>NW_020455360.1:781765-871034 GCF_003342845.1 Nothoprocta perdicaria | reverse complement strand
GGCGGCCGCGGCCTTGCCGGGCGCCCGGCGCCGGTTGTCACTCCGTGCTGGGCCCCGGCGCACGTTTGCCCGTTTATCCTGGTGCCCGGTGGCGCCTTGTCGTGCCGGGCCTACCCCGGTGCCCGCAGCACCGTTTCAAGCGTTGCCTCAGGCAGCCGCGGAGCATCTCGAGGTTTCCCCGCTCCGCAGGTTGCGTAAAGAGCGTCAGCGAATAGCGAGGAGACAAACCTGGCAACTCTGTGAGCGTTCGCAGAGGTTTGGCCCTTTACTGATAGAGAGACACGCGTTTTGCAGGAGTGGTAGGTGTAATCTGGGAGCAAGGGAACAGCAGTATCGTTAATGATAAAGACCCTCTGCAGATTTGAACCCAAATTACTTTTTMTTCTGCTGTGTAATCTCAGAGTTTAGAAGTGTCTTCAGCTTATATTTTGCATTTGTTTGCATCATATCGTTGTGAGAAGATGCGAGAACAGTTGCTGGAGACTTCTTGCACCATAATCAATAGCCAACATGAGTTTTTCAACCACAAAACCAGCAGTTCAGATTTATCTTTGTTTTAGAATTGTTTTAACCATTCTGTAAATTCTTAATAAACTTATAAATATGTGGCCCCAGGTTGTGTTTTTATATTTGTGGCAATGGCGCTGTAGTTCAAGACTGGATGCAAATACTTTTCTAGAGTTGACTTGTGTAAAGATTGCAGGGAATGTTACTTTTTTTTTTAATGAAAACATCAGTTTTCATTTTTATTTTGTTAACCAATATTATCTGAGGCAGATTTTCTGTATGTCCTTGATTTTTTTTTTTCATTAATGACCAACTTGACCATTCTTCCACCATAGGAAAGTTTTTCCATGAATTCAGTTATTCTTGTTGCCATTCCCTATTCTAGAGTAATCCATACAGTTAAATTTTGTTAGGACTTCGTAATGTTCTTTGTACCATTTGCTCTCTGTTTACATAAACTTTTTTCTTTTGCCCTTTGGGGGTGGAAGGAATCTGYTTTTGTAGGGATGGGACCTTTGACTCCTAAAAAGGAGCAATGCAAACACTTGGTAGAGTTTTCAGAGTGTAATTTTATTTATGATGTTGCTCAGAAGTGCTGCTTAGAAGTTAAGATAAATTTTAGAAATGATTTAAGTAAAATTGACTAGTTTTATTTATTTTGACACAGATATGAGAACTCAATGGGGTCAGCCAAAAATGCAATAAGTGAGCCTGTTGATGTGGAGGAAGGCTATAACATGATGGTAAGTCATTCTGCTGTTGTAACAGTTTATTAGGATTTTCCTACTGATAGCCTACAGTTTTGCTGCCCATTATTGTAAAAGCCATAGTGCTTGGTTAAGCTGGGTCTGCCTTCTGAAGTGCTTCCTGGTGATTTTGTATTTTCTGCAATGATAAAGAACTACTAAAGGTAATTCCAATACAGAAAATATTTGCACTGGTATAAAAAAAAGGCCTTTTCATGAAACATATATTTTTTCTTGCAGGAACTAGTCCTGCTTTTTGTATACACAGTATGTAGTTTTAAAGCGGGTGGTATTCTGTGAACCTTTAGAGAAGTTCAGAGAGCTTAAAGAATGATATTAAATTCACTGTTAGATTTTGGTGTGTGTTCCAGAACCAGTTATTGATTATACAATTATACAAATTGTCRAAGAGTATAGTGTATAGAGTATAGTGTAGAATCATAGAATGGCTGAGGTTGGAAGGGTCCTTTAGAGATCATCTAGTCCAACTCTTCTGCTTGAGCAGGGACACCTAGAGCACAGGGTTGCAGCAGCATGCCTAATTCCTGAAGGGACACGCCAGCCCACTGCTTTCCTAGGCTTCCTGTTGGGAACARAATCAATAAGGCTTTAATACAGTTACTACCATTCTTCTTGGAGGCAATAACTTCCCAAGAAGCTTTCGAAGGGAATTGTTAAAAAGTAAGGAAACGTTGCTTGAATTTATGGAATGGAGATATGCTGTTAGGAGTTCAGAGAGACTCTTGGGACTGTATCCTCTGATGGAGACACACTGGACTCTAGGACATTTCTCCAAGTATTTGTTCTCTTGTCCAAACTACTGACATTCATATGTAAAACTAAGAAATGCTGACCCTTTTCTCCATGCATGGCTGAAGAGGAAGAGCCATGAAAATGGAACCTGCATGTTAGTGAACAACCTGGCACAGGGAATGGCAGAGGGAAAAGTGCATTGTGGTGATGTGGTTGAGCACAAAGCTGGACTGGAGTCCAGGGTGTTGCTGTAGAATTGTTGCTTATCGTTTATGTGYTGCTTGTGATCTCATATATTTAGAGTGGAAAACCTTCTGCAACTGTTGCTATCCTGTARGCTTCAAATAGGTTAAAATGTTGACATTTTTGGTCTTTCTGCAAAGTGTGTGGGGGTAGAATAAATTGCCTTGAAGTGGTGTGAAGAAGGTTGAGAACACTATTTAAAAGTCTTACCAGAAGTTAAAAGGAAAAGTTAAATACCTGCTTAATAAAGAACATTAAGRCGGTGTCCTGAATGAAGAAGAATCTTTTTAAAAATAGTTTGTACGATGCTTAATAGGTCATGGGAGAAAAAAGACCAGATCACAGTTGCACAGAAGGTGCTGTGTTTGGAATGGCCTGATACTTAACTACTTCATTTTTTTAAAATCAAACCTTCTTTGAGAGTTTTTTGTTGTTGTTTTTGTTTTAAAAAGGCAATTATATGTATGAGGGGAAAAAATCTTAGGAATATTAAATCAAAATAYATCTGAATTTCTGTAAGGACATGACCTTTTAATTACAACCTGTGTGATTGTTTATTTTCTAGTATAGAAGTCTGAAGAGCTCTGTTGTATAAAATAGAAAGGATTGTAAGCGCCAGCACTTTCAGCATTGAGTGGGTTTTGCCATATTGTAGGTTATTGCTAAATAGATCTTTGTTTCAATAACAATTACTTAAATAGAGGTTTGCCTTGGTGCTGATCATGCTTAAGTGATCTCTGAAAAATTAATTCTGAGCAATTTGGCACTCTGGGTACAGTTTAATTAGTGCCATGAATGTGTTTCTTTATTTCTATCACAAAATACTTTTGGTAGCACTGAATGATTGCTTTTGGTCCAAATTTAATTTAAAAATAGTGAAAGAGCAAGCTGGTTATGAAGACAGGATGTGGGTTTGAACTCGTCTTTTAAGCAATTTGTTCTAATAGGTTTTATTATCTTTACCTTTTACAAGGTATTTTTAAAATACTTTTTTGCCAAGATATAAATACTGTAGTTAAAAAAAGAAAAAAAGAAAAGAAAAAGAATACTTGCAGGAGCATAAATTTACTGTAAGATCTCAAAATCTACCTAAGAAGAGTAATTGCACCATTAAAAAACATATTTATTTACTTGAAATGTAAATAGAGAAATTATTTTTTGTAAATGCAGTCTGAACACTCTTTATTTTTGYTTGAGCCAGCCATATTTCAGTGATAATTTAGTTAAATGAAATTTGACTTGATCCTGAAGTATTTACATGAGAGTTTATACAGACTTTTAAACAGATTTAAAATTGGTTACATGATATTTGTTACTGCTTTGCTATTAGATTTATTGTGAAAAGTGTATTATTAAGCAAAAAGAAAAGAAARCAAAAGAAAAGAAAAACAAATTTGGTTCAGTAGAATAGCCTAGACTGAGCTGTAAGGATTTTTTTAATAGTTATATAATTTGTCTATTAGCTTTTTTGTTGTTGTTGTTTTTAAATTTTATTGTATTGCATATTAGTAAGTGAAGGTACTTCTCTGTGGAGCACTAGATGGCACACTGTGGCTGGCTTTGAAACAACCAATTGAGGACATTTGTGTGAGATAAATTTAGRTTAAATATTATTGAATATATAAGCATTCAGATAGAAGTAGTTTCTTATTGCTGCCACCCTGGTAAATTGCAGACGCTCATCTTCTCTGCTCATTTTTAATGTATTTGCTTTCTAAAGATCTACTGGTCCTTGAACACAAAGTGGTTAACACGTTTAATACAACAGTAAGAACACAGAAGGGAAAAACAGATCTTCTGATTAGCRCCATAGAAAATCAGTTTGTTAATGCCTAAAATAATGTTTAGATTAATATATCTTCTTTGTAATTTCTCACCATTTGAAGATACCCTGGCCAGCAGTTTTGGCACCGTCACAAAATGTAACTTTAACATTTTTGTGTAGAGCTTGGCTTTGTTTCAAATTATTTTCTGGAGATCTGCCTGGAAGAGGCAAGCCGCTAATCAACATCTGTCAGCTGATAYAATTATTTTATTATTATTGCATATGAATATTTTTGATTATTTTTGTAATGGCATATTTTGCACATGCAAAGGAATTTGTTTGCTAGGTAAATGAAATTTATTCTTAGCAACCCTTATTCCTTCTTTCACAATAGTAGCTTTATAGTAGCAATGGTTGCCAGGAATTATGTTCTATATTCTCACTGAAAAGCAGGTGAGCTTTTACTTAGCATTTCAGATGGTTCTGATAAATCCTGTGCCTTTTTCCAGACTTTCTTCAGTCACCTAACATATGTATTCTGATATCTTGCAGATTTTATCATGATTAATTGATTTTAATTAACTAAAGGTAACTAGAACATTTGTATAGTCTACTGTGGTGCCACACTGACAGTCAGTTAAATTGAGGTAAAAAATGTCCAGTGTGGACATACCCTTACAGAGAGCTGGGGAGCAACTGGGATCAGTTTGATAAATCTGTCTGCTAATTGAACGGAAAAGCAGTTGATAACTAGAATGAATTTGTTCAACTCTTTCTGCTGCTGGTGAAAATACATTCCCCATGCAGCCCTGATTTGGAAGGTTCAGCCATATAKTGGATGAAATGAATGTATTGAAGCCTTTCTTTATGTGTCTGTATACAATATTTATATATACATGTACTTCCTTGCCTTGTATTTCTTGTTTTTAGGCTTCTTTCCAGCGCTCTAATAGTCATGACAAAGTGAGGAAGATAGTTGCGGAAGAGGGCCGAACAGCAAGGAACCTGATTGCATGGAGTGTCCCCCTGGAAAACAAGGATGATGATGGTAGGGGTTTACCTCTTTCCTTCCATCTTTTCCCCTCTGGTTTCTTTGTCTTTGTGGGGACAGCTTTCCCTAATGCAGGTGAATCCTCGGAACACTCTTGGAATTCCTGTAATATTCTCTGGTGACCTGATGATTTACACAGCCAGGAGCTGGATAAACAAAAGCTTGGCCTCTCTGTCCTTGGAGATATTCAAACCTGACTCAACACAGTCTTGGACAGCCCACTCTGTTTGACCCTGCTTTGGGCAGGGGGTTGGACTAAGACATCTCCAGAAGTGCCTTTGAACAGCAACTATTCTGTGATTCTGTCTGTGAAAATATTTCTATGTAAAGTTATGCATAGATTACAAGATAATTTACCCTCTGTCTGCTAAAGCAAAGCTTGTACAGCCTCTGGTATGCTAAGGTGTATTTGCAAGCTTTACATTCTTCCTAATATTAGTGCTGTGAATGTGCGTTAGTAGAAGAGTTCCTGAAAAAATGTCGTCAAGCAAAATTGCGATGAATGTAGCTAACCCAATAGTATTTGTTTTTTCTCTGAAGGACTAACACACACACAAACTTGAAGTTTTTGATTTTTTTACTCTGTGCGAATGTGTATTCTTAGCTTTTGTTAAAAAGCAACATTTGAATATTTGTTACATATGGTTTGTCTCTTTGGCAAAGTTATAGTTAAAGCCTGATTTCATTTGCTTCTTTTGGTAGTATTAGCATCGTTGTAGCACTTAATTTTTACTACATTTTTCCCCACCCCAATTTTCTTATTAAATCATAGGCTGAACTTCTTGTGCAGTGTGAGGAATCTGATGATAATAGTCTAGTGGAAATTTTCCCTACAGAAAAGGACTTGTGCCTGTTGAGRGTCTGGCAAAGCCACATCCTTTATCTCTTGACCCTCCTCTTGGCAGAGAGGGTATATATGTTGGTGTCAGTAAGCTCTGATTCATTTTATGCTGATCTTTCAATATGTATTTTGTCCCTGAGGAATGATAAAGCAATATGATAAATTAGGACAGTCCTAACTCGTTCGAGGTTCATGTAAATCAGGCCAAAGGTTCAGGTTGCCTGAGCCTGGACGGCGACTCTTCCATACAAAGCAGAATTTCGTCCTTCTGCTCATAACGTTTCTTTAGAAGTATTGCATTGGCAGGAACAGTATGTAATTTAATATTTTATTTAATGTTTTATATTATGCTTTATTATTCATTCTGCAAGTCTTTTTGTAGAGATACGGTAACAGTATGATGGGCATGTGCTGTTGCTATGTGCTGCAGTGGCACTGTTGCAGAGAGTTGATAAATATAAGTGCTGGATTAATTTCTTCAGTACATGGGTCCTTGCTTTTTCTATTTCCTTTAAAAATCATTTGCTTCTGTTCTTATTGTTTAACTGCCTCTCCACAAGACTGGCTCATTCATGTTATGTATCATGTTATATGGATAATAGAGCAATAATGAAAAGATTTGCAACCAAAGTTTTGTAAGTACTTGAGGGGAGAGATATATATGTGTGTGTGTGTGTGTGTATATGTTTACATTTTTTTTAAATATATAAAAAGTCTGTCTGTAAATAACAAAGTATTGTCGTGAAAAGCGGAGATTCCTGAAACAGCATATAGTAGTTCCCATGTTATGTTATTTTGGCACATAGTGCCTTTGTTATTTGAGATCTGAAATTCTAGTGATGAATGCATGTCAATGCCATGAAAAATCAACCTCAAACAAAATGTGGTGATGATGCTATAGAAGAGGTATTGAAGAAAAAGTCCATCTGTTGCAGTGAAGGTGTGCCTTCACACGATTCGTCAATATACAGCTGATTTTTAGCTGCTCTGGCAAAGAATAGTTAACTATGATTGACTTGGTGTACAAGGAAGAGGGTCATATAACTGTGAAAAATTCAGTAGTCTCATATTCTATATCCAGAATTAAATCAGTGCTCAAAACCTACTGCCGCAATCCGCTTATTGCGGTTACTTAGGTCTTGACCACTTGAACAAGCTGTGGTGATTCTAACAGAAAACTTAGGAAGTTTTGCTTTTTTATGTCCTTAACTTGCAATTCGATTAKATCCTGTACAGAAATGTTACCATAAAACCTAAGCTGTAGTGTCAGAGTTAAAATATCCCTAAGTCTTAACTCTTCCCATTTAATGGCTAATAAACTTTGTAACTTAGAAATGTGTCAAAAAAATTGGAAAATCTTGTATTTGCAACAGTTCTCTTATTTCCTATATGTTTGAAATCATTTGGCCTCTCGTYGTGAAGAATTAATTTGCAGTTTAAGCATTTGAGAGGAAGGAAATGCACTTTATTGATTGAGCAGTACCTGGCAGAGCCTGCAGACTAACACAGCCCTTCAGCAAGGGCCTAGTGGTTTAACTAGGCCTGCACTATGTGATGAAAACCAAGGAACTTRGTCGTCTTTGACCAAATAAAGCAGTTGAACAATACTCCAGCAATAATCACAGGCTCCTTCAGGCGAACACCTCTCCTGTTTGAAATGAACTGCAAGCAGCCCCACTTTCTCCACCCTGCATTTTTGTTAAGATACTTATGGATGGACAAGTGCACCAGCCAGGGATAGTAAGATAGATTTTGAAAACAGACTGAATGCTGCTAAATTGAGTTCAATATATTAATTTGTACCTGCTGCTTTGGCTAATGTGCTTAGAAATGAATTATCAAGCAAATAATTTTTAATTTGTCTTAAAATTAAAGGCCCYGTTCTATGGAATATTCAGTGATGCAAACCAGCTGTAAAATTGCTCGATTAAGACAGGTTTACAGCTGCTTTACATAACCAGAGCAATGTAAAACAGCTGGCCTATGTTAGGGAGTTTGGCATAAGAACTCTTAAAAACCAAACTGGACAACTCTGAAATTTAAGAATGATTTCCATGGTTTAGGAAGGAACTGCATTCAGTTAGTGCATTTATTTGCTTGGCTTCATCCAGCTAAATAATCTTGAAACTTTTRCTTAGATGTAGATCTGTGGTAGAGAGCGCTTTTGCCATAGTTAGTATTTTGTCTTACTTGCTGAGGTTTTTGGAAATTGGATCTTGTGATTCTTATGTTTTGTAAGTTAGATAAAAATTGGGAGAATAAATCTTAAAAGTACTCTTAAAAATAAATATATAAAACCCATAGAAATTACCTCTGAGCAAAATCCTAAGGATTAAATGCAAATATCTCATGTATATGTAGTTGACTCAAATTTAGAGACTTGCAAAGATAACTCTTAATCAGTTAAGAAATTGTCACTATGTCAGTCCTGAGACTGGAATTCATCCCATCTGACTGCGGGCTTTTGAACTGGTCTTGGAAGACAAACTGTTGTAGTTGTTTCATATGGCCAGCAGAGAGAGGCAAGTCCTTTAARAGGGCATTTCTGATGTGAACTGAAACTCTGGAAACATTTTTCTCTTTCTTTCAGTACCTAAAATTAAGTGAATTAAATCCAGTTTTAAGTTTTCCCCTCTTCTTCTTTTCCCAGCCTCATCCCCGTTTCCTTGGCAGAAAATACATGAATCTACTGTTCGGGTTGTTTGAGCCATTCAGGAAAGCTTAAAACTAAATGATTACATTAGTGGTTTTTTTTTTCTCCTGTAAGAAAGGGGTGCTTTTTTTAATTTTGTAATGATAACCGATTAAAAGAAAAATGTCTGGCTTTAAATGAATGTTTATGTAGAAAACTGTTTCTGTATTTGATGTCTTAAGTGGTAATAAGACTTTCAGAATCACTGAGCTTTTAAAATGGAGGTTATATTTTTGGGGAATAAAAGGTCAGTTTATGCTTTAGTTTATCCTTTTAACTATTTATATGTTTTCTATCATCAAACGCATTCTGAACTGATGGATATATATTTGGAGTACTCAGCTTTATGAGCCTCTTAGTTTGTTAAATGTGCTTATTGTCTCATATGCTGCAGTCTACCAGCACATTGCAAGATGGGATATGTGCTGATGGGATACTGCAAGATGGGATATTTTAGAACGCTTAATCTAATCATAATTGTTATTGTTGATTAAATCAGTTGCCTTTCCTCCAGGAAAATCAAAATGGCAGGCTGGTGGAAAAACCAAGAGGGTGACTCAAGGAACACACAAGACTGCAAAACAGGTATCAGCTCATTTTTTATTTTGGTTATGACATAAAATTTACAGCATGAAAACGTACTTATATGTCGTTGGCTGAATGATGTATGTATTGGAAATATACATATACCATCTTTTTAAAGAATGGAAATTTCAAAATCAAGTACTCAGTTCAAAAAATGTCAGAACTTGGATTGTCTGTACTGAGTATTGGGAATTTCTGTCATTAAAATAATGTTTGGCACAAGCAAAAAAGTGTTTTCTGGATTTTTCAGTGAAGCACAGTGAATCTTGAATCATTATGCCATTTACAGCACTCTGGTTAGTGGTGAGCTATTCACATTGCAAGCTCTGTGTTGTCTGGTGCAGTGCTGGTTTTGATCAGTTTTATGCAATCACAAAACCCGGAGTTCTTAGAATGGAACTTTGCAGTAATCCCTACAAATGTACTGCAGTCCTTGCAGTGTCCATTTTTAGGAGATCTGTGCCACAGCAGGCCTATGCATAAAAAGTGGAGTAAAAAGACTGTTAAAATTCATGTTGCCGCATTACTATGTGTTATTGTGTGTGGTTAATGAGACTGAGCAGTATGTTTTGCTCTTGATTTGACTCTGCCTGCAGTACTGTTCAGGGTAGGCTTCAGGGTTAGAAGGCCTGTTCTTCTAACTGGTGTGGAAAATCATGCACTGGTGCCTCATGAACACCCACTCTAACACGCACTCTTTCGTTTCCCATGGACATCACTTCTTTACTCACTATCATCTTTTATTCAACCCCAATGACTGCTGTATCCCTATGTGATGCTAGGAGGATTATACAGTTTAGTTCTGATAAGGATTTTTTGAAAAGCTACTTTCCATGTAATTCTCCAACTTTTTCTATATCTTTTAGCATGGCTAAATAGCTTCTATTACTTCTAATCRCTTTAAGAAATGTCATGTGTTTCCGGTATAGAAGGAAAGAGTAACCTTAGATTGTGTGGATTTCAGATACTGCAGAGCTAAATTTGTTTTATTGTTAATTAGAATTCATTTAATACTGAAAAGATTGCTCTTGMGCTTGACTTGTAGTTTATTTTTACAAATGTTAAATAGGAGTTAAATTTGCCCAGACCTTCTGCTTTTATTTAGCTATTTTCCCCCACAAAATAAACCTCAGTCTATGGTATTGTGTAATGATTACATACATAACAAAATTTCCCACAATTGAGAATCACCTGGGAGTTTTTTGGAGTTGCTTTTCCACCTGGCTTGTATGGCACACAGAAAATTGYAGAAAGCTGGCATGGTAGCAGGACCTTTTTTTTGATGTTTTGTTGTGGGAGAGAATTTCAAGTTTTATAAGCTCAGTGCCTCCGTGTCAAGTTCTTAATTGGCTTTTTCAGATAAATAGGCATCTTTCAGAATCTTTTGGAATATCCTGGATTGGTAACTGACAGGACAGATCTGTCAAAGACTGACGAGCTCCACTGTATGACGGGCTCAGTTGAACACTTGAGGTCAACAGACAGGTGACACTGAAGTGGCCTGGACAGGGCTTCTGAGCAGGTGGGAGGTGATTCTCATCAGCATTCCTGAGACAGTTGGATGTGCTCCTTCTCCCACTGGACATAGGCGGTCCTTTGCCTCKGTGTAGAAAAGGGAATACTAAATCAGTTGGTTTATCAGCTCTGTATATCAACATTGAAAATGAAACACCAGGTTGTTATAGCTAATGCTGTTAAGTTGCAAGCTAGTCAAAGCAAGCTCAAAATTGTCTTTGTGTTGGTCTCAGTAGGACAAACTTGATCCAGTGACATGGCACTTGAACTGAGCTTGCAATGCTAGCAGCATGAGTGGAAATCTGCAGTAGTCTTTTGAAATGTGAAAGCTTTCATTTGTCAGTCTTTTAGCACTTGCTGGCATCTTCTGTACAGTGCAGCAATAAAACATCAATCAAAGGGCTAACCACATCAGCATTTCACTGACATTAATGCTCATATATTAGARTAAGAGTTTAAAAATGACAATGTTGTATGTAATGTTCTGGTAATAGCATTTAACTATGATGGAATATTGCTGGTGTGATTATTAGTAAAGCATTATTTTCATCTCTGGATATACGTTCTTGTCAGAATAAGTATTGTGGAATATGTAATTGGAAAAGGTAAAAAGGATGGAATATATTGTGCTGTTATGCAGTATAAATATGGTGTTATAAATGTTGAAAAGCCAGAAAGTACTACTACACCTTTGCCCCATTTGTTCAAAGTGAGAAAGCGTTTTGAAAAACTTAAGTCAATAGGATGATGTCTTCAGAGAAAGATGTCCTGTTTAAAATGCTTGAATATATTAAAAAAAAAAGTCTTGTACAGAAGCCTAGCCTTTCACTGCACTTCTGTTTGTTGTTTTCATTTTCCCTTGTATTTTGTTTCTTAGAGTGCTACTGTAGATTGTAAACTAACAGCAGCAGCATCTGGAGATAAAAACTTTGACAAAAGCCCAACAAAAACAAGGCAGCCTCGAAAGGTTGATCTGCGAGCTCGATACTGGGCGTTTCTTTTTGACAATCTTAGACGGGCCGTTGATGAAATCTATGTTACATGTGAATCGGATCAGAGTGTAGTAGAATGCAAGGTAAGACTTAAGCTGATCTCCTCCTCTTGTCATATGACTTACTGCTGTTTTTTATTCCGCCCGCCCTTTTTTAAGCCAAATGAGCAAGGGGATTTTTTTAAAAAAATCTTTYTTAGTTTTTTTTTAGTTTTTTTTTTCCCCCAGATAATAATCCTCACTGTAGGTGGTACTGTTGAGATTCTACCTTTTCCACGTTATTCCGCTTTGTGTGAAATATCTCAATTATACATTGCTCCTGTGTTTCATGTGGTAGGTATAACTCTTCTAATTTGCTCTGTCATGGTAAGAAAGTGATCTGATCACTGGTCAAGCATGAGTAGTGGCCTGGGTGGAATGTCACTGTAAGGTGTTTTTCCTAATTTTAGCCCACCTGTGTTTTAATAAGATGCAAAGTGAATGCAGAAACAGTGGTGATTTTCCAGGCAAACAACAAGGACATAATTGTTTTAATAAAAATCACTTAATTTTTATAAGTGGATTTTATTCAAGCATTGAAAGACACCAGAACAGTACATTTAARACAAAATGTTAAAGCTGCAACTTCTGCTTTCCAAATAAATATGGCTGAAAACTCAACACTTTCTGGAAATGATTATCTAATCATGGTAAAAAAATTATATATATATCAATTTAAGTAAACCTCTTTCTTATCGTATGCATCTAGTTTTCTGCTGTAATCAGACACAGCCAAAATGACTTTGAGATTAGCGTACAAATACGTTTCATTGAAAGCAGGTTTGAAAAATTGAACAGTAGCTAGAGGCTTCCAGAGCATTGGTTGAGCTAACACAATGTAACAGTTTGTTACTGAACTGTCTTCCTGCCCAGGAAACTTCTATGAAGAATTTCTTGTTTTTAGAAAATCAGTCTGCCTTGCTTTGTAATTAGATTACCATTTTTAAACTTTTCTGACTGGAAGAACAGAAGCATATTTGTATCATTATCCTATATTTTTAGAGCTTAGATAT
Organism: Nothoprocta perdicaria; assembly: GCF_003342845.1. Classification (NCBI taxonomy): domain Eukaryota; kingdom Metazoa; phylum Chordata; class Aves; order Tinamiformes; family Tinamidae; genus Nothoprocta; species Nothoprocta perdicaria. The sequence goes on along the minus strand of NW_020455360.1, from coordinate 858,293 downwards.
CATTCATCATTTTAATCATGCTGCTTGATCTGAGCTCAGATGGAGATATTGGATAGCCTAAGTGAAAAATCTTCATTTCTTTATTTCTTTATTAATCTTCATTATTTATTAAGTCACTCAGATTTTTGTACGTGCTAGCCATGAAATCAAGAACAGTCTTGCCATTTTTTTAACTGTGTTTTGTATTTTGCCTTTATCAACTCTCTTAGCATTTTTTAAATTTATTTCACAATGTTAGAGGTTTAGTGCTTGTTTGTTTTGTTGTTGGTATGTTTTTCACAAATGTCGTCCATAGGATGAAGTTATGAGTGTATTTTAGCTAATCACTTAAAATATTTTAGCATCTGTCTTTTGAATTCAGTGTTTTACATAACATGTGTGCATACAGCATTTTGGTAATACATACATAGGCTAGAATTATAGGATGACTGAGCTTGTCATTAGCACATAAGTATATATTCTTGATCAAATATTGGTGATAACAGATGAACAGCATATATTTTGTGGAAACTGTGGGTCTTCTTCCTCACTGTTCTTACCAGTTCTCTGGAAGGCAAGTGTTTGATTGAGCAGCTTTCACATTGCATTAGGTATGGACCACTCTACCTCAGCTAGATATAGTTCACTCTGGTACTTCGGTCTTTTATGACAACATACTTGAAAATCTTTCTAGTCTCAGAATTCAGTTGGCAAGCAACATTTTCAAAGAAGTGCTCATGTGAGAGTGTTTCAGGGATGCACCTAGCTTAGTAAAAGGCTCACATTCTAAAGTCTAAATGTCTGAAAGTCTGGTGTTCTCATCTCAAACAAGATTTTTTTCATTGCCCTGTCTTTGGTCATCCTGTATATGTTGCTGTCACACTACTCCCAGGCACCAAGCTTCATACTTTCTATCCTGTTTTTTTGTTTGTGTATTTTTTTAATTTTTTTTTTCCCTGAGGTCTCTTTTTTGGGTCCTTGCCTTTCTTGTTTTTAGAAGTGATGCAAAGAATTAGAATCCTTGTCTCGTGCCGGATTAGGTTCTCCTSTTGCAGGGAAAGGCTGCTGGGTACTATGTGCTAGTGGTCCAGGGGCTGCTCAAGCCCTTTGAATGATTCAAGACTCASTAATGTAAGTGTTTAATTAAAGTTCATGTTTATGACCCAAAACCAGGTTCCACTAAATCTAGTTTGCAGAACCAKCTGGGATTCTTTGGCTTGACTGTATTTTTTTTATTCTTTGGTGGGCAGAGGAAGAGTTCAACTAATTCAATATGCTTCCTTCTCCCTTCCATTTTTATGCCCTGCATATGCCCTGCTTGTCTTTTCAATACTTTAATTTTCAGATGAAAATTTCATTTATAATGAACTCATATAAAGCTCATTCTAAAAATCAGAATGGATTAGCTTTGCTTTTGAGGTCTTTGTGAAAATATATATTTTTAAATATATATTTTTAAAATCATATAGAAAAGTTTATTGATTTTTACATTTTATAGTGTTTTAATAGATAATCAAATTTGAACATAAATTATATTTCTCCTATACATAAAGAACTGAAAGGATTTTGCAAAATGAGAAAAACATTATTTTGCTGTATTTTTTTCCGTTTACTTTTCCAACAGGATTAATAATAGGGAATAGCTAGTTAGCTCTTTCCATGAAATACTACATATATGTGGAAAACAATATTAATAAGGATGCAGAAAGGTTAAATTGTTAATCTTTTTTTAAGTGAAACTCTGAAAAATTCTCCATATGAAAATTAGTTTATATTATTAAAAGCCAATTTGATTAACACTTAATCTCCAAGTTTCTTCCAACATTGTATGAAAAACATTTTAAAAGGAGACTTTTGAAGAAACGAAACATGAAGTCCAATATATAAAACTTCCAGATTAACCTAATATGAAAAGATTTATTTTTGATTTTGCACCTTTTTCTCTCATGCATTCTTTCAAGCTGGTATAGTGTTATTGATTACATTGTCACTGAGGATAACATTTTATGCTTCCAAATCCGATAGGGCTCTAGTGGCTGGTTGTGGTTGAAACTGCAGACGAAAGGGTTGTGGTACGGATACAAACAGTGGAAATGTGTGTAAGAAGATCAGCGGTCGTGTATATTTTCTCTCAGCTTTGGGCACTGCTGAAGGTAGTATTTTGCCATTGATTTGGAAATGAGTGCTCTCAACCCATAAATATATATATAGTGAGTGATATGSCTTTGATGCTTCATGTATAAAATGAAAGTAGGTGAGTTGTTTCTCAAAGAAAGGGGGTCAAGTTTAAATATCATCTTGCTATGTATAAGTCGATCCAAGGTAGTAGACAGAGATTAGATTTATTCCAATGGATTAGTCTATAACCTGAGCATGTCAAATTGAGTTGTGTGGATATTTTGTATGTYAGCTAAGTTTCCAAGTGTCTAATACTTAGATCAATGTTTTATTCCTAGATATTTTCTAGTTTGGAATGGCAAGCTTAGGCAGACAAAAATTAGTAATGTTAAACGTTCCCTTACATCCTTTCTGGATCCCCAAAGGAAATAAGCTCAAAGTTATTTGGGATGGAGGAAGGTAGCTTCTCTGTCCAATTTTGGGTAATTTAGCGTAGATAGGGATCTTGTACTGTTACTGGTTTGTGATCCATGTGTGACCGGATCTAAGCAACCAGCTTAGAAGAGAAATGTTTACCAAAYAAAACAAAAAAACCTTTTGTGGAAGAAGAAGAAGAATCTCAAGAAGAAGAGTCTCAAACTACTCAAAATTTAATGGACTTTTGTTTTCTTCCTAAGATGAATTAATGGCTTCACCTATTTAAAAAACTTGTAGAAGCTTTGGCATTTGTGCCTTTATTAAATTATTAAATAGTACTTTTTTTTTTTCTGCAGAGTTTTGGCAAGGATAGTTTTGGTTGCAAAGCTTGCATTTTTGAACTGGCCTACCTTGAGTGTGGTTCATTGAGAAACATCGTGCTGCCAARATTCTTTATATTCTCTTTTACAAAATAGAGAAACTGGTGACAAAGTTCTGTTGTTCTGATTTGCATAAAAAGCAAAATAATACCCCAGAAAGATGGGTAAGGCCCTTAGAAGCCTTGGCATGCTGCGTGGTGGTAGCATGTGAAGAAAGCAGCTGAAACTTTAGTTTTTTTCAGGCTTCCCAGTCAGGACGATATCTGTGAATGATTTACCGTAATTGTGGTTGATTGAAGGCCTCCCTGAAGGAGAGAGGAACTTGCTTCGTTAGGTCCCTTGCTGAGCCTGTATGAGGGCTGCTTTTGGTTCAGGATATGCTAATTCTGATGATTTCAATCTCTGAAGGCAGGCTGAGGTCCCTGGCCTTCCAGGCTGATTACTGTTCTTTAAGACATACTGGAAAATAAAATTGTTTCTTACTGTGTTGGAGCTGAAAGCAGRAAAGCCAAACTTTTTCTAAATAGTGTATGGTGATTCACTATAATGAATGTCATGTTTATCCAGGCAGAATTTTGACCCTATTTATGCTGTTAAGAGCCAGTTTAGCACAGTCCATGTAGCTTTTTGGAGGGTGTATTTTGTTTTTGTTCCTTTCCCCATGCTCCCTAATTTTGAGGTTCACAAAWGCATAAGGTGCCTTCTTCCAGGGAGGAAAAAAAAACATGAGGATAAGATTATCATTGATGATGACAATGATAATGGTTGGAGCTGCGAGTCCATGGCTGTGGCTTTASTACCATGTTTATGGCTTAGTAGCTTCTGCAAGGCCACCTGCAGAAGAGGAGGCCTTAAAAAGGCCATTAAAAAGGAAGAGCCATCAATAGACTTCAGGTACTGGCAAATAACAGTCCTGCAACTTCAGTACACATGGAGATAATGATAGGGGGAAAGTGCTTCTTTACATCCACTTGCAAAGCTTTAAGCAGTGCTTTTTCATTCAGCTGTGTTTAGCAAGAAAGACTTCTAACYGGTTTTAAGGATATGTAAAGAAATTTTGGGGTGATTTTTATGTGATAAGATGAAAACAAATATAACCTTGAAAACAAAAACTGTGCATAGTTTGTAAAAGAAAATTTACAGGTCTAGTCTTGAGCATGAGCTAAAGTACAGATGTGATTGAGTTCATTTCTCTGGCATATTCTACTGATTTGAATTGTARCAGTCTTGACATCCTGCATTCCCCATGCTTTTCTTTTCTCCCTCCTTCTCCCCTCCTTTCTTATTTGAGAATGGGAGAGTAAATGGAGCCGATGACTTTCCAACACCGTTATGTGATCTCCAAACAAAGTGAACTATTTTTGTAATCGACCTACCAAGGATCCAAGTCCAAGATCATTCTGATCCAGACATATACAGTTATCCTCATGCAGGGAGGGATTCCATTTTGAGATTCTTGTTGATGGGGAAGACAATGTGATCCCCCTAGTGAAGCGAGAAGTACAGCTTTAAGATGAATACATGCTTATAAATCAAAGCGAAGATTTAGACTTGGAGAAAGGGAAAAGCAGGAGAGCTTTTTAAAGCGCAGGAGGATTATTGATCCAAATGCTGGAGGSGGGTAGGAAACAGGAGCTCCATTGTGAGTTCCTGGTTGTGTGTCCCCTGTTTTCCTTTAAGCGTTGTTTTCCCACAATGTTGCTTTCTTTTTCAGTTTGAACTGGCTCTTTGAAAATCATATGGGATACATATGACCTTGAAAAATAATGGGATTTAAAATTGTTTTGACCGTAGCGCGGCAGTAGTCTCCCCCATAAAGGTTCCTTTTTGTGTCAGCACCTTCTCAAGTGGTCCAAGTTTCCTCTGCTTCAGCACCGCAGGGTATATCTGCTACCCGCCGTAGCGTAGGTGAGCGAGCGACTGTATCGATGTCCGGGACCCCGGGGCCCGCGCGCCGGGATTGAGTGTCAGCGGCACAAAGGGATGGCGCCAACCGGCCTGCTCTGTGCGCCAGGAGCGAGAATTAATTACAAACCAATCGAATCCGTTGCAGCCAATTGGTAAACTAATTGGTAATTTTAGCTGTACATCTATATGTAGTTATCTGGGCGGCTGTAGTGGCGCTTTCAGAGCCACTTTTGTTCTGCTTCATCCTGCCTGACAAAATGGCCCTCATGGCTTGAAGGAGCAAGATGTGCATCAGTGAATATGGGGCCGCTCCAGCTGCTTGTCTTGTTTGTATTCCCTTGTCCGTAAAACATGACTCCGATTACGGCTGCATGGCTCTGCTCTGATCATTTCTGATAATGTGTAGCTAAACATTCCTGAAAATAGGTTAAGGCACTTATTGTATGGGTTTTTTTTTTTTTCCTGTGACAACTAGCTTCAGATATATAGCTCACATTCAGATTTTCCTTTTTCTTCCCTTTTTTTTTTTTTTTTTGTGGTAGATATCTCAGTGACAGACTTGAAAAATAAATGATTCAGAATTAAATTTTGCTTTCTATGCCCTTATTGTTAATAGCAGTCAGCCCAACTTAGTGTGGGCTAACTTAAATGGACAGGAATTGAATTAGAAAGCTGAAATTTTATTAGGGAATCTGAGGGGGGAAAAAAAAGACAAACTGTCTGAAATACTCAACTCGTTCATTTCTTGTAGCAGACTTCACTTACCAATTATTTTGGCACTGTAAAGCAACTGCCTTCTAAGAAGGACTTTTGTTTGCTTTTTGTGGAGCATTTCAAAACAAAGAAGTAGCTTTTACCTCAGCAGTGGCGTTCTATTTGACTTCCCCGTGTTTGACTTTCTCGTGACTTCTCCTGGGTAACAGAGAGCACRTGCTGCAGTTCTGCTGTCAAAACTGACTGAAAAGTTACTCGTGTAAAAAGTGCAGCTGAATTTTATACCTGCTTTTGTGCTAAGCAGAAAGGATAACCTGTCTTAGAGCTATCTCGCACAAAGCATTTTGCATATATTTGAAGGCCTTTTTCTGTTAAAACTATAATTGAATGGAAAATGATATTATAAAAACAGGTGTGTTCTTATAGACTATCTTCACTACTTTCAAAGCATTTTTAAGTTTTTAGCTGTAGACTTAGAAATGAGTGTGTTTTCATTTGTAATTGTTGCCAAAACACTACTGTGTGTTAATTGTTTGCTTTGAACAGGAAAAAAAATCACTTGATACCATCAGGACCAACTTTGACATAGTAAAGAATCTGCAAAACAGCAACACTTAATCTTTAGTGTTTTTTCCCCGATACCATAAAATTATGTCTAAATTTTTAACTCTCCAGTTGAAACTGATAGTCTTTATATAGTTATGAATTCAGTCATGCAATTTATTTTCAGCATGTTGTCATCAAAAAATTGTGTCTTCAGTACAATTTTTTTGATCTTTGAGGAAACAGATATGAGTACATGGTTTTCCAATTGACATGACTAGTACTAAATCCTTTGGAATTACATTCTTTTGSTTTATGGGTGATAGCTCTGCTGAGAAGGTGCCTCATGGCTGTGATGTTCTGGGCATTCTTTGTCCCATTTAGTAAATATWTTTTTTTGAACTTTTAGCTGTGAGCTGAGCGATTGACAAGCTTTCTGTATAGTAAGGAATTGCACCTTTCTTCCTTACTGAGGTTAGAGAATATTAGTTTTCTCAAAGAGCAAAGCTAAGAGTTCAGTGTTGCTGTCTTTAGGTCTGCTTTATTGTGAAATAAAGGAGAGTAATGTCAGAATAAAGACTGCAGTATCCCAGTGTAACCTTTAGATTGTTCCTGTGCATAATTCAGCCATGTGCTTATGTATTTGATCAACAGGAAATCTGTACATGTAGTGACTAATTCTGAAAATCAGGTTTAAGAATATTTTTATTGGAAATAAGTCCTTGAGTTCTCTGTTATTCAGCCATTGTTGTTCCACCTGCAACTTGCTTCTTGATACAGTGTGCAAACAGGACAGTTTTATGTCTGTTCATAACAGTTTACTAGTCTGCAACTCTCCTRTGAAATAAAACTTTTTTTWAAAAAGTTCTCACCAGAGAACTTTGTAAGAGTTTCATACTAGGAAATTGCCTTCTTTCTTTTCTATTGGCTTTTTATTGGGGAGGGATAAGGGGCTCTGTATATACAAAGGCTGATGTAATGGTTGCTTTTCAGGAAGTCCTGATGATGCTAGATAACTATGTAAGGGACTTCAAAGCATTGATTGACTGGATACAGCTACAGGAGAAGCTAGAAAAGGCTGATGCTCAAAGCAGGTAATTAGATTTTCTTTTTTTTCCCTTTACCTGTTATCTACATCGAAATACTGTTTCATGCTGAGCTTCATTTTGTAGCAGAGATTCAGCAAGAAACTTAGGAACTTCCTTTAGTAGCTACTGTAGGGCACTGGGAAGGAAGTTTTTATTTTGGGCTGAATCCATGTGAGGACCAGGTGGGTATTTTTTGCTCCCTGATGCTGTGATCAGGGATCAGATGCTGTTATCAGGGATCAGTAGTGTTAGAAATGAAAAAGAATTTGAAAGTAAAATTTAAGAAGGATAAAACCAGTTACATCATTCCAATTTGTGTTTAGTTTTGAGTATAACTGTKTTTGAGTTCTGAGGGTTAAATGAGAAGTAAGGTTTCTATGTAAAACTAGTTTGATTATAAGCTGCTAATTCTTTCAGTAGTACTTGAAACAATTAAGAAGTCACTTAATTTACTTTCTTTTCCCCAAATCTTTCTGAATTTGCAGACCTACATCATTAGCCTGGGAAGTAAAGAAAATGTCTCCAGGACGCCATGTGATCCCAAGTCCATCAACAGATAGAATTAATGTGACATCAAATGCTCGAAGAAGTTTAAATTTTGGGTATGAGAACAGAGCATAAGTTTATTAAATCAAATTATTTAATTTAAAACAATTATTGAATATACAATTTTACTATAATAATATAGTTTTTTTGAGCAATTGCAAATGTTTGCATTAATGAAATAAAAGCATGTGCTCTGAAAGGGAAAATGCTATTGACAAGTTAATTATTTACTTCTTTACGTATCTAATGACTGGCTATTACAAAGGCGCAAAGATAAAAATACAATGAGTATATTTTATCTTACTCATTTAAATAGTCTTTTCCCTTGACAAAACAAAGGTCAATTTTACATAACTGACATTTTAAAATTTCCCTTATATGCCATGTAAATGGCTGTGGTTTCAATAAACAGCAAAATTGAAAATAACTTAAATGCAGAACATGTTAAATATTACAATATTGCATCTTTTAGATAAARTGAAAGTTAGTATGTGAAAGGAGCTTCTCAAAAACAGTGCACAGACGCACCGTTTTAGGGCAGCACTATCTTTAYCTGTTCTGGCAAGCACTAAAGTGTCTTGTGTAAGTCCTTTTCTTTTGGGGTGTATATTTAGTTCAGTTCTGACATGTTGGGCTCTTGGGCACACACCTTAGCTCTTTGCTAAGTAATAATGTCTTTAACAGAGATATAATATTAGAACATTTGGTCCGTGCCTCAGAGTATTCAGCTCTGTTAAATTTTGGATATTATCTTTTTCTACAGAAGTATTACAAGCTATTGTACTTTTTCATCATCATAGAGGCGCAGTTAGCAGCTCTGTGTTAAAGCACGTACCATTCATTGCTTCCCTGCTTGCTTTCAGTACTGCAGAAATAGGAATTGTTAGGACTTAGGAATGGATGACAGCGGCAAGGGTTGTGTTGCATGCTGTAGAAATCCAGAGTGTGTTGCTTGTAATGCTAGTCATTATCATTACTGCCTAGAAGGGATATGGAAGAATTAGAAAAAATATAGGGACTGGAGACAGCTATGCAACAGTGTTGGGCGATGCAGATGTTCCAGAAATGCAGTTTCCGACCTTGGAAACTGTTGAAAGAGAAATGAAAAGGTAGGCTGTGCAAAGAATACTAGAATAGGCTCTTCCTGTTGGTTRCTGGTAGGTTCTAGTTTCTGGAGCTAGAACCTGTCTCAATTTTGCCTCAATCTGAAGCAAGGAAAGCCAAGATTAAGGAAAGYGTGTGCCAGTAAGTTTTCTAACAAACCATTCTGTTATTTGATTAAAACTAATAACAGCTCTGACTTACTCTCAGGAACCCTTCAGTGACGATTGCTCCAGCACGCCTGGCTCCTGCAGGTGTAAGTTGGGCTGATAAGGTAAAAGCCAACCATGGAGTTAAAGCTGCCAGCACTGACCTGCAAACAGCACAAACCTCTCTGCCCGCTTCAACACAGAAGTCATCACGGAAAAATGGCAAGTCTCCTTAGGTGGCTTAAGTTTTTTCCTGGTGTGTGTATGGTGTAAAGTTGGTTCAGAATGAGATTTTTCAGTTTTCAAATCACAAGTAAGTCTAACTCTGCAAAATACAACCTTAAGATTTAAATGAAGTATCAAGGTACAAGATTGCATTTTTTTAAATTTATTTATTTTGATAGTTGAGACATAACTGAGACAAAGTTGTCTTTTCATCATTGAAATGCCARTTGTCAGGATCACAGCTGAAAAAAAAGTGCTGTGACTTTCAAGTGTAAAAGAAAAATGTATGATGCGTCCACAGTCATTTTAACACGTTGAGGATGCTCCAAAACAGCTCAAGTTAGTTTTTGTGTAATCATGGAGACCATATTATTAGAACTGTGCTGAGGTGATAATCGATGCTTTTTTCTTCTTTGAGTACAAGAATAATCACATTTAGCTAAAGATTCCCTTTCTCCAAAAACCCTCCTTGGAGAATGCTTCTYCTTGGAGAAAGTTGCACTTTTCTTCTACAATCGACTTGTTTTGTCAACAGATATAAGACCCTTTAGTATTTGRTTTGTAAATTTTGTTTCTTGCACATACTGGAACCATGAGATTGTCTTCAAAGGTGCAATTTTCCCATTTACTTTTTTCATATATGGGGTGAAATAATTTTCTGCAAAAACAGGAAGCTAGTAGAAATAGATAATTTGATAAAAATTAAAAAGACTTGTTGCTAATTTGTTTTTTCAAAAGAAAAAATATTGGAAGAAAACCTATTAATTTAACATAGTTATAGATTCAATGTAGTGGTAAYAGAAATCATGCACCGTGGTTTGGAGACATGTACTCTTGTTTCCTGGAACTAAAATATTTTAAATGTATTGCAGTTTAATTTGAGTTCAGGATCATATGAATTTCTATGCTTAGAATATAATAACCAAAAACATACTCTGAAAATAGTTGCTGCATGGGACTGATTGCTACTATTTGAATATCTTGCAGGATTTAATTGTAGTGAGCTGATGTGAGGACAGGAGCAGTTTGGTTGAACTAGAATGTAATTCTGTGTTTAATTTTTTGTCAATTGTTGAAACTTTTTTGTAGGAAAGACCTGTCCCTGTTGATTAACTCCTGTACTGGAGAGTGACAGACTCCAAGATGTTACGCAAGACTTTTAGTGGGCATTTTCTTTGTAATAGAGAATTTCACACACAAGGAGTAAAACTAGCATGCACTTTCATATGGATAATGTATTTCTAATGGGCTAAAAGGAAAATGAAAAACACTACCCTTATATGGATATTTTTAGAGGGCTGAAGAATCAATGCTGTGCTGTTTCAGAGGCTGTTACCTACAGCTGATGAGCTCCAAAAAGGGCGAAACCACTTGGTCCTGTAGTGCTGGCCTATCTGCTCTCAGTAATTCTTTAAATCAGATGTGCTGTAAGATTCAGAGCTGAAAAATAATTATTCTTTCTAGATCCTTGCTTTATTTTTTCTAAACCCTTACTCTTAGTACTGTTTTCTCTCTGAAATTTGGGCCTGGAGAGCTTAACTGATTTTCTCATAGGTGAACTGTGATAGTGTGGATACAACGGATCGATGCTCTTGACATAGTGCTTTGTACGGAGGGCTCCAGGCAGGGCAGACTCCCGCTGCTCTCCACGTGGAGCGCGAGCGGGTCCGCACCGATGGCACAGAGGGAGCTGCAAAGACTCTTCTCATACGTTCTGGAAGCAGGTCCGGGGCTCACGAGTCTGTCACTCTGCCTGTTCAGCAGCCCTCACAGCTGGTCTTGTGGGGAGGATTCCCACTGGCATCCTGTAATACTGTCCTGGCCACACAAAGCCCAGGGCTTTATGGAGACCAGAGCTCCCTAAAACACTTTACCTCAAGTGATTCAAGCCGTGCTCTTATTAAGCTTCACCGAGGTTTTTGTGGAGTGGACAATACTGTTCTGCAGGTGATGGAGTTTCCAAATATAAATGTCCATAAAAGGAGAGAAAATGCCTTGTTTTTCCAGGTGTTTCTTTAAATGAGTATTTCTCATATGCATGKTTAAGATGAAGTTATATCATTTTATTCTGTTCTTATAAAGCCCACTGCTACCCTGAATATTTCATGTAGTTTAAAAAAAAAAAAAAAAGTATTTTCAGAACAAACTGTAGGAATCTCATTGTGAGGTAGTTAATTCCGCAACTGGATTCTCAAATTTGCTGACACAATTCCATTTGAAAATTTTACATTTGTTCTCCCGCCTACCTGTGTTTCTTCCGAGTTCGTGTTTCTATATTTCCTTTCAGATTTTTAACTAATCCACAGTTAGCAGATTCATTAGTGCCCCTCAAATGCAGTAATATTACTGTACACTAAAAAATAGCCGGAATGAAGATGGGTAATGAATAGGGAAGGTCAGGTAGGCTCTGGTAGGACATTCCTTGTCAGTAGCTTTTAAAGAGGAAACACAGATCTCATGAGGTAGAGTCCCAAGAGACTGCACATGCTTGGAGAGATTTATTTTATTGATGTTATCAAGAGGGCTGCCTGGGCACTTCTTCCAGCTGGAGTAACTTTGTAAGAATGAGGCCCTGGTGGCTCCAAGGGCCTCAAGGTAACAGATGGCTTGTCACTTCCATGTAATACAAGAGCAAGCAGGGACAAGAAGTTCAAATGAAACTAGAGAATGATCAAGGTAGTCAGATGAATTATTCATTAACAAAACTGGGCAAGTAATCAAACCCAGCATGTGGACATGGCTACTCAGCTGTATGAAAAGAGCTCCAGACTTGCAGGAAGAAAAAAGGGAAGGAAGGATGATACCCTAGTGAGTATTAATTTTACTACCAGATCAGTGGCAAGGCTGATGCTCTAGTGAGTATTAGTTTTACTTTGGGTTAGAAGCTGTGTGTGCTCATGTAGGTCAATGTGTTTTCTTTCAAATACAAAAGATACATTTTTGTGCTGTTAAGATAATTGGGTTAAAGTCTTGGGTAAAATTTATGAATTTGACAGTAAACATATGAATTTATAACTGAGTATGTGCAGATCTTACTCAAAGAGTCCTCCTTGTTGTAATGAATGTGACTGTGGCATTGTCACACTCTACATACTTTTTATTTTTAACTTGATATTTTCAGAGTAAATAGAAATATGCTACGCATCTCCAGACATCCTGGAAACAAGGGATTTGTTAGGCAAGGCAAGCAACGATTTTTTTCTTTCTTCTTAAGTAAAATTATCTTTAGACTGTGACTATTATCAGAGGCTATCTCCTCGTCTTGCTTTGTAATTTAGAAAAGATGTCAGTGTAAGCTGTTTTCAGTTTTATAAACAAGTAGAAGTGAAATCTTGCAACAATCTTAGCATGTGACTAACAAAAAGAATCCCAATTGTAAAATCTGTTGCATTCAAACAGTGGGAGGTTTGGGGGTTGATTTTAGTGRCCTTTTGCACAGCTCTCCATTGTTTGTATTTCATTTTCTTTGCACTGTTCGAGTGCAAATACAGACAGCACAGAAATACAGGGTCTGGTGCCAAGTGTTACCACAGGCTTSACTGCGGTCTGCCCAGTTGTAGGTGCCACTGCAGTAGGTAGAGCTGTCTCCTGCGAGGGGCTGATCTGGCCCTGTTATCCCACACTCCCTTCTTCTCCAGGAAATCTGCTAGATTCTTGCAGAATTAAGGCCCTGTCTCTTGTTTCTGGGGGAAAAGCTACTGGGAAAAGGGTCATCTCGGAAAGGGTAGTAACAGGTTTAGATTGCTTGCTCCCTTAGGTACATAGTTTTCTGTATACAGCTGGAGACATGGATTTTATGCAAATGGAAGTCACTCTCAAGGATCAGACGGGCTGTGGTGAAGGAAAAACTAGAATTCATATCTTCTTGACTGCCCTGCCTAATCAATGCGAGTGCACATGTCTAAGTGCATGCAATAAATAGAAAGGCCTGTTGTGGAGGTGTGCTGACTGTGCTTGCCAGCAGTATCCCAAAGAGGCCAGCCACAGTTATTCACACAAGGCTTGGAGATTTTGTTTACTTTAAAAAAAATATATWTTTTTTTAAGGTAAAATAGTTTCAACAGTAAATATCAAATTGAAGTAGGTTTTTGCATCTGTCAAACTTTTAACTACTGTTAAAATTTGTGGACAATTACATAATTTTTAGTTTACTGCTAATCATAAGCATCAAGCTGTTTCTGAGCTGTATAAAAACAGCTATTGCTTGATCTGCACAGCTAAGATATTCTTCAGTACTGATGATGTCCAGTTTATACCACCTGTTGCTCTAGTCCACTGTGTTTGGGGTTTTTTTGGCTTTTTGTTTGTTTGTTTTTGTTCTTTTTTTCTTGGATGGTTTAAAGAAACCTGTAATTAAATGTGCACTTAATGTTTGCAAAATGATAGATGCCAAGAGTAGCAAAGTATTGAAAGGCTATTAAGAATTATTTCTGCTTTAGGCCCATTTGTAGCCTGCCTGGCTATTGCTGGTGTTGAAAGTGGGTACSAGATTWTATTTTATTTTATTTTTAAACCAGACTCACTGTTTTTTGATCATGTAGATAGATGCTAAAGCATATCATTTTTATGTACTATAAGTTAAAGCAAGCAATTGTGCTCAAAAAGGAGGAAAAACTATTTTATTCGCTCATCTCTCCATGGGTTTTATCTGGGAATATGTACATAACTGGCATTCTGTAGAGATGGTTCACATCATCCTGCAGCCCGCCCATAATGTGCTTTGATACTGRAAGAAGGCAGTATTTTTACAGAGCACAATGTGTGCGCGTACACACACATACACACACATATGTATACACATACACACACTCCTTTTTTCCCTTAAACTGCTTTTAAAAATCAGATTTCTAGAAACAGAAATTTTAACTGGTCTTTGAGACAGTAATGTGCAATTCATTAAAATATACCAATCGCTTCTTCAAGCACCTTCAAGAGCTTCGAAAAAAACTTTTTGTTGTTGTTGTTTTTTGACAACTGGGTCAACTCATCATACTTGTTAATATTTTGGTTCTGACTTTTGTGCCTGAACAGCAGGACAGTCTCAGTTCAAACTTTAGAAATACCCATRTTAGATGATAGAAATGGGAAACAAAAGAAATGTTACCTGTGGAGAGGAGGTTCTGTTTAATGTGCTAGAAACATGAATGCATCTTAGACTTCTAATTGAGGTAGACAAATGTAACTTTGAAGGCTTTTGAGGTATATTCCAAGATTCAACATCAGAAATGTTGATCATCAAGTCATACTTAGCAGTTACTCAGTTATCAAAGTGAAATGAAAAAAAATCTCTCGCCSCTGATTCATGCTTCAGTTTGCTGTAGCAACATTTAGCTGGAATCCAGCAAAAGAATGTTTGTAAAAGCTGGCAGAGTCCTGTATTATCAGGATGAAACGAAYGAGGAAAGTAAATACGTGTTTGGATAGAGGAGTATACCACATTTTGGACAATACTGTCCGCACCCAGTTACGTCTGTGCTTGCAGAGAGGTTTGCAGTWTGAAAATAGGCCTCTAATGTGACTTGCTGCATATAAGAGCAAGAGTCTACTTGTTTTATTGTGCGTTACAATCTCCTGTAACAGCAGCCTGGGCATGCAAAGTTTAAGTTCATTGCACTACTTTTCATGTGGCTCCCTGTATGAACAGCTTTGCTTTTTGGAGTAGCAGAAGTGGTCTCACCAATAGAGCTATTCAGTGTTTTGAAAACTAACAGCGCTACTTGAAGGCAAAATCTATACTGAAGAGCATTTCACTGATTTTGGTATACATTTAAAGAGAAAATTTCTCTCATAAGCTTGTGTAATACGACGATAACATATTTGCTTGTTATATCTGTGGAAAACTATGAGTCTCTCTTTTGAATGGGTCATTTTATTTCTTTTATGTAGATCGCAAGGATGCAGAGGGTTGGGAAACAGTTCAGCGTGGAAGGCCAGTTCGATCCCGGTCCACAGCTTTGGCAACAAAACCTCTCATAATTGCAGAATCACTAAAGTCTAAAGGTGACAGTGACAAAGAAAAYACAGTTTCCCCACCAGCTGAGAATAAGCCAGGCAGTTCGTTCAATGGCAGCGATGCACCCAAAAGCACAGAGCTTCCACAGGAAGATCATTTATGTCAGTCTGAACGTGCTCTTGCTGAGAGGACTCAGGTTAGTATAATTTTGAACCATTTTCTTTCATTAAAAAAAAAGCAACATTTTCTTTAGAAGTTCTCTAATGGCAGTATTCTCAAGAAGTTTTATTCACTAGCAAGACTGAAAAAGTCTAAAAAATGACTGCTAATTTTGTGAGAAAGCATTAAGACCTTGGCACAAATGGACTATGGTTTWAAAAAAAATAGCCATATATTTTACAGTGCTTTGGACAAGTTTYACCTCTTTATGGAAACGTAAGCATTAGGGATGCAGCATGCATAGGAAATATTAGGTAGAAAATACAGCTTTTGCAAAGTTATAAGCAACTGAAAATAGTTATATGTAGAGCTATTTGTACCACTCACAATAAGGCTGCAATGTTTTGCAAAAATACTTTTCRTTCTGGTGAGTTTAAAGTTCAGGATGTTGCATGTAGTTAATTTTACTCATGTCTCTTACTAGCTCACAGCACCCGCCTCGGAAGACAGCAGCAGCAGTGTCCCAGCGCTGCAGGAAGGTTCCTTACAAACACTTTCTGAGATGCCTCTGGTTCTCACAAGTATTGATGGCACTTCAGAAAGTCCACAGACTAGAGTTTCCTCCCTGAATTCTGACTGTAAGGAGCAGCACCAAAGTGAAAGTGCTAAAACTCCAAGTGAAATGGATCCCTCAGATATTTCAAATGTGAGTGCTGCCAGATTGGTAAGAAATCTTACAAAATGTTTGAGTAAATAATAAATATAAGCTGTAGTTTTATCTCTGTTGCACAGTGTTTCTCATGAGCATGTTACAGAAAATAYGGAAAAATCTGTAGAGTGCTTACTGTTTGTTACATTTTTCAGATACTTYTTTTTACTGCAGAGTTTAATTTCAGTAAGGTCTGAACAAGACTGGAATATATGAATGCATTGTTTGAAGTAGAAGGATCTGTGCTTCAGATACACGTACTTTTCTTTTACTTACATAGTGGCCATAATTTTACATTTCCTTCCATAAAATCTTTCAAGTCAGGCTCAGATTAAATTCTTACTCCTATTTTAATGACTATTCAAACTGGAAACACATGAGATATGAAAATTCTCATGGAAACAGGTATAGGAAATTTCCGTACCTTTTGAGGCTCAACTGAACTGTTGAGTCTTCCTATACAATTAGCAATTATGGAGGCCACCATTCTGAAACTACAAATGTCAAGCCAGCGTTTTGTTTTTAATGCAGCTTCCTATAAAGAACATCCGTATTCTGTAGAAGTCTGGAGATTTCAGGTATTTCAGGATTCTTGTGAGTGGAGAATTGCACTAATGTTGCATAAAATCCAGGTTGATTTTTTTTYCCAGAAACTAGATTAAAACTCTGATTTTCAAAAGTTTTCTTGTAAATCACCTTTAACATCTTTAACAAAATGGACTACTTCTAAGTAATTTGTAAGTCAGATATCTGCTTTTCTTGAGAAAGAGTTGGTTTTTTTAGCATCTTATCCACTAATATTTTTTCATATTCTCAATTAACAGCAATTCATGATGCTCACACTTGAGTTTGACATATGTCTCTTGAGAGCACTTTATTACTCCAGTTTAGATTGCTTTGAAGACTAATTTATGTATTTTAGCACATTCTTTTTTTTCTAGCCCTGGTTGAAATGAAACAGTTAATACTGGACATTGGAGTAGGGGAACGTTTCTTAATGATGAGGGTTATTTCTGTATTTTGGTTGATAACCACAGCTAGGCTGATACTCTTGCTCTGCTATCCTGTAATCCACACTGAAAGACAAGTGTAGCATGAGGGTCAGTAATATTAAAGYGAAGTTTTCCAGGTATCCTTCTTCCATAGATCCATTTTTATTTGCTAAATAATGCTTTGGTGCATGATTCCTTTTATGGATGCATAGCAGGGCTTGTGATTAGTTTTTCCACACAACTAGCAAAGTATTTGAAAGGTACTATCTAGAGAAGAAATGCCTTTGTTGCTGTTAAYGACAACGCTCATGTTATGTTTTGGTGTAATGTAAAGGGCACTTCAGTTAGACAATTCACTGGACATTTAAGTTAATAATTGCGAACATATTTAGTGGGTTTTGTATTTCAGATATGTTTCAGCAGTAAGGAAATAAAATGATTGGAAGCTGACCATAATGTAGTGTAATTCATATTAGCTGTGTGAAAACTACCTTTGTGTCCAGTCCTGATTTTGTTTTGTTTTCTGTTATTCTTCACAGTCTATGGCAGAGGTCCTTGCAAAGAAAGAAGAGTTAGCAGATCGCCTAGAAAAGGCAAATGAAGAAGCCATTGCTAGTGCTATTGCAGAAGAGGAGCAGTTAACTAGAGAGATTGAAGCAGAGGAAAACAATGACATTAATATTGAGACTGACAATGATATTGACTTCTCTGTGAGTGCTGGATTTATTTTAAAGTACCCATCTCTAAGCAGTTCTGGATGACAACAGAATATGAATACAGAATTAGTTCTTGTTTGTACTTTTGAGCATTAATGCAACTTGTTTTATGTGCAAATATAGTAAATAATTTCATATAATGTCTGCAACATATTGGCTAAGCTATATTTAATCATACGAAACTTCATCTGTTTTTCTATTACTATAATGCATTTAATTATCGAGATTAACTGGCAAGAAATAGAGGTATTTTATTTGGAAGGAGTCTGTATAACTCAAAGCAATGATAGTAATTGCAGGAGGAAATTTGTAATGAATCAGCAATGTATTTTATTAGCTCTCTGAAGAGCAAACTGCTACCTTGAATGGTTCTGTTTTTTCCTTTTCACGAACATGTTTAACTCACTGGACAAAGGCTCCGTTCTGCCACCTTCCTTAGGAAGCTTCCACCTTACTCCTGGCTGCCTTGGAGGAGCCATGCTCCATGGGGCAATAATCTCCATCAGGAAATGGCAGGAGCAGCAYGATGCCCTTGGCTAGCTCAGTTGGGAAACACTAAACGTGACTGAATTGTTTGATATGTGTGTTCACTTGCATGGCACGGTTTGTTCACTGGCACTCACGGTTGTGTTTTTGCTCTCTGGATTGTATTCCACTTCAGGCTAGTATGGGCAATGGAACCATATCTTTCTGCGGTATATCTGTGGACTGGAATGATCTTCTGGCAGACTATGAAGGTAAATTTTCATGAGTAAAAATATATAACTTAAAACACTGATATTTAGAAAAATGCCGGTTTTTTTCACACCTACTTACAAATTTAGAAGTCCTAACATCTAAATATCGTAAGTAATATCACTTGGAATGATGTCATTTCTTGAAGAAAGATGAACTTGTGTTTTCACTTTTAAGACTCTTAAGTGTGTCATTGATCTTTGTCAGCCATCTTTTCCCTCCAAATAACTCTTTTTACCCAGTTTTATCTTAGTATTTGGGTAAAAGCCAGATAGAATCATTAATCGCTGAACATGGGGATTAGAGTTGATTCACTCTGGCTTTGCACCTTACATAAATTCCAGAGAGTACAATTGAGAGAGGACTTCAAACACGAGTAAGCCTTCCTAGCTGTACTTCTCCTGAGCAATGTGTTTAAATGGTCTTTGGTTTAGATGGTCTTTGTTTGGTTTCTGCACAGCCCGTGAGTCCTGGCGCCAGAATAATTCCTGGGGAGACCGAGTGGAAGAAGAGCCTGCGCGCCCGCCTGGCCACGGGATACACATGCATGAGAAACTCTCGTCACCGTCACGCAAAAGGTCTGAGTTACCTGACTTGTCAGTGAAAACCAACCAAGCAACCAAATCCATAGTTTCATGATGTTGCTCATAAATCTGTGGGTTTCTTTTTTGTGGGTTTTTTTTTAAGTCTGTAGGTGAATGGTGTTACAGTCACCATGTATTGTTTGCATAATGTGCTAGGTACATACTATGTTGT
This sequence comes from Nothoprocta perdicaria, assembly GCF_003342845.1. Taxonomy (NCBI): domain Eukaryota; kingdom Metazoa; phylum Chordata; class Aves; order Tinamiformes; family Tinamidae; genus Nothoprocta; species Nothoprocta perdicaria. Next base: position 839,105 of record NW_020455360.1, on the reverse strand, counting down.
TTAGGAAATAGAGATTTTAAGACCAAAGGAACAACGTTTGCATTTGGGGTAAACTGTTGAAGTCCAGTCGCCTATTTGTTTTTGCTTCCTAAAAGTGTCGGAGAAATGTTTGCAGTATGGCCACTTAATGTCTTACTAGTCTCACTAGCTTGTTCTGCTCTCTTTGTCTTAAAAGAACAATAGCGGAGTCCAAGAAGAAACATGAAGAGAAACAAATGAAAGCGCAGCAGCTGAGAGAAAAGTTACGAGAAGAAAAAACACTGAAGCTTCAAAAGTTAATGGAGAGGGTAAGCATTCAGTAATAAGAAGCATCGAGATTGGTGCCTTTCAGAAGAGTGTTTGCTTGTTTATTTTTAATTTTTCCTCTGTCAGTATAGAGAGTTAAAGCTAGCAATGAAATGAAGCTTACCTCATGCTGCATGTATACAACATAAATACATGATTTTTGTAGGATGTGGTAATATTTTATTACTGCAAGTCTTTAAAAAATAAATAATTAAAATAAAACGGTCTGAAATTCAGTTCCTAACTTCAGTTACAGTGTCACTAATGTACTCACCAATTATTCACAGGAGAAAGATGTGCGGAAATGGAAAGAAGAATTATTAGATCAAAGACGTAGGATGATGGAGGAAAAATTACTCCATGCAGAATTTAAACGTGAAGTGCAGCTACAAGCAATTGTGAAAAAAGCACAGGAGGAAGAAGCTAAGGTAAGGTATTTTCTTTTAAACAAAAACATTCAATAATCATGTTTATATATGTTATATACCTCGAAAGTGTTCATGAGTAGGCTGAGAATAATGATGCAAGCTAGATAAAGGCACGAAGTGAAGCAGGTAAGCCCTGACCTCTTTTAAGAGAACATTTTTCCTCTGAAATGAATTAAAAAATAATGAGCTGCTGTTAGTCAGCATGGTGGGCTGGACTGGAAGAAAAGATGAGTTGGAACAAAGAGCTGATAGTCTCGCTGCTGCTGCTGTTCCAGCAGTTCATGGCAGCATCTTCAACGGTAACTAGTGCTCCTGGAAGGGGCAGCAGATGTGTTTATACATTTTCTGTAGTCCAGCACGTGGAGTGCAAGGGGTTAAATGTCTGCTCTGCATCCAGCATTCCATGTTGTTAAACAACTATGTTTTGTTCATGTTGTTCTGATGCTGTGATTTGTACCAGTGAGAAATGAATGTAAACATATAATTAGCACACTGTGTTTTTTTTTTAAGAATAATGCTTTTCTGACTTTAAGACCTGGTTTAGATGATGAGCGTTTAGGTGAATGTTGGATTGCTTTATTCGTATCCTCTTGATAAACGCAATGAAATATTTTAAAGAATTAGTTTTCTTTAACCAATGTAAAGTAAAAATATAAAAAATACATTTTCTTTTTAAAACTGAAATGTTGCATTACTAATGATCTTGCATCCCAGCTGTGATTGCATCTGTTCATCCTGGTTGTTTAACATAAGCACAACAAAATTGGTCTGACGTTTTTACCGAGTCACTGTTTCTGTCTCTTAGATTAAAATGGTTTCTAGATTACCTAATTCAGTCTAACATGCTTACCTTCATTATTATTTCATTATGCCAGTGTGACTTCTATAATCATATTAACTAAATCACACTTACCATAATTCCCAGCTAAGCAGATGTTTGAAGTATTGTGTATGTTTAAATGTGTAAGATCTGCTGCCTCTTGAGGTTCTCCTGCTCTGGAAATAAAGGTTTAATTGGCTGAGAAGGCTTCACAGAAGTGCAAGCCCATGAGCAGTGTAGCTGTAAGGCCAGGATGACTCCTGCCCATTTGGTTTTCTAAATTCCCACTGCTTACCTGCTTACCGAGCTGTGAAATCTGTTCTGTAAATGCGTTCCAGTCAGTAAACAAAGTGACAAAAATCCCCTAACACCATTTCTGTGATCGGCTGTTGTTTGTCCATTGATCTGCTGTCTACACATTTATTTTGCAAATTCAGACTAACAGAACTTGCCCTTTAGGTAAAACAAGGCGTTTCTATTTCAGCCATTGGTTTTTGATGTTGTTTATAACTAGTGTATTTTCATCATTTATTTTCCCAATAACTTCTGTTCTGCAATCAGCCTAGACTTTAGTAAGAGTTTCCTTTTTCAGCTATGTATAATTTGCTGAAGCTGTTGTATTTTAAAACCTCAAGTAGGCAAAAATTCTTTTCAGCATTCTTGCTGAGAGGACAAAATATTTATTAATGAATGTAACTAGTAGAAAAGGATGTTGTTGATATGTTTAGTATACATTAAAGTACTTCTAGCTTTTTATGTATTTCTATATGGGGAACAAAATGATAAATGTGAAATAGGCTATGTTAATATAATATTAGGATAATTGAGCTTGTCAGTGTTTTTCCTTATTCGCAGAATGCATGCACTCACTTTTCTATTCAGTGAATACTCTTAATTTTAAAGCTAGATAGAAAGACCTTTGGGATTCTGTGATGACTTCTGTTTTTTCATGTTAAGGTTTTTTATCTACTCAGGTCTTGGCGTTCTGAATTTCCCAAGTATTGGAGAGAAGGAGAGAGAGTAATAAAGTCTTTTTGCTGGGAAGACTGTTGTTTTTCCTGTTATTTACCAAAATTTTCTGTTTTATGATATCATTCCATTAATCTCTTCTTTTATTTCACAGACTCTTCCATTAAAAAAGGAGCATAAGGAGTGGTGTGCTTATTGTAAGCACATTAGAGTAGTTGTAACCTAGTGTAAATTAAGCTATATTTTATTTTTAAACAAGTAAAGCTACGAACAGTAGCATAAGTATTTTAATGTTAATAATTCCTTTTAGCCAGTGAGATTGATTATGTTACCACCATTCCTAGTCATTTTATATTTACTTAACTGTAACTGTAGGTAAAACTGTATGTAAAATGAGTCTCATTCTCTCATTTATCTGGAGTAATAGATATTACTGTACTGAGTTTAAGAGAATTTTGAAGAAACAGTGCAAAACTACTTTTAACTCCTCAGATTTTTACACTTTGATTAATTGCAGGTAAATGAAATTGCTTTTATAAACACCTTAGAAGCTCAGAACAAACGTCATGATGTATTGAATAAACTAAAAGAATATGAACAACGCTTAAATGAGTTACAAGAAGAGCGTCAACGAAGGCAAGAGGAAAAGCAAGCACGTGATGAAGCTGTACAGGTATAACTTATTTCTAGGTTTAGAAGAATATTGAAATACCTATTTTAATTATATCTGTTTAATRTATTATTTTAATTTTGGCTCTGCAGTCTGTTATTTTCTGTTTTACCTTTTTTGCAACCTCAGAGAAGATTACACATACATACCTCATTTATAATGTTTCAGCAGYAGGAGGAGAAAGGTAAGTCCATGCTCTTCCTGCCAGACCAAGGTTCAAGTTGATGGCTTCCTGCTCTGTTTTTCTCATGTACTCTATCTGCCCTTGCTGTGTCTCAGTACTCTCTCCAGACTGCTTAACAAGATCAAACAATCACATTTTCATATGGTAAAACTTACATATTTGATAAGTCTATTCATAAATCTCTTAACTGTGTTTGAAATTTTATATTTAGATTACTTTGACATTTTTTGCTGGTAGGGTTATAGCAAATCTATCAAAAGTTTACAATACCTTGTGTAGTTTCTTAATTATAGTCAGAGCCAAGTGAAAACTGAATAGTGRGAAAAAAATTATTTAGAGATAGAACAAAAATATACAGTCAAAACTCTTTAATATGACCAATGTGCAAACAATTTTAGAACTGTGATTAAAAGATTAATATTCTRTCAGAACATATTTTGTTTGCACTTCACCTTTATCCAATGTTTTAAGTGTTTTTAAATATTTTCATTAATTGATTAATTGAATACAGTTGTTTTTGTGAAGAGAGTTTTTCAGGAAATGTATGACCAGCTAATGCATGGCTTGGTTCGTGCAACTATTTCTAATCTGTGTTCAGACTTGTGAACACGCTTGTACTGTCTTTCTRCTTCTTTATCTAATAGAAATATGGTTCTTGCACCATCATGAAAATAAGATAAATTATATAAGGAGATGTTTTAAAATACAGCTTCCACTTCAAATTCATCTTTTTTTAAAGGAAAAATTAGAAGTTACTTTACTTTGCCTAGGAGCGTAAGAGAGCCCTGGAAGCAGAGCGGCAAGCCCGAGTCGAGGAGCTGCTGATGAAGAGGAAAGAACAGGAGGCACGAATTGAGCAGCAGAGACAAGAGAAGGAGAAAGCACGGGAAGATGCAGCACGGGAAAGGGCCAGGTAAAGGGTSGGCTTGTTTCTTCCCTCTCATGTGTTATGCTTTCAGGCAAACTGTCACTTCCGTGTAAAATATAAAGACAACAGGGCCTTCTCAGGACATCAAGCTGAGTATTTTAAAGAGTAATAAATGGTTTCAAAGGGAAATCAGAATTCTGTAATAGGTTTTTGTATTCCTTAGATACATGCACAGTGTAACAGGAGARGATATAATTTGTTATATATTATTAAAATTACTCTTTCTTAGTTTTACTGCTYGCAAGACCTTTTAGTAATTTACCTTAGCTTAGGTTTCCAAAGGAAGCAAGATTAATGTTCTCGTGTTCCCTGTTACTCCCACTTCCCAGTAACTTTTGGACTCGTTCACATCAATTTGAGTTCMCCTTTTGGTGGACACCAGAGGCTATATGTGCGAGGCACAAAGCCGGGAAATCAGGCTTCATTAATTCTGCTCCCTGTGAACTTYATGTTTTCACCCATAATCAAAAGTCTCTAAAGGGGTTTTCATGTGGCTCTTCTTTCTGTTGAGCCAAACGTGAGGTGCAGGGAGGATGAATTATGATTTGGTTTAGGGAATGGCATTATGCTGTATGAGAGAGGTTTACGAACTCAGGAAAACTGCTTTTTATTTGCTATTACTACCACAAATGTTCCCCAAACCTTTACATTTTTCCTGCATTAAGAGGTGATCTGGTTAGAATCGCTRTTTTTTTTAGCTCTTTTGTTTGTCATAGCTTATTGATCACCTTCTGTCATCTTCTAAAAGCATAAATAATTTTTCCTTGTCGTCTTAAAGACATTCAATGTTCAATTAAATGTTAAAATCTAATGAATTCTRGGTAGGATCTGTGGCCCTTCTCAGGACTTCTTGGACTTTATTTACCCGAAATGTTCTGAGTGGCGTTCATAATAAAGCAGAATGCCTTGCAGGGGCTCCTTCAGTAGCTTAAATTCATTCTTAGATGCTTGAGGAGTATGAGAGGTAACTTGGAGAAGAATTTTGATTTTTTTCTTTTTTTTTTAGGAAGAGAGACACTTAAATGTATAAGACATTTGCATCTTTCTGAAATTATATACCCTTTCCTCTGTCAGCTGTTTGCTGTGTAGCTGTTCAGATACTCGACTATCTGTATTTATCAGAGGAAATCAAGGCAGTTTTCTAGAAAGCTGCTGAACTACTGAACGAAGCTGATCTAAAATTTTGCTGAGACCAAAAGGCTTGGCATAGGTTTAGTTACTTGAATACAAGAAAGAGGAAAATACCAATTAAGGTTAATCATGGCAAATCTGATAACTCGCTTAGGTACTGCATTCTGGGCATGGTGTTTCTGTTTGCTGGGGAGATATGTTTGTCATCAATATAACAAGCAATTCATTTGAGGTCTAATAAAATTTAAGTTCCATTCCAGATGGTTAGAAATCTGTGTTAGCAAACATGGAGAAAAGAATATTTAAAATTTGTAATTTTGCATTGCATAACATTGACGATTTTATATCTAGTGATAGCTTTTTATCATTATTCTTATCTCATAAAAGCCAATGATTATGTGCTTTCTTACTTTATTGCAAAAATGTGGTAGTCTGCATTTCTTTCCAGCCAAGTGAGGTTTTTATATCATTACTTTTTCTTCACTGAAGATGTCCAAGTATCTTTGACTTTCAGAAATAGCAAAGAAACTTGAATGGTGATAATGGTGGCACTTCATGCCACTGAGCTATGGTTTTGACTAGACTGCTCCTGCTGATGGTGGTTGGTGCTCAGTAATTGCAGGTCCTCGCTGTTAGTCAGAGCTGTCCCTTTCACCTTGGGCATGTTGTGGTGAAACCTCAGAGAAATCTTTTTTTTTTTTTTTTTTTTTTTCCCTGCTAAGTCGTGACTCTTATCCTGAAGATTTAATACTTGTTGGAATGAGTCATTTTTGGAATATCTCTGTAAAGTTTCTTCAGTATATGCTTTACCGTGTGCATCTGGTGGTGATTAAAGTCTCTGTATGAAAGGAACAGTGTATTTAAAATTGACTTGAAAAGGCCCTCTGCCCTTACGGTACATTAACTTGATTCCAGTAAGATTTTAGATGCAATTTCTGAGTATTTTATATTCCAAATAGTTGGTCCATATCCATAATATGGAAAATCTTATTCTTGTCAATAGAAATCATAAAACTGTATAACTGCACCCTATTTGTACAAAAGGCTTGCTTTTAGAAGGACCTGTGTATACTGTAGATGACCTGTGTTTAAGATAACCGAAAGTTATCCTGAGATAATCAATTTGTCATAATTTGTGGAATTAAACAAATATTCAAAAATATAAAAGAAGCTAAAGTAACTTATGGCTTTGGGTCTTACGGTATGTTTTGTTTCAGWTCACTGTATGAACTGGGAGTCCTTTAAAGTAACAATAAAAGGAAAAGGAAAGCCTGGGATTCAGGCTTTCTTTATATACCTTCAGGGAGATGACATACACAGTGTATAATACTTCTCATCCATCATCTCGTCCACCCCCTACTCCCTGATGGTGGTTGGAAGATTTCACTTAGTTTCCAAAAGAACAATTGTGCTTAGTGTTCACTGTTAGACTTGTTTCTTCCCTGCTCTCTGCTTCTCTCTGTGTTTTTATGGTTTTTTTTTTCAATGGCTTTTTGTTYTAAAATTTTGCTTTCTCTGAGCCTTCTGCTCAGAGGGTCTGCTTCTATTAAATCATCAAAATCTTAGTTTCTGCATTCTCTGAAACTAAACTGCTTTCTCTTTTCTGTTGAGACAACTCCATCTTTAGTTTCGGGTGTGCTCGTTCTCCATTTCAAACAAATTTGTCAATATACAGTACAGTTTATTACGAGTTTCCCCTCTATTTATTGTCTTTTGGTTAGAGATCGAGAAGAGAGGTTGGCAGCTCTTACTGCGGCTCAACAGGAAGCCATGGAAGAACTACAGAAGAAGATTCAGCTGAAGGTATAAAAAGATGCTTTGGATGAAAAGATATTCATAACATAAAATTTCTGCAAAATTATTTTATGTATGTTTGTTTTTGTTAGCAAAGGTATCCTGAACTTAGTAACTTTACATGAAGATTTTCCTTAGACTTCTGCATTAAGAAGACATTGTACAATTGCATGGTACAGTTTGGAAATGACAGGGCTGAGCCCTATGGAATTACATTCATTTCAAAGTTTGGAACATGAGAACATATAAATTTGTCCTTTGCAGGAAAAGTAATTTTGAATGAAATTGTGAGGAAAATCAGTATGTAATAGCTCTCCTACAGCTGGTGAAAACAGTTCCAAAGCAGTCACAGCCACCAGCACTGGTACTGGCAGTGAGCTGCTAAGAGTGTGKCAGGCAGCTCTTTTCTACCATGAAGGGCTCCAGTGGCTGCAATAAATAGGCATAAGGACTGAGTCACTTGCAGTTCAGCTACTGAGTTGGTTCTCCACTGGAGAGTCGGAGAGCAAAGTCTCTGAAATTCTGAAGAGAGATCCATTATTTGTCAAGAAAGGTAAAGACTGCAAAAACACTTAATTTTCACTTTCAAGGTTTAGATAATCTTTGAAATTCTTTTTCGTATTTCTTTGAATTCACAAGATTTTTGTGAACTGTGCCAGCCACTGCAGATAAATAACAAGTGATTTATTTTACTTTCATTTGTACTTTATTTCACGTGTAACATGGAGAACAGCATGTGTAACAAGGGAATTGGAAGCTGAGTTTGCATTTTCTTTATCTTTCTTTATGAAGAATGAAACAGAAGATCTGRGATGCTACATATAGCGCACATCTATAGAATGACTTATAAATCCCATCCTTGTAAATAAAAAGTGTTGGTTTTTAAATCTTAGCATATTATTAAGATATATATCTGTGGGGAATTTTAATGCCTTCTGGAATTGAAAAATGATTTCAATTATAGAATTTCAGTTTTTATTGAAATCATATATTATTTCATTATATATATATTTATATATTTCAATTTTTATTGAAATGAAAATTTCTAGTTATTTATAAATGAAAATTTATAATTTCAGTTAACATAAGTTCATTTACAACTGTACAATATTTGGTAATTCTCAGTATTTCTTTGCACTRTTTAATTGTTTGTTTCAATTTATTTTTTTCTCTTTGTTGCATTTATTATCTTGTGTTCAGCACGATGAAAGTATTCGGAGGCACATGGAACAAATTGAACAAAGAAAGGAGAAGGCAGCTGAATTAAGCAGTGGAAGACATGCTAATACTGATTATGCACCAAAACTTACACCGTATGAACGGAAGAAACAATGCTCGTTATGCAGTGTCATGGTAAGTTGGATAGAGCAAATACTATTAAAACTTGTGAGTTTTAGGTTGGACTCATAAGCCCAACCTAAGTCTTAGAAATACAAATTATGCATCACTTGCATAACGAGAGCGGATGAGAGCACTGTGAATCTGTTGTATTCCTGCTCTGCCTTGTGAAGTACATTGTTTTGGGAACACACTCATTTTAGTTGTTCTGTTAACTGCTAAGTTAATTCATAGTTTCAGTCATAGTCAGAGGGGTCAGGRGGAGTCGAAAAGGAATAAAATGTTTCAACATCATATTTATGAGACGTTGCTTTAATTACATACTGGATTCTGAAGACATTCCCAAAAATCAGCATGTATTAAAATACTATTGTTTATAGATTCTTATGTTATTAAGCAAAATAAAAAAAAAAAAAAAGCTCATGATTCATTATCATTGCAGATTTCTTCAGAAGTATACCTTTTTAGCCATATTAAAGGGAAAAAACACCAACAAGCTGTGAGAGAAAACAGCAGTATCCAGGGACGAGAGCTCTCGGATGAAGAAGTGGTACGTTCTTTAACAATTTTTACTGTCTTACCTTTAGTTTTAAATACCGTCCAGCTAAGRGTGCTAAGAACATCTTGAAAGTTCTCAGAAAAGAATTGAACAATTGGATTTTTGTTAGCATTGGAAGAAAAATATCTTAAACTGCCAATGAAAATGAATGAAGGAAACKGTGAATTCAAACTGTGATGGCCATTTGAAATATTTTAGCTATAGAAATGTGACTGTTTTCCACTAAATTCTTTTTTTTTTTAATTTCACTATATTTACCTTTTCATCATAAAAATCTCATGTGCTGAAAATGTCTCCATTTTACTTTACTTTTCCTGTTCCTTTCATACACTGCTTAAATTCTTCAGTTGGATGAGACTGGCAATTAGTTCTGAAGGGTTCATGCTTTGTGAATTTTGTGTTATGTTCCATAAGCGGTTGTCTTGTTTTCATTCCTTTGATACTATTCCAAAGAGTAAATATTCTTTACTGCTTTAAATAAAACCCATTTCAGTGTAGCTGCAAAACAGCTTTCCTACAAAGACTAGGTATTAAAATATTGARTAAAAGCCCCTAGCTCATCCTCTGAACAAAAATGCTATTTTTTTTATTACCTCACCTTGGCTATATCTAGTTTTCCAATATCTTTGGCAATCCCTTACTCATTCTTTCACCTATATCTTGTCTCTTCCAAGCCATTTTTGAGGAAAATTTTGAGAAAAATTGCAGAATAACTATCTGCCTAAAGAGAAAAAAAAAAGTCATCTGGGATGATGAAGAATATAAAGTCATTGTCACAGAATGTCTTATTCTCCCCCTCCTCATAAGAGGGCAGTCAAGTTGAGTATGTCATACTGATGGACAGAGGGGAGCRTGGTCCAAAACCTATGAGAGCTTTAGCAGTGAAAAATGCATGCCCTGAAAAGCAGTCAGTAGTCAATATTAAATCAAAGTGCAGCAGAAGATAATGTTTKCTTGAAGCCACAGTGAATGCGCAGTTTTTCATTTCTATAATAAATRCAATCTATAGCTGTTAAAAGGACAGTCAAAAATCAGTGTAGTAATTAAAYATGTCAGACATCTGCATCACATAAATGCCCTTAACACTCTTACAAATATATTTGAAAAGGATGCTTCACAAGGGCCTGTAATGCATAAGTCTGATGCTCATGTTTCCAATAAAAATGAATAACAAGCCATTAAAATAATAACATAGTAGTTAGATATGCTAGAATTTCCTCAATTCCTTATTGTTTTTTTTTCCTGTATGATTAGTCTCAGCAATATCTAGAGAATCTCAGCAAGTAGTAAGTGGGGGGAAAAGTACAATGCTGCTTAAAATATCTTCATCCTTAGGTTACGAGGTCTGCATCATCGTTAATAATGCTGAAAATTGTGGTGCTGAATTACCCGGCACTTCTAATTTTGAGATGCCTCTTTTTTTTTTGGTCACTATTTTACTGTTTTTGATCTTGCTTTTATCAGTTAAACTAGTTTCTTTGTTTACAGCTTCTAGCATTGACTAATGGTGTGTTTCCTTTCAGTTTCTAAAATACTTTGATGAGATAAGTCCCGGAGGGACTGCAATCCCCAGAGATAGTTATTTCCCGAGGAGTGACCTATTAAAATCAGAGCAAGTTGTCTGGAGACATATGTTTTTGCCGAGTTGCAGCTTGCAACCTCCCAACCTTATGAAACTTCCCTTTTCCAACCTGAATGAAAGCCCTTTTTGGTTACTGGGATTTGGCTTGTTTCGAGTTTGGGTTTGGATGCCCAGGGTCACCAGAATCGGTTCACTTGAGTAAATGCACCAGGAAAAGGGTCCCTGCTGTCACTGCACCGACTGGGGCAGGGAGCTGCCACTAGAGGGCACGGAGAGCCCGGCTTAGTGGTGCCCAGCACAAAATATTGCCTCTTCCCAGCAAAACGCTTCCACGTGAGCTTAATTCCAAGGTTAAGGTTAAGTTCATAAGACGCCCCGAGTGCTCGCTTGGTGTAAGAGCAACAGGAAAACTGAACGAAGACACAACAGGATAGGAAGGAGCCCTACGGAGTCAATGTATAGCATGCAGCATCCTGGCAGCATACAGACACTGCCCTTGTTACCATATATTTATAGATTACTTATGTCTGTATCTTAATTAGCCTGAGTATATAGTACTGAATTATACCATTGTAATCTGAAATTTCCTTGGCCAGAGGCCATCTTCACAGTTTTCGTTTTTCAAAGAGCAGTAATAAGATCTGCATCCCAGAGATACGGTTGCTGTGAAGCAGAAAAGCCATTACATTTATCAGAACAATCTGCTTTCTATAGCACTTTATTCAGTGTGTACAGTGAATGCCAAACTTTGCCTCTATCCACAGCTAAAGCATACTGTAACTTTAGATGAATTTTTACATGCATGAAAATGAGCTCCTAAAGCACTGTAACAAAATAGAAATGGATCCCAGTGAAGCAGGGCAATGTTTGTAGTTACTTATTCATCACTGCTTTCCATTTTTTTAATCAGTGAAGATATCTGTGGCGAGAACACACTTGTACTACTTAAAGTTATTACTTGTCATCTGTGATGTCTTTATATTATATACATCTTGTCTGTGCCCCTTCTTATTTGACATAAGAGATTTTATTTATATCACCCCTGACCTAATAAAAATTCACCTTTAACCTTATGCACTTGACACCTCAGATAACTTACTCTTGATCTTTGACTCATTTTGTTTTAAGCCTGTTAAGCATAATCGGTAGCTCCCTAGAAAGAAAGCTTTGTTGTCTTTTGGGTTTCTTTTTAATGTAATCTGACCGTGCAATTTCTTTGTTATTCCTTGGGAAACCACACTAGGCATTGGAGTATGTTCATTTTGTCCCTATTAGTATCACAAAAGGTAAGGTCTAAGTATATCCTTAAGACTTTGGCAATTGCTTTAAGTAATGCATGTGTAATTTCCTTTTCTTACAGTTAGGATTTTTGTTGGTCAATCTGAGTGTAAGCAGCACGTTAACAGCTTGCTGGTTCTTAGGAAAAAAAGAAAAAAGCGCTGGATCACATGATCATTGGCACTAATTTCTGCGGGCCAAGTGATCCTAGTCACTATTCTTGGTAGATATAAAGATATTCCATAGTTTTTTTTCTTTATTATAACATCTGTAGGTTCTGCAGTTTTAATAAACATGTTTTAAACATGTTTATAAACAGAAGAGATAAAAGTAGACACCATATTGTAGCAGTTTACTGTTGTTTGGGAACTAATCATACACTGTGTGAGAGCTGACATGCAGCTAATAAGGGGAATTCACTTGTAAATGCAATCTGTGTGGTGCAACCCATAGTTCTGTTATGAAGATGCTTAGGAAATACGAAATTATTTTTAGGTCTGTACCACAACTTCACCTTTTTGATTTTCTTCCTTTGAGTATTTATAGTTAAAAATTTTCCGTGTTATCACTGTCCCACACCCTCMTCATCTCACCATTACCTTTCGTGTTCTGTGGGCTTCCTCTCTCCCTCTCTTGGGCCTGCTTAAATACAACTCTTAATCCATATAATGCACAGCTCCACCTTCTCTTTAAATTACTACTTTCTGGTTTCCTGTCTGCAGCTTCAACACCAGTTTCAGTGCAGTGCATTTAAACGTTTTGGTTTCGCTGACTGCTCTGGGATCAGTGAGTGTGTTGGCACTAGGGCTGTTTTGCCAAACTGGGGCCATGGCGCAGAGGGCTTTGGACACCTGGGCCRCTAATCACCAAGAAGCCCACGGAAAACCCTGGCAGGACAAGCCCTGATTCCATTAGGTTGAGGGATTAGGTCCTGCAAGGACCTTGTGTACTCATGCTCCCACCTGTAGCTCTTAAATGAATCATTTTTATGTCCCTCTACTTTTTCTCTTTTTTTTTTTTTTCTCTTGCTTTGGGAAAATATTCATTACATTAGTAACCTTATATTATAGCTTCCTCCTTTGAACTCGGGCTATCTTTTGTCTGTATCTCTTGTCATTTAAATAGCAAGGCGACTACACCATATAGCTGTGCCCTCCACAAATGTTTCTGATAAGTGAAGAGTACTTCTAATAAATGTGTAAAATAGCAGGCATGCAGAGGGTTGGCTAATTTATCTGAGATGCACGTTAGAATCTTAGGCATTCCAGAGAGGAGCAGATGGAGCCATAACGACAAACCTTTGTTTGCATGTGTGAAAAATGTGCTTTTGGGGGGAAGAGAACRAAACAGATATCCAAATCAAGAGTTAGAGATATCCAAATCAAGTGAAAATGTAATCCACAATAATAATAATAGAGATATCCAAGTCAAGTGAAAATGTAATCCCACGCTGGAGAGAAGCGGCTGCTGTTCTGTGGYGACCCAGCTTTAAAGTGCGGGAGTTGGGAGGAGGGCCGCAGGCCGAGCGGCTGCTCGTGGCGCAGCCCTCTCCTCTCCAGGCTGCAGYGGCCTCCCGTTCCACGGCCTGATTTACAAGGAGCAGGCGGCGCTGGCAGGTCCCCGGGCACCCGTGCGTTGGCAGAGCTGCGTTTTGYCGGGATGTGGTGGGATGTGCGGGCACAGCGCGGCCGCGCTAGCCGGGGCCCCATAGCGCGGCCGCAGGAGGCTTTYGGCAGCAGAGTGAGCAAAGCTGGTGTTCAGCTGAGCCTCAGTCCCCAAATGCTTTTAGGGATGAGAGGTTGCTTCTCATAAAGCAGTCAAGCTGTGTTACTTAGTTGTGTGCATCTTCCCCTAGTTCTTACGGAAGAAATTTCTGAGGAAAGAGTTGGGGATGCTTCCGTGCCTGACCTTTGCTCTTTGCCTTCTCTATTTACAAGGAACTTTTGTGTGAAGAGCCTTGGCAGTGCCTGGATTTTGTAAAGTTTTCTAGATTGACATTGTTTTTGTCAAAAATTAGATGCTGTATAATTATTGTTTTATTGCTTCAGCCTCAGCAGTACTGGGAAAAAATCCTTTTTTGCTTTCATTTCTGATTGTTTCTTTTCTTTAAATGAACCAACACTATGCTGTGAAATCTTTCTTTAACCTTTCTAAAAGATACGATTAAGCGAAACAGAATATATGAAAAGTAATAGTAAGGATGAGCAGTTTCTTCATTCCATCTCCTAGAGGAATTTGAGGTGTGTGTGTGCGCGTATTCGTGTTTGGTCTTCCAAAGCTATACGAGAGTAACAGTCCTTTTTCTTCTTGAGCGTTCATGCATGTTCCATCTACTTGGGCTGGGCGGCAAAGCATACTTTTAACCATTTGATTCTTCGTTTCACTGTAATTTTTGAAAGCTTGTGGTGTTCTGTTTCACATTCTTCCATCATGGCTGATAACTTAGTTCTTTGCATTAAGGCTTTCATGTGGGGCTGATTTTTTTTTTTTTTTTTTTTCCCCCACTGTGAGCTCTGTGTGCCTCAGGTCCACAGCCGCGGTCTCATCCCAGGATGTACTTGCACTCCAGGCTCAACTGTTTTATTTTTTTCTCCCCTTCTTTCAAACATTTTTAACAGTTTATGTCATCAGTTATAGCCATTAAAATAAGAGGCGATTGTCTTGGCTTAGCTATAGTRGTTTGTAATATGTAAATCATTTTGAAGTAGAACAGTAGTACATATACACTTTCATGAGCTATTGAACAGTATTCCTGTTTCTTTTCTCCCTAGAATTATAGACTGTACATTCCCTTATAATTTCATTCTTCCTTCGTGTCTGACGATAGCTTTCCAAATGCAATTTACTTGTTTCTTTTTTCATAATTGGTATTATTATTATTGTGGGAAGTAAACAATTTGTGGCATCATTGCAGTGCTGTGTCTTCCTTCTAGTGTTGGTGCTGTAATAGGAGGACCACTGGGGAGAAGTCTTTTTGTGGGTGCGTTTGAAGCCACGTGGACTAGAGGGAAGTGTGCGGGGTGCCAAATTAGAAACCTGGAGTGAGTTCTTAAAAAAAAAAAAAAAAAAAAAAAAGCACAGTTTGAAATAAAATTTTTATTTGGAAGTGGGTTTTTCCGGCCTGTAGTCGCAGTGCAGGCAAATGGAAACACAACTTGCCCATGCCCAACAAAACAGATTTAAAAACAGGCAAACAAATAAAACCACGGTGGTCCTATAAACTCATCTGCCTGGTTTATCTCACTTTATATTGTCCCGGCAGCGAAAGAGGGTTGTCCAGCTCGATTGAGGTTGCAGTTTTCCCGTGGAGCTGCTTCTGTTCCTGTAATGCAATGAAGTAGCTGTGCTTTACACTGCAAGAGGAGCACATTTCTCTTCTCTCTGTAGCACTCAGCAGCAGCAACCTGTAAATCATCCATAAGCAAAAAATGCTCTGATCAGTTAAGTTTCCAGTTAGGACTGAGTTTGCTTTGCTTGATTTCTTTTCATCTGAGAAACAAAGGGGTGTTTGAGCAGTTCAGTGTTACTAGAGGAATGGAGTCAGGCCAAGCATTTGTGGTCCAGTATTGTTTACGGATGTTTCATATTTATTGGATAGCTGCAGCACTTTCCGCATGGGAACTTTTTGGCCTTGTGATTTTACTGTGAAGTTGTTGGTCCTGGAAGAAGCTGTCAAGCACTATCCCATAAATTGCGAGTTTAATCCATGATGCCGTTTGCAGAACATGTTTGTGCTTTGTGCACCCATTTGAGTTTTTCCACCTTGAGCAGCAATAGCTTTTTGTATTTGATACGTTATAAAGTGTTGTTCTTCTTGGCAAAAATGCCCRTGATTAACTGTTTATTGGCTGTGTCTTTAATTGTGGTAGATGGTTGCCAGCAGCTGCACCTTTCCTCCTTGTGGTTTGGATGCCTTGAATATTCCCGGCCAGGATAAGGAAAAGTGCTGTTGGCAGAGCCYGCTGCACTTTCATTTCCCTGCTCCCCGCTGCCCTTCAAGCCAGGGAAAAGCTGGGGCCTTCCAGGCCGCTCCGCGTGCTGCCCACGCGCCCAGTTCACAGGCAGGAAACGTAGGAAATCATGAACACGCTGGGCTTGTGGACAAGCAAGGTGCCCAGAAGTGCTGGCACTTCCCACAGTATTCCCTATAAACATGTAAAGAAGCATTGTATGTCTGTCATATACATATATATATATATATATATATAAAAAATATATAAAATTCTTGAAGCAAATGGAAAAGTTGTACAATGAAAGTTTAGAGTTTAGTTTCAAACATATAGTAATTTTTTATGCTCTATCTTCATTCTTAACTTGAGCCTGTTTTAACATACGGATGTAGTAAATAATAAAAATCTTCATTCTGAGAGAATAGTACATAAATATACATTGTTTTTCTTCATAAATAATAAAAAGTAATTCTTGTTAATAGTATTATGTACATACCTCCCTTTTTTTGAATCCTCCCCATATTTTGAAATAMATTATCATTTGTGGTACTGTAATAGCATTTGATCCCATTTGATTTGAGCTTTAATGACCACTTGTGTTTCAAACAGTCACTGGTTAAAATGCTGAAGATCAAATTTTGCATTTGCCATAACTCGTAGTCTATTGCAGCATGTGTTTTTCATATTAAATATTGTCCTAGCTTATGAGGAAAAAATAGAGTACTGTAGAGTTTTGTTTAAATATGTCATAAAATCATGAACAAATATTCTTGTGGTGACATGATTTAAAATTGTACCGTAAAAACCTCATGAAAAATTGGCAAATATGTGCTTTAACTGATCATAGACAAGTTAGAAAATGTTATTCCTGACAACAGTAATAAATACCGAACCGCTTCCCCCCCCCCCCCCCCCCCCCAATTACTGAATACTGTTTATTTTTAAGCAGGTAAATATGCATGTTAATCCAATGGTATTTACATGTAGCTTTCAGAGTAGCTAGTATAGATTTGCCAGAATACATTAGCCTTGTGCCCTTTATATTTGTACAAAATGTCTATCTTAATTCCCCCCCCACAGTAAAATGGTAAATGATTTGTAGCAATTATAATGTATTCTAAGCTAATACAAATTTTTCTTTATAATCTTCTTCATTTGGGTTATTTTAATATTGATACCAGAGGAAAAGTAAAAACAAACATTTGGAATTTCTGAAGACTGAATTGAGATAAACAGCTGAAGTCAGATATTTTTCAGTTTTGCCTTGGTCTGCAAATTTGGGGTAGAGAACTTATAAGAATGCCTTTTCTTTCCAAACTTGAGCATTCAAAGTTGGAAATAACACAAGAATAATAAGAATAACCAGTCTTACAGCCTTCTGGCATCTCTGCTTCAGTGCTGGCCAGAATCCAGACAAACAGAAGGGATTGAAAATGAAAAATAATAGGAGAGAAAAAAAATGAAACTTTTCAAATTCCAAGGTCATTTTGGCGCAGTTTGGTGGGTGAAAGTCCAATAGCTGGCAGGATTTCCATTTATGATTGGTTAGTTTACACACAATGGAGACGCGGCTAATTAGGCACCGTATCAGATTCAGCCTGAAACGGCCTCTCCGTTGGGAAGGCTGGGCCTCTGCGCCCTTTCCGCTCGGCCCGAGSCCCAGGGCTGCCCTGTCGGGGCACAGGGCTCCGAGGAGCTCGCAGAAAGCAGAACAAGGTGTTTGGTGCTCTGGGTTGTCCCTGTCGTGCTGCAGCAGCTCCAGAGCGGACAATGATGTGGGATATGGAGGGCTATAGAGCCTCAGGAGCCTGCAGCATGGAGCAGGGTGCGCTTACTTCTCCAGTAGGGACCATGAGTGGTATCATAGGAGAAGCTACATTCTTTGCACCAGATCTTTGCTGTGTCAGGGCTGCTGGAGGGCATTTGTGCTGCTTGCTGTAGCAAGTAATCCTGTAGACTTCGTCAAATGTCACATCAACAAAACATAAATTCACCCATCTACTGCAGGTTGATGCAGGTTAATGCAGGTTTATCAGKTTTTTTTTCTAGCAGCTTTCTTAACTGCTTTTAAATATACACAGACTATACGTATATCTGTTTTATTTTTTTAACTGTCATGTTTTGTGTGAAGGGAGTGTCAGCTGGGAGGTTTGCTCTCTAGCTGTTGCATTTCTCCTGGATGACCAAGGGTCCAAATCCAGGTTATGATGGGGCTTAACTCCTCTGGCCTGAACTGAGTTGTGCACAAGCTCATAGTGCTGCCACCTTTTGCAGTATTTGCCAAGCTTTTCATGGGAAATTATTGCAATTGAGTTTGTTCTTTAGTCTGGGGGGAAAAAAAAAATTATTTCGGAGAATATTAATAGTGATATATATAAAAGTAATTTAATGTGTAAAGAAAAACTTATTTGTAAAAACTGCTTGGTCAACTGAAATTAAGTTCAAGATATGACATGAACTGGGTAGTTTTTCTGTTTCAGACAGCTGAATTGGAGTAGGCAATATCCATCAGGAATGTGACTTCGTGGGTGACCTCAGTAGTTTTATCTGTAATGGCTTTGGCAACTCGCTTTCTCCTGCAGTTCGTAGATGAGACCCATCTGTTGCATTTGGAAAGTTTCAGGACTGTCAGTGACTACAAGTCAAAACAGTTGGGAAGGGAGGAAGAAGAGAGGAAGAGCAAAGACTTTTTGTAAATAGTCTAGTTTCTATCTTGTCTGCTTTGTTGCGCCTGCAGTTTTACGTGTGTACTCCATGTCAGCTCCCATAGTATTGAAACTTGTACAGGAAATTTATTTCAGTTGTTTTAAAAATGTCAGCAGTGAAACATAAAAAATATTCAAGATCTCTATGACTTGATTTATAAAGACTTTATATTTCAACATGTATCTTCACAGTATGTGCTCAAATACCAAATTGTCTGTTTACAAGGTTACTTTTACATTTCATAAGCTTTCTCAACTATAGATAATTTGCCTCTGGGAAAGGAGTGCAATATATCTTTTAATTTTAAAAATAACATACTCTTTAATTTTGCTGAATATATGTGAATATCTCTGGAGAGAAGTAACAGGAGTATTTCTACTGTGCAACTGAGCAGTACATGAATAYATGGAGGAAATTATAGTGATGATGATGACTAAAACGTCCAGCTCCTGTTTCCATATTTTGTGGCTGCATATCACAGTGTGTTACAACTAAATTCTGTTTGTGGGATGGATCCTCCCACCCTCCTGAAGGCTGAGCAATATCTTGCTTATAATGTGCTTCATCTCAGCTGTGCAACTTAAAGGATKGAAGGAGTTACCACTTTTCCTGTTACCACAGTTTCCTCTGTGGGCTGCTAAAGTTTTAGCTAGGTTTTTCTTAACTTAAATGCTGATTTGCATTTAAGTGAGAGGAAAAGGAGCCCACCTCTCAATAAGTTATCATATTTTAAGTGGTGGATACTTTGAACTCAAATTGAGACGTTTAGTTTTTGTTGAGTTAAAAGGAAAGTCACACTAATGCAGTAATTGCATAATTATAATTACATAAATTTAATTTCTTCTTTTTAGAAATACGTCGTCATCCTGAACTACATACTTTTCACCTTTTCTTAAGTCTTTTTTTTCTATCCCATTGAAAAATGGGATTCAGMTTTAAAGAAAGTATAACTTGTTGCTCTAAAATAATGAGATAATAACATATTTTCAAGTTACCATATGTTCTCTGCTCCCCCTGTTCTCCCCAAGTCTTACAGGGTATTTCACCTCAAGTTTTTGCTGTTATCTAGCAGTTCTCTCAGATCTACTTACTTGTATTATCTGTCTAGACTACATTTCCTCCACTTTTTGTTAAATATTTACACTGTTGCTTCCTGGGAAGATTATCTGTAATCTTAGTCGCATACTGTGCGATTAAATATTATTGGAAATTTTTTTTTGCAGGAGCACCTGTCACTAAAAAAATACATCGTGGATATTGTGGTTGAGAGCTCTGTTCCTGTGGAATCATCAAAAGATGGAGAGGAGAAGCAAAAAACTAAAAAGAAAGCCAAAAAGCTAAAATCGCGGATGAACTCCAGGTAGTACAAGCTTTTCTTTTTTTTAAAAAAAAAAAAAAAAAAAGTCTAAACTTTACTTTTTGTCCTTTAGTGTGAGTGCAATAGAAGGCAGAAAAAAAAATTAAAGTTATTTGCTTTGGGAATGTCTTGAAAATAACACTGATGAGCCTAATTTATGGCCACTTTCTCTGATTGAGAAAGAAAACTGAATATCGATCTGGAGCCCTTAGTTTCACCTGTTAAGAGCTTTTCTCATAATTGGATGCCAATGCCCTGCCAAAACTGTAGCCTCTTCTAGCATACAATAGCATGTTTAAAATTGTGTAAACCATGCCTATTTTTTTTTCTAGCTATTGATTTTTAAATGAAGTATCAAAGAAAATCAATAGTAATCAACAAATAGAAGTCAGCCTGCTGTAGTGTCAAATCCCTTGGCCAGATTTAATAATTTTTGTTGCCTGTCACAACAAGAAGAAAGTTAAAAATATCTTAAAATGGAAAGTGAGTTGTCAGACCTGCAGTATGTCATTAGTGACATCTGCAAATCAGTGTGATATGCAACACATCATTATATCATGAACTGCAGTGGCAGTCTTTATAGCTGAAGAGTCCCCAGCTGAGGTTAACACCTCAAGTGAGTRTTATATCATGCATTTGCATTTATCTCTAAAAATACTTTTTAAAAGGGAAAGTTCATTGTTAATTTGTTTTTTAACCAAGGAGAGTTAAAGGTGAGAGAAAGATACCCGAGTTTTCAGTAATAGAAAAAAAAAACCAAAATAATTTTGTAATAAAATTTGTTTGTCCTCTTTGGATAAGCAGTATCAAGATGTTAGGTTAGAAGGCACTAATGCAGTGAGTTGCAATGAGTACTATTTTCTTCCCAGCTTCTGGTTTTTGGAGATGGAGAGTTAACTCGTATTACCTGTTGATTTACTGCAGCTCTTGAGTCCTGTTTTACATTCTTACTCAAAGTGCTTCTGGTGAATTTAGTCAGAGGTTTGTCAGACCTAGGAATACAAGCTCAAGTAACGATTTGCTACTGGCACTCAAGATTTAAAAAAAAAAAAAAAAAAAAAAAAAAAAGAGTCCTTTTCCGTGTGTTGAGTTCCCACGTGGGAGTCTGACACATTTGTTATCACAAATTGCAAGTAAACCCCAGTCACAATGGGGCGTTATTTTAAAAAGGCAGTATACTACATACTATGAAAGCCTCAGTATCTTAGAGGAGTTAAATTAGGGGCACTTGTTAGATGAGATGCAAATTCATTCATGCTTGTTTTTAAAGAGTGACTGAACTCTTTATGAGATTGCTCTCCATGAAGATTACAATGAAATCATCCAGTTAACTCATGTTAACTTTCAAATGTTGACATGAAAGATTTACTAATAAAGATGTGATTTAGTCCAGCACCAATATGAAGCAAAGGTTATTGCATGGAATTTTCACCAAAAAAAAATATYAGTGAGGAAAAAGAAGGCCATTTGGGAAATTACTTTTAGTTGTGCAAGTTTTGCTTTACTTCTGGAGTTGGYTTAATTGGCACTTTAGTAAGTTGTCACAGGATTGATGACAACTGCCTGGATGGTTCCTGTATTTAAAAGTTTATTACTGGTAGTATGTGTTGGTTTTCTGCATTCAGCAAATGGAGAAGGATTATCTTAAGCTAAGTGGTTAAAGCAAATAAAGCAATAAACTGACAGTTACAACATGAAATGGTAAATTAATAATGTAGTTCACGTGTTCTGCATTTCTTTGCAATGATCCAGACAGTATTACTATCAGTTGCATGGGAGTTATTGCTCAAAAACAACTCAAAACTCTAGGTGGGATGTACAGATAAAAAATSCCTTATAATTAATTTATTGAGGGTGGTTTTAAGTGGAACACTTGATGTTCATACCTCATCTAATTTCAAGTGTTTATAGAAGATTTATTTATAAACTCTCATTTTGTGCATGTTTGCAACTGCTACCTCTAAAAAAAASAAACTGTTGTAACAAAGCCTCCTATAGCTAAGGACTTGAAATTATACATTCACTTCAGTTCGTATGCAGCTATTGCATTTTAAAATTAGAAGAAAAATGAATTGGATTAAAATAGGTTTCTGTTGCTCTCCTTAAATCACAGTCCCAAGATGAAAGCAATGAAGGGCAAAGGTGGAAGAGGGGAGAAATTGTGATCAGTGGGTTATTAGATATGTCAAGAGTTTTTGTTAGTCTTATTAACAATATTTATGACCCTAAGCCATTAAACTGGTGCTATCGTGGCAACTGATATATAGTGGGGTAAATTATGTCAGGGCAACATGTGTGTGATGCTATCAGAAGAATGCTCAGCACCAGCAAGGCAGAAACCAAGGGCTGATGGAGCTAACCTCAAGCAGCAGAGCAGAGTTAGCAGCTAGAAAGTCTGTGCAGTTGACATACACTTTGCAGTGTATTTTCTACACGCTGCAGTCATGTGCCTTTAGTAATAAATATTCTAGGTGATTATTCATGTTTGACTTTTCTGTGCAAAACTCAAAGCTAAAATGTGTTGTTTTTGGCGAAGAGACAGGAAGGAAGGCAAAAGGTTAATAAAGGAATCTCACCTTCATGTTTTATACTAAATTCAGTTGTGATTAATAGCTTTATTAATGATCCACAAATCAGAGCTAGTCCTAATGTAACAATATTTGTGTATGGTTTGAGTTGTTTAGGTTAAGCAAGCTGAGGGAAATTTGAGTAATTCTGGAAGAGTTAGTCCACTTAAGTTAGCAGAAAAATATAAAGAACTGTGCAGGGTGTGTAACTCAGAGAAAATAAGGAACTGTATGTGGAACTTGTCTCCAAGAACCTCGATGAAGTAGAAAAAATTCTCTCCTGAAGGGAAATTGAGAAGACTGGCATCACTTAAAAAGAGGACAAATGAGAAGAGGCCTCTTAGAAAATGAAATCAAGGCATGGGAATTAAATTTTTACTGAAATGTTTGGTTACACATTCCCCCTGGAAGCCATTGTCAGAGTCTTAGACGGATTTGAGAAAACAGATGGACATTTATAATGTTGACAAGAATGTGGAATGACAGCGATTAATGCTCAGAATGGCTTGGAAAATAATATGAAACACCATTTTTCTGAGTGAAAGTTATTTTGGGATAGACCTTTGTCTTTAGGACCTTTGAAACACCCTCCTTTGGAGTTTGCCTTGGGGCTGGCTGATGGAGACAGATCACCTGTCTAGTCACAGACTTAGTCCAACAAGGCCAGCGGGGCTGCCTTGGGATGCACCTGCCGAAATTTGGTAAATCCTTCCCTTTCCAACAGAGAGCAAGATCACATCATCACAGCAAGTGATGCTGCCTGTTCCCCAACGAGCAGAACTTTGGGGGGAGGCGGGTATACTCCTACTATAGTAGGAGTAGGGGTTTACCACTGTGAATCCCACCTGGGTTGATGTTTGGTAATAATTTTCACCTAGGGGCTCAGGTTAACCAGAGATAAAGACCCAGTGGTGGGGGAAGTCTCTCCTCTCCCTGTTCTTTGGCATACAGCCAGGGAGAATAAAACTCKTAAGAATCTGACCAGGTTTGTGTTTCTATGTCCTACTTCCATTCCCACAGTACAGGCAMCATTCATGGAAGTATTTACTTCTGCTTTTATTTCTGTTCATCCAATACAATTCATAATGTTACAATATAGTCATTGGATTCATTTAGAAGTGAACACCAAATTACTAATTTTAACTATATCTTCTGCCCCATGTCTTAATTACTAGCATTTTCATCTGATGAAGTAATTATAGTAATAAGAGATTGGTTACTGCAGTCCTTTCCCTGTTGTATATGCCACTTCTAACATTCGCTAGCATTTTGAAAGTCGACTTAAATYCACTATTTGTGTACTGATGTTACTCTGAAAGTAGTAATATTCACCATGAGTCATTATTGGCTGGTAGTTATGACAAAGCAGAGTTGTGCATTGCTGTGATATAGGGGAAAAAAATCAATGTTTAGGATCATGTTGCTGATATTGCATATAGTATGCTAATCAGTAATGATGAATATTTTCTCCTGCAGGGCAAAGGAATATGAAAGCTTGATGGAAGCAAAAAATGCCATCTCTGATTCTCCATACAAAGCAAAGTAAGCATTTTATTTTCTATATTTTAGGTATCAACTTTTTTTTTAACTTCCAATTTAGTATTGGCATACTGTCATCTTTGATTATAGATTGTTCCTAATACAAAAGGAACAACATTATAAATAACACTTCTTCTGAAACCACTTTGTATCTTAAACCATATAAGATACAGTAGTAAAGATAACATGTTCATCCCTTTCTTACCTTGAAGCAGGGGGGAAAACCCCCCTCATATCTTTACATGCAATCTGTTCATATCAGAATATGGAAGTGTTAACTATATGTGAGCTTGATATTCTTAGTTAAAAATGCAAATCCTGTGTTAAAATCCTTTGGAAAGGAAAAGCAGAACCAAGAGTGGGAGATCTACATCTTGAATATTGTGAACACTTGCAGTTCTTCATCTCAGAAGGATATGCTTGAACTGTAAAAGCTTATGTGAAGGTAACAGAAGATATCAATARTAACTTCTGTTTGAGTGACTAAGTAAACTATGGCTTTCCCTTCTAGCAAAAACGTGGTAAGAGTGGATGCTAGCGGTCTAGAAGAGTCTAAGTGTCCTGAGTAAGGGGCGTGTCATTCAATTGTTCACTCTCCTCAGTACCAGAATGAGGGAGCAGGAAATGAAGATGGATCTAAGGTCAAAAGAAACCAAAGATGATGATTTTTTCCACACGGTTTGCAGTTAGGCTTGTGGAACTCATTGCCAAAAGTCATACAGATGTTGGAAGGCAATTTGGATTCAGTGAAGTTTACTGAGTTTTAAAAAACTACATTCAACTCAAGAAATTCCTAAGCTGAAAATGGGAATAAGAAAGGTATTAGTGAAGATGATTGTGTAGGTTTGTGCTGTTTCGTAGTTTTCCTGAGACTTCCATTTTCTGTTTGTTAGAGGAGGCTTTGGGGCAGATAAGATGTCGTTCTTGCATCTGTGCTCGAGAAATCTGTTGCAGATCAGTCAAGGCACTGTTGTATCTCTACGGTTTGAATCAAATACCTTCCTCTAGAAATTGAAACAACCTTCCAAATTGGAGATGTTTGTCTTCAGATTTAAGTAATAACCCATACCAGATCCTGTGTATTTTGTGGTTGCTGTTATTGCTTATAAATTTACAGATATACTTGAAGGCTTTTTTATTTTTTTTCTTTCATTCTTTCTTTTAGAATTTACTGTTATTTCAGAAATTCAGAACATTATTATTAGGCTTCCATGGCTGCATATTTAATTAGCCTGTAAGCCGTGCCTTTCAGCAGTATATTCAGTCTTTTCACTAGAATTTCAAGACCTGCTGCTGAATTGCAGTATGTGTTTTAAAATAATAAAAATGCATCACTAAGGTTTGACATAGGAAAATGAAACATCTCCACCAGATGGCATTCCTACATAAACATAGTGAGGAAAGAGGTTTTAGTGTTGGCTTCATTTCTTAATAATCAACAATTTAAAAGATTAATTTCATGGTGAAGTAAGACTTAGATTTGTAGTGTCTGTTGCTTTTCTTTACTAGCAGGTAATACTATTACTACTACTAATAATAAAGTCTAATTGTCAGCAAGTAGAAATGTGAGGTATTTTAAGTCTGCAATACTGTTAAGCTGTTTCCCCTTTAGTTTCTTCTGCCTTCTGATCTGATGAACGATCCACCTTCCTGTGGTCAGCTCTGACTCAGCTGCCAGTGTAGCAGAGACTTAAACAGTTTTTTTTAAATCTTTTTTTGTAATTTTGTGCGTGCTGAAWTTACAATTTTAATTTCTCTGTAGTTAGTGAAATGCTAGCATACTTTCAGTCAGAATTTTCTGCTTTATCTGCTTTGTTATTTCTCTCTATTCCTGGCTGTGTTCCTGGAGGGGAGTTCAGCACTGCCCTCTGCTTTCCTGTACTTTCCCTGTGCCTGAATGCAGTAGGTGGTACAACATGGGAGAGTTTAGAATAAATTTAAGGATCCTTTTTACTGCCTGATTTTGCTATCTTTTTTTTTCCTCTTTATCATATCAGTGATTAACTTCATCATTTTTAAACCAGTGACATGATTCTGRTTCATGAGTTGCTGCAGTGTTTTGCAGCTTCAGGCCATGGAGGATAGTTAGGTTCTTGCCCTTTTAGCCAGAACACAGCGTCCTCTGCTATGAGCTGCTATTAACTGCTACAGTACCTGGCCAAGAGAGAGCAAATCCCTGCCAGTACGAGGAGTTGAGTCCAGCGCACGCTCAGCAGGGCTGCAGAGCTACCAAGGAAGGGCGCTTCACCGAGTGGATGGGGCAGAAACTTTTATACCAAACACACTATAGAAATGGGACAGACTTCCATCACCTTTTACTTTTTTTTTTCTGCAGGGAGAGCAAAAAAGTGACAGAATATGGGTTCTTAGAGTCTGAATAAATACCTGTACTTTCTGTTTATTCCAAAGGAAGCTTTGAGGTATTCAAATTTAGATGGAAGTATACTTTCRTACAAAGACAAACTTCCTCCTAGGCTGTGGAATGTGAAAGTGAAAAGAGAAACTTTAAAAAAATACCATTGCAAATATGATGTGACTTGATRGAAGCAAATGAATTTTGAAATGAAGTCATTAAATATAATTGCTTATTAGATGTTCTTGCTTACACCTTATTTTTGCCTTACCTACCCCATCATGTCTTTACAAACAAGTAAAACCATTTATGGAATGCAGTGTCTTATCTGATTTTACTCATGTTGTCAGTTCTTACAGAAGAAAGACAGAACCCAGGATTAGGCTTTGGCAGGTAAAAGGTTTTTTAGATCACCTTTAAGATTAAGGTACCTTAATATCAGGAAAACCACTGACTTCTGTTGCAGCTCATAGGTTATTTCAGTAGTTCTTGTTGATTTATGACTTAGAATTTTTTTTTTCCTTCAGTGTTGGTTCATGTACTTTCTAAATATTGCACTGGATGGCATTGATTTTATTAAGCAGACAGGCTTTACCCTGCCATGTTAGACACAGTGTTTGTACCTTTTTCACTTCCAGAGTACCTAATGTGATTCCTGAGTGGGCTCGTAAAGGGTTCCAAGTAGTTCCTTGCCAGAATCAGAAAATTAGAGGAGGATTGGAACTTGCAAATACCACTTTATTTGCTAGGTGTTTTCCCTCTAAACTGTTTCCTGCAGCCACAGAGACTTTCAAGGGAAACGGCTACGGTTGCTGTTGGTCGGGAATAGCCCGTGTGTCGCTCCTGCGATTCTTCCACTCGTCATTAAGGGATTGGTAGCTGCTAGTACCTATGCCACCTTATAAACGCCTGCAGGCTCCCAATACATTTGTAGGATTAATTTGTCTTCCCGGGGGACTGCGCTGACTGTCTAGGCTATTACATTAGCCTATTAAAATGTGTGTAGGCGATACCACAGTCTTGTTTGCAACACTCTGATGTACAAGCAGAACAGATTTTAAAAAGGGAAGGAAAAGCTTTCACAAAGTGTATACCTTATTTACATTTAATTAGTATCTTTTAACCCCAAATCTCCTATGTTTCGGGATTAAAGCAATCTACAGGAATAAAGTGTAATTATCCTCAAGTATAAGTAAGAAAAGTAAAGGAAGATTGTGCCTAAAGGGAGTTACAAAATTAGAGAAAAACAAAACAAACAATGTAATCCCCTAGTCTAATACCTCAGCCAGTAATAAGCACAGTATCCTCATGCAAGAAGGAATATTTTTTCACTTATTTTTTCACTTCYTCCTTTTTTTTAAACCACATAAGGGTATACTTCAAATAGTGTGGAAGTTGAGACCGCTCTTATCCTGAAAAGCGAATGCAATAAAACCAAGAAAATTTAGAAGTTAAAAGTAATTTCCTGTAAGAGTCTTCTGGAGAAGAGGCAGGAATGTAATACGAAGGTCCGCAGTTAAATGTCCTTGACAAAGCAGTTTGTTCTTGCTTTCCTTGTGGTGTGTCAGTGCAGGCACAAGTCAAATGCACCTTGCAGGTTTTCTTGGTTAAATAGACTACGTTCTGATTAGGTCGATTATATTACACCAAAATAYTGATTACT
Source organism: Nothoprocta perdicaria (assembly GCF_003342845.1). Classification (NCBI taxonomy): domain Eukaryota; kingdom Metazoa; phylum Chordata; class Aves; order Tinamiformes; family Tinamidae; genus Nothoprocta; species Nothoprocta perdicaria. The sequence continues at coordinate 811,004 of NW_020455360.1, read as the reverse complement.
GGAAAGAATCAGAGGATTGATGAAGCTGGAAATACTTGTGCATGATTTATTTCTCAAATACTTGTGTGAAGTGTAAAAGAGCTGGAAATAGCCATGATTTCATTGCAGGTTTCACTTTCAGTGAATTTTTTACAGCAATCCAAACCTATCTAGGTAGAAAATTTTCTTCAGGTTTTCAGTTACCTTCCATTTCCAAGACTATAGCCTCTGGGTCAAATAGCGGTTTTCATTTCACTCGGAGCGAATGCCAGAGCGCATGCCGAACACGGCAGTGCGGGCAGAGYGCTGGCAGACCGCAGCGCCACGGAAGCTCTATGTTGTTCCGCAGGGCTGGGCTGGATCCTYGCGTTTGGGCCAGGCAGGAACTGCCGGAGACGCTCCCACTCCGTGGCGGGGGAAGAATTGGGGCAGTGTGGGGGGCACGGGCACGGGTGCCTTGCAGCCAGCCGCCCCGGCGTGCGCTGCTCTCTGCCCAGCCTGTTCATCCTCCTTCACATACACTCAGCCTACAGCCATGGAAACACAAATTTCCATGGGGGAGAGCTCCACATACATCCATGCTGCTATTTTAGGGCATTTTTTTCTACAGATGAAAGGTGGCCTATAAATACTGGTGGTGATTTTTCTTTAGCCTATAAAATATATTAAAACTGATGAAGGTATTTAGTTTGTGTTCAAAAAAACCCCTTAATTTGTACAAGAATTTGTTTTAATGTATTTATCTGCTGTACCATCCTTTGAGTAGCCTCACTTGCATGTTTGCACTGCAAAAAAAAATCACAGTATATTTTTATTTGTTGAACTTGCTCTTTATTAAATGTTACGTTACGCTAGCACCTTGAGACCARTCAGCCCCTTGTGTGCTTAATGATATCTTTTTCTACCTGTTTGTAGGCAGGACTAAGWTTTTAATTAGTGAGATGTAAACAACTAGATAAAAAGGCTTGAACTAACTTTCCTATTTATTTAACCTAGGAAGTTTTTTGGTTATTTGCGTTCTCTTGCATGGGATAGTACGAATCGAAGGAATGCAAAGTTTGCGGGAGAAGGAAGATTAAATAATCGCTTTGAAACAGTCTCAATGCTCCAAAGATATTTCCACATGATCGTTGGAGCAAGCTTTGCTCATGAGCTGCAGTATTCTGCAGTATGTGCAGAGCGYGTAACACATCCTCTTTCCAGGTCTCTTTGCCATAGCGATAAATTCTGTATCCACACAGAAGTCATCTCACATAGATTTCTAGTCCCTTAAAACAGTCATAAAGAAGATGATTCTTCTCCYTCCACGATGCTGCCAAGAAATCAGTGTAAAGAGTATTAAATTAAAATAATTTCTCCAAGATTCAGGCAGTTGGTGGGAGAAGGGAGTTTTTATTTCCCTTCTCTTCCCAATATGAGCATGCAGCACACTCGACTTCTTTGGCAGGAGACCAAGGTACACAGTAGGATATGAGGAAGTAAGAAGTAATTCTTTCATCTGGCGGAACTGAAAATTTTATTCCCCGTGTTTCTTATGGCACAACGTTAAAAATACTCTTGTGGAGTGTGTCTTTTGGTAAAAGAATCTAGAAATATTTATGAAAGCAGTGGAAAGCAGGAAGTTTCTCCTGGAGAGTTAGGATGGAAGCTGAACACACCGTTCATCTCCTCTTGCTGCCACATCTCCCTGCTCGTGGCATTCTTGTTTTGAGCTGACGTCGAGGGGAATCACAGGTTTGGTTTGCCTAGGGGTCGGTCGCAGAGGGCTTGTTTTCAGTAAGTTAAAAGTACCATCTGTACGTTCTTCAAATTTGGTTGGCATTAGACAGACTGTAGCCACAAAGCCTAAATTCACAAAGCCGCTGATGTACAAACTTTCTAAAATTATATCACTTATTTTATAATTTATATAATTTAGCCTCTCAAAGTACTGTTCAGTCCATCCAGGCAAGCACAGGCCGGTAAGTCTGATCTCAATAGGAAGTGTTAGAAATGGGAAGGTATACTTAAATATATGAGTGTGTGATACATAATTCAGCTTATTTATCAAAGGTAGATTGTGCTGATCCAATGTAAGGACTTTCTAGGCTATGGCTAAGGTTTTACATACAAACATAACATAGTAGAATTTGTTTATGTGAGCCTCAGTAAAGTGTCTAAGACTGCACTGGCTGTGAAGGCTCGTGGAGATGCTGGAGAAGATGCTGATGAGACGTGGATCRCAAGGGAGCAGAGTGGGTTAGCCCCATTGTGCATACATAAAATGGAAATGAATCCCAACCCACATGTGACTACATCTTTTTCACCTCTGCATTTTGGCTTCATTACTGACCCTCATTAATAAAATGCCCTTTTGGAGGTGGTCTGCAAAGTTGCTACTTTTCACTTATTCAAAATAACCTTAAAGAGCCATTTCTTTTATGATACCTATAAGAAAATAGTGAAGTAGTCTGCGGTTCTGTTTCCCTTACTCATCTTAAGAATGAGCTACTCAGCTGAGTGGAGGGAAAGACTGAAGAAAAAGACTTTTACACAGATTTTCATAATTGTTTTATTCCAAGTTCAAGTTAAGAGTTTCATGTTTATGGTGAAGATGAAATTTTATTTGAATTGCAAGTGTTTCCTGCTTTAACTGCTCCTTCTGTTTGTTTGTTTGTTTGCTATTGAAGGTTACTGCGATTAGTGAAAGATCTTCAAAAGCACGTTCAAATGCAAGATAGCTGTTCTTTGCCAAACAACAAGGTTTGTGCTCTGGACAGGACTTTAGGAGAGATCTCTCGTATTCTGGAAAAAGAGGTATTGTGACTGTTACTGCCTAACACATGATTAACCTGTAAACTATGTTGCCTTCAGATGTCAGTTTGAATTTGAGAATGTTTTAAGCGTAYGTGTAAGTGAATGCAATAGGATAAGCTTTGAGATTTCAGAGGAYATCCAAAAGGAGGTCTTCTCTTAAAGGAAGTTAAACTTCCCAAATGGACAAACTCTTCCATAACATTTCCAGATTGTAAATCAAGACATTTGGTGAGGCTTCTTAGACACAGGCTATCTAATAAAATGCAGGATCTATTAATATGGGTGGTAATTCCTATACATATAGATATTCATGCCTCAGGATTTTTTTTATAGTTCCATGTATAAAAAATATTTTTGAAATAAGCATATATATAATGTATGTATGATGRTAAGAGGACTTGCAGGATAGAAATAATTTTTTCACTGTTTTTCCAATAAAACTTGAATTTCACAGAGAATCTTTTCTAACTTTGACGCCAAATTTACACCTTTCTTCAGCAGATGCATTTAGGATTCTTGCCATGAGCTTGATGCATCTGTAGAATGATGCCTTTAATTACTACAGAAAGATGGAAGTTCTTTTTTGCTGTGAGTAGCTTTGAGTAGCAAAAGGATCAGGACCTGGATTGCTTTCCAGTTGTATTCACTAATATTTTAGAAGGCTGAGATTTAAGCATATTTTCAGCAGCAAATTTTGAGTCCAAAGCTGATGCAAGCTTGCAAGTTTCTGCAATGAGTGTCATGAATCATGGCTTTATTATAACAACCTATGGTAAATACTTCTTAAGTTCACTGAAGTTGGGGTTATGTGTGCACACACAAAATGTGTAGTACGTATGTAGGTAAGAATAGCTAGAAAAAATACACTTGTACAAACTGGGTAAAAACTGGTGTTTGCCGCTTCAGTCTCTGGCAGATAGATTGCTTTTAAGTTTTGGGGTCACTGTAGTATTGGCTTTCCAACGATGTAACTGGTGAAGAAGTAAACCCCAAAGGCCGGCTAATGATTCACTTCATGTAAGTGCATGCTGTTTTTAAATGAGTTTGTGGTTCTCTGCCAGTGCCTCCTTTCTTGTTACTAAAATCAGCGAGTGGGCTTCTCCCAGCCTTCGTTGGCATAACCAATCCCCCCTGAGTGGGGAACCATCTACCAGCAGTGGGATTTATTGCAGCAAACCAGAATGGCAGAATGCCACCTCCTGTGGATCTCGGCGTTAAAGCAGTCTTTCCATCACGCAGTGCAGTGGATTGGGAGGGACTGACTGCCCCGGTGGGTTGACGGTAAAGTAGGGAATTTCATTTGGAAGCTGTACGTGAAATTGGGCGGCCTGTCAGTACTAGTTATCGAAATGCTGGTCATCAGTCTCTGAGAAAAACTTGTCATTTCCAACCCAGTTATAAGCACATATGCTCAAACAGTTCAGAAATCTTTACTGACTCAGATTGATCCCATATACATAGTTGCAGCAAAAGAGCTGATTTGGCTCCATCCATCCAAGACAGACTTCATGGTGCTGTTTGGAATAGTTCAGGAAATCATTGACTGCTGCCTCTGTTGTTCTCCTTGTTCTCTAAAATGGTATATTATATCAACAGTAATATTTTTAAAAGTATATTTCTCCTCTCTTGCTGTACATTATATAGTGCTYTCAAATATCTTTGAAATTGAAAAGTTAATAGGCATTTTAAATGCATATATAATAATGGAATTCATGAATCTGCATGCTATCAATCTTTATGAAATCATACACAAAAATAATTGATTTTGAAATTTAAAAGGTAATATTCTAGCTACAGTTTCACATTGGATGAGACGATAGATTTTGTGGATCATTTTTCAGTGGCTTTGAAATACTTCACAGCCAACCTTTGTGTAACAAGCGGTGTCTGCTATTCCACTTCTCTGTGGTGGTGTAACAGCAGATGCTTTCATGTAGTCATCACATTTTGTATAGGGAGTTTTGTAAAAACGTAAGTAAAAATGTCCTTGCTGAATGCTCGATTATCTGGATAATGGCAAACTGTAGCTTTGTTGTATTTTCATTAGGACTATTTCAAATTTAGACTGTTTCAGTGGTCTAGCTTACAGTACATCCCTGTAAACAGCTTTTACAGTAAGGGGCAAAATTGATTACTAGAGAATGGGGAAAAGAATTTAATCCAGTTTTGCTGTCACAGCCAACATTTTGTGGTGTTACAGCTGAATTTTGAAGCAGCACAAATTTATTGAGTTTTCCTGGAATGCTGCAAAGCCTTTATTTTTTCAATAGGTCTTTCATGGAGGGCAAAGATATATCCAGATATGAATGTTGGGTATTATACTCTATTTTTTTTTCTGATTAAGTGCTGTGTTTGTAGAACCTGTTTTATTTTATATTAAAATGTTGGGATTTCTTAATTGGTAGTATATCACTTGCATCTCTTTTTTTATTGTTTCAGCATGTTCAGTCTGCCCTAATAGTATCTTATGTCTTACAGTGTAATTTCTTGCTGCATCAGGACCAAAATATTTGAGTTTTCCAACAAAATAGTCTGTATGTTTTTTCACTAACAATTAGAAAATACCTGTTGTACATCCATAATCATAAAAATTAGTTGAGATAAGCCAAATAAATGAAATCTGAGGAAGGTGTTGCATTACTGTGGTTCAGACTTAGTGTCTACACTAATGGGAGATCTGCTTGAAGCTTTTCTAATCTCRTGTTGCTTGAACAGTGAGCCCTGGCTAGGATACATAGTGTTTGGCTCTATGCACTAGCAGTTCCTCAAACCATCCGTTGAGTTTAGTAGTGCTTTTTGAGAGTTGTGTCATTTTCAAATTCTGCAATGTTTCTGTTAATCATTGAAAAATTTATTTTTTGTTTATTTCAAAAAGAGCAACAAAGAGTAGCATAGTTGTCTGGAGACTGTAAAAGGATTTGTCTGCCTGGAAAATTACCTGAATATCTATTGAAAGATTTTTTTGGAAACTGTTGCATCYAACTGCTTATTGAGGGTGCTTCCTGAGTTATTTTTAAATGAGACATGAATTACAGCTAAATGGTAATTGTGAATTCTTTGTAACATTTTCCTGCTTATTGGATTTACTGTGGAGAAAGAAAAGATAAATTAGGCATCATTAATAGGCACATCTCATTTTGTTGTTGTTTTGGGTTTTTACCCCCAATAGCATTGCCTTACTGCTAGAGAAATCTTATTATTTCTGGGTGTCCTAATCAATAAGGTCAAGAAAGATTGATTTCAATAGCTGTCACTGTGTTTACAGCACACATCATACGTAGTCCTTTATAGCAGTGGATAGTAATTCTCTTGTTAACTTGTGAGTCAAGAAATCAGCAGACACATCTTACATGTCAATGGGCGTTGAAAAGAGTCTTGATGGTGTCAGTCATTGACTGAGAGGAGGAGACTGACGCTGTTAATTGAATTTCCCTGGAGAGCACAAAAATATACCATAATGTAGGCAAAGGAATGAGGGAATGGCAACCACACAAGCTGTCAGCGTGTGTGAGCTGATAACATTGATTTACCCTTGCTAATGGCCGGGGTTGAATGGAGAATTGCCCTAGGGGAGGACAGAGTTCACTGCAGTAGCTCCTTGTGATTCTAAGTGGTAACAGAAAAGTATTGCAAAGTAAAATTGATCCAAAGTCATACTGTAAAACTGGATTTGCATTCTGTTAAAACCTGATTGGGGGGGAGGGAAGTTATTTCCTTAAGGTAATCCGTACAGCATCTCATCTCAGAGTTATCAAATGTTTTATCCTGACTTGTAGAGTTAATAAAAAGAAGTACCTTTGAAGCACAGTCTCATCATGAAATAAAGATTTGTTTTTCAAAGAAGGAAGTAAAATTGTAAGCAATAGTAATTGGCAATAGTAAGCAAGAAAAAATTAATGCTGTGAAATTTCACAGCAGAAGGAAAGGCTTTCAGTTCATTAGAAAAAATGTGACTGTTAAAACAAGTGTTAAAGAGTAGGGATTTGTATATGTATATCATTTATGCAAATATGAATCACAGCAAAGCTGCAAGATTGGCAGCCCTGGCCTTTAGGTACAATTGAATCTGACTTATAATTTGCTTTTCAACTTATTCTTCATCTGCCGTATTTTCATAGCGATGAACAAGGAAATTTAGAAATGAGAAAAGAAAATCATCGTCTTTTATTAGTCACTTTGCTAGTGCTGGTTTTCTTGTAGCAGAATTTGTAACAGAGTTTGCAGTAGATCTGATAACTCAAAGCTTGGGTCATTACCACTCTTCCACCTCCTTGCAAACTCGAAAGCTAATTTTTCCCCATCCAACTACCTAGCCAGAGGCACTCGTAAATTTAATTGTCCGGAGCGCTTTGATTTATGCTTGCTGGAGGAGGGGGAAAAAAAAAAAGGCTGTTTGACATTTCTTAAGTAGATAAATGCCAGAATAGATGCAGATAACTCCAGATAGCAGCAACAGCCAGAGTGCCACTTCTCTGATAGGAAAATGTCCTCGCTTTGGCGCACAGACAAGTTTTAACTCCGAAGGAGGCTAGGCCTCCRGCAGCCTTGCCCAGCCTCCCCGGCAGTGTGGAGGCAGGTGAGCACTAAGCRTTCTACCCTGCTTCCCTTGGGATCATCTGGGCGTTGTATGGGTACCAATTTGTCACCTACATTCTTTTAGAAACCACTAAATTTAAATCTGTATATCCTGTTGGTCTGACCACAGATACGTATTATTAAGTCAGTTCTGCTTTTAGCATTTATTTTTGTTAAGTGTCTCGAGGTGAGCTTTGCTCACCAAAACTGCATTCTCCTGCATATGCGTTAGTTGTTCCACTGACTGAAGTGTGTGTGTGTGTGTGTGTGTGTGTGTGTATGTATTTATTTATTTGTTTACAGCTGTGACTGTGAACCTGGTAGGGATAAGAGCTTACTGCCTCTAAGGATGATCGTTTCCCAAGCTTGCTGACATACCAGCCCTTGCAGTTCTCCCTAAATTTTGTTTAACTTAACCCAGTTTTTAAAAGTCCCACTTCAAAACATTAAAGGCATTGCAGATGTCTGCAAGAGGCCGGGCTAGGCCAGGGCTCCCCGCCTGCTGTTGTGGGAGACGTGGCAGGAGGTGGCCCCGGTGAGCGGGGCAGTGACAGGCGGCTGAGGGCAGTGCCCTTTGCACCTGGCTCAGCTGCAGCTAAAACACTGTAGTTAAATCACCCCGTTTAAATCTGAGCAATACTACACGTACCATCCAGGCAAGCTCTTAACGTATCCCGCTCTGCTGATTGAGGGCCTGACAGGCACGGTGTCAGGGACGTCTTCTGAGGGCGACCTTGTGGCGACAGGAATGCAAGTGCAGCAGTACTGTAATTATTTTTATGTAATTAGTAACTGTAGTAACTGTAATTATTTTTATGCAATAGGTTTCTTATATGGATTAGATGAATGTTTATTGTGCTGCTGAGCCTGTTGCAGTGTTTGTGAGAGAGTGAGTTTGTACTGCCTTTAGTTTTATGAGGGGTATTTGATGGAAGGGACCAACTCTCCTTCATCTCTGCTGAACCATCGTTTGTGGAAATGGCAGGCAGAAAAGCTGAAGCTGCTGAAAACCTGGCTGCAAATGAGACCACTGTCCTGAAAATTATATTCATCACAACAGGAGCTAAGTTTCCTTGAAATGACAGGTTTGATAGAGAAGGCCTCGCGGCTGGGCCCTGAGGAGAAGGCTGCGGCCTGCGCTCGCTCTTCCTGCCCTGGAACCTCGAAGGGTTGGCTGGAAATAATGTGGTGACAAAAATCTGTGGTCCTAAATGAAATTATGATTTTTTTTTTCCCCCATGCAAAAGTATTTTTGTTGGCTTTTACATAGGAAAAGCAAGGAGTGGAGAGAGGAAGAGGGTAATAGATAAGTTTGGGAGTAGAGAGTAGCATAGTTCCCCCATGTCAGTAGCACAGCACTTCTGTAGCCAAGCTTCGCTAAGGAGCAAGGATAAGTGTGTCTGTGCCTTTATAAGAAACCTGGCATAAATTCAGTCTAACCCAAGTAGTCTTTGAAGGCTAAGGAAATCACAGGCCATGTCTGCTGATCAGTTACTCCCTGCATCAGAAACAGCATCATAGGGCTTTAAAAGGAAAAGCCTTTAGGAAGGCTGGCAAATACTGTTTCGGTGGATTAACCCAAGTTATGGACTAATCAGTTTACCCAAATTATAACTACACTATCAGTTTTGCAAAACTGATTATTTATCAGTCTGAAACTTTTAGAAGTTATTTAAACTTGCATTTAAATATTGTTTTAGTGAGGAAAAGTTTAGTTAAGATAGCAAACTTACACGAATGTATTTGTGATTGGGAGRTATTTAGGTATTTATATTTTTCTTGAAACATACGAATTTTCTGAGCTGTTTACTTAATATCTCCCCCTTCTCCACTAGAGGACACTACGGGCAGGAACAACAGCCTGTCCTTTTACTTTGCAAGAGTAATAAAACTGTACTCAGTCAAATGCAGTTTCTGTGAGAAAAATGCTTACATGAAAATTTTACGTGCTTCTTACCGACGTAACTTGTAAGGCCAAAGGCATTACCCATAACATTAGTTTGTGTGTTAATTTTAAGTGTTATATACTTAATTATGGCTATCTCTGAAATACAAATGAAACTGCTGGTGACTTTTATATTGGACAGGCAGGCCCTAGTGCTCCCGTGAGTACAGCTGCCTCTTCCTATCGCAACCAGCCGTTCTTACTTCCCGTGCAAATGTGCTTAGGAATTACACGGAGCTTTTTGTGAATCTCTTTTTGCCTTTCCCCCCCTCCCTTGCTAAACTTGTTGTAGCAGCTATGATATAGCACCCACTACCAGGGCCATCAGTTCAGTGTTAAGTCTATGGGCAAGTGCAGGAGGAGCTCCTGGGACAGCAGATTGGGCCTCAACAGATATTTCCTGTCACTGCCAGAAGAGTCAGGAGGTCGGCGCCGTGCTGGGAGCCGCAAGTTGCAACAGGCAGCTTTATATCATCGATAATTCGTTTGCTCAGAGTTTCTATAATCTTTGGATTAACCTTTTTGTCGAGATGAACATATAAATAGGACCTTGTTGCTAGGGGTCAGCCCCAGACTATTTTTTAACTTGTTTGCTGGAAATAGCATTAAAAGGCRAGCTCAGTTCACAGATAAGCTCTGCAGTGTTCTTATTCCAAGATTATTGAGAGGTTAATTTACTGCACACAGCGGCAGCCACTGAAAACTGCTGCGCTGATTTCTGACTCTGCAGGATGCATTTAAATGTCAGCAGCTTCCCGGGCTATTTGTAGTCTTTCCCTTGCCAGAGCTGCCATTTTTCCTTCAATATCAGTTTAGAAGTGATGTTCCAAGGTGTATAAACTTGTCTTTTGATCAGATATTTGCAGCAAAAGAGATGTGTTCTAATATAGTTAAATCAGAGTAAATAACCACTCTTAATGATTTCCTTCCTGTTCCTTTCCTGCAAGTTGGACCTGCCTCCCAGTGCAGCTGTAGTACGAATGTAGAGCTCAGGTACTGCAGGGAAGTTACGGTGATTAGAAATGCCCTGTGCAAGAACATTTTCTCTCGATGAGCAGGTGCCAGTTTAGAAATCACGAGAAAGTAGCAAGTCTTTTAGCATAGGTTTTAAAGAAATGAATGTTGCATTTCATGTAGTCTTCTGATATATGTATGTATGTATGTAGATGTGTACATTTTCTTTTTCTTTCTTTTTTTTTTTAAATGCACTTCCAATTTGAGACCRCAGTGCCTAGAGGTGGCCATCTGCAGCTGGGCAGGTGCTTGGTAAGCTGTGAAGTGCTGGCTTCTCTGTAAGGCTTCAGAAGCRGCTTAGTGAGTGCTTATTTTCTTGGAGGGATGAGGTACGAAGGAATGCTTCTCTCCTGCTCTCCTTTCCCTGGTCTTACATAGCTCTGCTCTGCTCTGGGACCATGGGTTCCTTAGTGTTTAAAAATGCAGGAAAAAGTAATTTGGGCAACTTGCATTATCTGTAATGACTATCTTTGATGTGATTAAATACTTCCCCCTCATGGCAAGCAAATGTCATTAAGCCAGTTTTGGCTTATGTTTTGGTTCAGTTTTGCAACATCTTTACTCTTTGCCAATTCAAGTAGAGTGCTAGAAGTTATATCATAGGACAAGTTACTCATGTTTGAAAAGTAATTTGAGATTTTGGATGGAAAGATGATTATTGCAATACACATTGAAGGGGAGAAAATTAACTATGTAGTAGAAAATATTATTTTAGCATACTCTTTCCAGGGATTCTTGCTACGGTAGTTTTTCAGGTTAGATGACTAGTCAGAGGGGAGATCTGATACTCTTACTGCTATATCTACAGATTTGTGATGGCATAGAAGTATATTTTGTATTTATTTAAAGGGAAAAGAGGAGACAGCTCAAGATTTAGTCTCATTATTTTTTCTGTGGTGACTTTGAACAACATTTCCTAGCCCTTGGCATTTTGGATAGTCTTCAACAGCTGAATAAAAAGAAAAYTCTTAAAGTAGATTTCAACTAGTAAATTATTATTTCTTCATCATTCAGTGGGAAGCTTAACAATGGAGTTAAACAAGTTCAGTGTGATCAGATAGAAGTCGGGATGTATTAAGACAGTTGGGCTGGATTCAGGAGAATTTTCTGCCAGTTTTGGTTGCTGAGGTCTATTCAAGCAGGTTTTCCACATCAGCTTTTTCTTCGGATACAGTAGACAAGACTAAAAAAGAGCACTTTTGGCAGATCAAGAAAAAAAAATTTTTGATCCATATCAGATTCTTGCTTGTGGAGGYTTGTTTTAGTGGAAGAGTTTACTTAGAAGTATTCTATGCAAAGTAAGTAAGTTCACAAAGATTTTGAATGCTAAGGTTAATATTCAACCTGCAAAGTTGCATAAAACAGCTGTCATTAAATCATTTTGGATGCCATAAGCTGATCCTGCTCTACTTATTAACTAATAATAATACTTTAAGAGAAGAAATGTATAGGAGTACTTTGGTACAGGACATTGGATTTCACCCAGTAATTCTTGCACCGAATTAATAAATTGTGATTTAAGTATGATCATATTTTTCTGAGAGATACTTAGTTTTGATTTAAAAACTTAAAATGATTGAGAGCCGACTATATCCTAAGTATATTATGCTAGTCATTAATTACTCTTGGCATTAAAAAGTTATTTTATTCTTACCTGACTTCATCCAGTTTCAGCTTTCAAGTATTAGCTGTTAGTTACTGTGCGTGGTCAGAAGTCTTCTCTCCATTCAGGTACTTCCACGCAATGAGCCAGTCATACTTTTGCTCTCCCTGCAAAACTAAGTTGTTCTTGGGGAGTGTCTCATGATCAGGAGGCTTTTTCTCGCCTCAAATCTTCTCTTTTGCAAATCATTCAGTCTATCAAATGCCCTATTTGAAGTAGGTGCAGCAGAGCTGGGTAGCAATTTTGACCTTACTGGGACATCATATGCAGAAATCAACAGCTAGCAGTACTTGTTGCTCACTTTTTTCATGGTGTGTTGCTTGTATTAGTCACTGATTTCTATAAATGATTTTTTTCCCCATGAAATGTTTGATTTCAGAAGCATAGACTTGTTTATGTTATTTGGATATTTTAATGGGTTAAAGTCCAGAAAAGTTGCAGCACAGGACTATTGGCCTTATGTATTTCAGAGGTGCTAGCATCCATGTATCTGGGCAGATTGCTTAGATAAAGACTGTTCCTTTTAGAGTAAGACTTTTTTAGCAGTATTCATTTTTCTGTACCAAATGGCACATGAGGAGATGAAAACTCCATTTTAAGCTTTGACAAGGAGCAATCTAGATGCAGTTTTGCCAAGCACCCATGCATTGTCGCACAGGCGCTGCTGCTGAAGGTGCCGCAGATGCCAATCCCCCCATCCCGCTAATGAACCCGTGGGCAGTTGTTCCCCATCTGCCACCTCTGCCTGCCCGCGTGAGCCGAGGGGACGTAATTCCCGTCTGTACCCAAGTCAAGTACAAAGACGGTTCATCCTGTCTGACCGCTACTACGCTGCAGGCCACCAAAGATTAACAGCTGCTTCTCCTTTGATTAGGTTAGGTAATAACAGTTACTTTAGTTAATAATTGGATGGATTCCCAGGCCATGTAATTCAGGTTTAGGCTGTCATTTTTTRCTGGCACGTAGCTGAGCTGTATTCCTGGAATGGAGCCTGTAATCCTATTAGTCACTTGTCACTCAAGCCATTGGGGAGAGAGGAGAGATGATGGGGAATCGAAATCCGTTAAGGTGTTGTAGCAGACAGGTAAATAAATAAGGCACCCTGGCCTTGTCTGCAGGGAGCTTGCTCAGGTATTCATCAGCATAAAATAACGGAAAAAGTTAGGAAGTTTACTAAATGCTTACTTCATAATTAATTCATAGAGTTGTTGCACAATTTGCTTCGTCTATTCTTGTTTCTGTTTGCTTTGCAACACACCTGTGAGCAGGTACACACGTGCTGTCTTCTGAAGACCTACATGATCGCTACCCTGGCACTTGGAACCTGTTGCTGTACATAYTGTAATGGCCCAGAGTTAGCCAGGTGTTAGACAAAGCTGAAATGCACCCTGAAAAAAAATCTGTCTTTACAGAAGTGATGGGGAAAAGGCTTCCGTTTGGAGGGGAAGGAGAGCAACTACAAGATTAGACATGGTTGCAGTGCGGTGCAGAGCTGCAAAAGTGAATRTGTTTTTTGGATGCATATGTGAGGAAGTCCTCTTACAACAGGGGATCTTCTAGCTTTTTCTGAGTGTGGTTTTGGTGACTGATTTGAAAGAAAACATTCCTTYCTGGACATTTCATTATTGGGTACCTATTGATGAAAAGGGAGTTATGGGGAAAACATCRTGGATAAATAATATACATAAATAAATAAAGATAAAGGATGAGTTTAGCATTAATGAATAGTTAAGAAGCAGACCAAGTGGAAAAATATAGCAGTATACAATTGCAAAAGTTGAGTAATAACTAAGATGGGAACCAAATGAATATGATAAAATGGAATATAACTCAGCATAATGGGATGAAATAGAGAAAGGGCCTRTTTGGTCTAAATGACAAGAAAGACGTCTTCACCATGAGCCCTAATAGGCTGTGGCATAATCTCCTATGAGAAATGGGGGACGAGGAAAGTGCTTGGCACACTGAAAGCTAGAGCAGCCGTAGCGCAAAGAAATAGACTGCAGCAAGTTGTGTCATGTAAATGGGCCACGTCACATAAATGCTTTTTTTCATTTTGGTGTCATGATGCAGGCATGATGATCACATAGCAGTTTTTTCAAGCATTTTTCTATACTGAAAGCACCCTTGCGTCAATTGGCAAGAAAAAAAGCTGGTGCTTCAAGTGAGAAAATATGTCACTGTTTGGGATGAACCGAAGTGGACATTGGTACCTTTGGAAGGGTGGCAGCTTGGTCAGGAGGGGCTGAGCACTGCAAAAATTTTGACTTTGAGAAAGTAGAGAAGGGGAATGTGAGTAAAACTCAAATTTTATATCTTAGGACACACATACTGCACCAACTGCACAGAAATTGACTATTAGAAATTTAGTAATTAGCCTAGGGGGAACCCCTTGTTGATTATCTTAATTGTTTGATAGGTAGGCACAGAGACTTCATCTGTTTGCTGCTGGTTACGCCTTTGCAGGTAGAACTTTTGGCTATGTGGAAGTCTACAGGTGGTTCCTATTCATTGCGCRGAATTGTTTCATCTGGAATACCTGACTTCTCTGTTTAGATAGAATTTGTCTGGAGTTTAGGGACAAGTCATTTAGACAGAATGTAAATATTGGCTTGAAAGAAACTTTCAACCAGGAGAGAAGGTTTTGTCCTTTTACTTAAAAAATAAAAAAAAAAAAAAAAGAAAAGACTAAATTGTGTGTTACAGTATTTCAATATGACCCCTGCTCCTTCCAGATCTTTTCTTATAATTCTTCTAATTCCATGAAAACTTTACAGATGATTCTGCATATACTAAAATGTCTTCAGCATTAACAAAATTAGAAACTTCATGCACCTTAGTTAGTTTAAACCAAGCTTTTCAGTTTATAGGCAGCAACAGAGTGTAAAGTATGCAAAATGWGATGTTAGTGTGCTAGTTCATATCTGAGAACAGTCATTCTACTGCATTTTGAACAAGTTGTGGGAAATGGATTAGAGAAAGGACCTGGAGATCCTAAGCAGAGTTGCCATCACTTGATCAGCATCTAATTAGAAAAGGAGTAACTTACATCACGTAAGTGACCTTTTGGAAGGCTTCTGCTCCTGTAAATGAACCATTATCAGAAATCACATCCAGTTTTTTAACCTGGTGGTCAAACTCCAAATAATTTATTGGAGAAGATAGACAAGACAATCAGCTGATATCCTAGCACAATCTCTCAGGTGGCATTTCTGCCTTCCCAACATTAGGGATAAAATGCCTCTGACACCTCTAACTAGCAGTAATACTGGGCTTTCTTCCAGAGCAGAGGCTGGACTTCTGGAGCCCACATGCTGTGAAGCAGGTACCACCAACATGTGGTGGCACTCAGGTTTTGAAGTGATCTGTCTATTTTATGCACATTGAACAAACAAGGGAACGAGCCTGAACGTGGTCTCAGGTTTGTTAGAAAGAGAAGTACCCATCCAGAGATCCTTCTACATTCTTTAAATGATGAAAAGATGTGTTGAAGTACAGCTGCAGAGATTACAGCAACAGATARTGATTAGCTTTGTTAACATCTCCAGAACAATGTCCTCACAAAAAGTATTTGCATTTTTCATCAATACATATAGTATTATCTACTTATAGTATATGATAATACTTGAGTGTATATATTATCTTTGAAGAGTATCATGAAAGCTTCAACTTCTTCGTTTTCTAAAATATACTTTTCCCTTTGTATTGGTAATGAAATGCACTAATCAGAAATGGTCAACATGGTAAGTATATGTATTAAGGAATTTCTAGAGTGATGTGAAAGCTCAGGACATTGTCTTCTAGGCATATCTGCTATGTCGGAATTTCTTGAATTTCTTCTCATTCTTCTCTATTTTTGATTCTCTAGAATACAGCAGATCAAGTGGCATTTCGGGTTGCAGGAGGACTGACGGCCCTTGAACATGTTCTTCAAATGGTGACTTCTTCCACTAATCTGAATGCAGCTTCACGGATTACTGTTAAGTAAGTATGATTAGTCCTTCCTTTACCACCTGTAATTTTTATATTATTCATTTCATGCTGTCAGTGTAACTGCTGCTGCTTCTTATACTCCAATGTTGAAGTTAAAAGAAAATATCTAGTGCTGTCTTCTGTGTTGCTGTAGAAGGCAAAGGACATTTTCCATTCAACCTCTAGTTTTTCAACTTTGTGATATTTCTAGCTTAGTATCAAAGAAGACTTCACCTCTCAAAAAGGTGTCACTTTTCAAAAGAAAATTTACCTGTCTTTTGGACTTAGATCTCCAGTGGAGTGTGAGGGCGTTTTGTTCAAGGGTTGTCATTCACTGCAGTCTTAACTGCTGTTAAAATGAAATGGCTGCTCCAGGTTACTCCCCGCTGAAAGGGCTTTTRCAAACAGGTAAATCAAAATTCCCTTGGTTTAGCGGAATATGTCTTTACATAACATAAGAATGGAAGGGTTGAAATGTCTAACCCCTGATCAGAAAGAGGTGACTGAGGAGAATTTCTGGAAAAAAATGATAACTCAGAAGCATACTTCTCCCTCTGGACCCCATGATCTCTAACTATAATTTTCTTTCAAAGGGAGATTCGTGTTTTCAGAGTAGCATTAACGACTTTTTAGTATAGAAGGAACCAACTGAAGATAATCTGTTGTGTACCATTGTCATCATTTATTTGTAGGCRTATTTTAATATTGTAATAATTAGAATTCAAGCACTTCTTTGTGTGATCTGAAACTTAATCCGTTGTTAATATGGTACAGGTATGAAGTGCTAGGAAAGAACACTAAGGAAATAAAAGTATTTTCAATTTCCTTACTTGCTGTTTGAAGAGAATGACGCTCTTTGGTTCCTGTACATGTAGACAGCACTTCTGCAGGTGCAGCCAGTGCTGCTGCTGGGAGTATTCCAGAGCAGTCCTAGGATAAGCAGCTCAGCAGCAGCCTTTGCACTTCCTGTGTTGAAGAAGCTGTAATTTTAATTGATCCACATCCACTTAGGAGAAATTTTGCAAAGAAGAGAGCTGCACTGTGTGTTTAAGCAAAGTCACATAAGGCCTTGCTTAAATTTAGCTTTACATTTTTAGAATGTGAATATTTCCCTTTTTTTCATCTTTCATTTTTGAAACAGTCTTCCTTAAGAAAGAGAATATTGTATTTACATTACAGTAAGAAATTTGTTAAGGTTTGTTAGACTATATAAGAATGTATGTTTGAAAGGAATGAATGTGCCATTAGCTCCATATCAGCTACATTTGTAAAATGGCAAAAGCATCCAAAGAGATTTTTCAGAGGTTTTTCCTCATCTTATGATGCAGTAATTGTCTTTCTTATTTCTATTTCAGATTACTGTAAATCGTTTCAAGCTTTCCTAGGCATATTCATGAGGTCATTAGGAAACGAACTTAAAAATTGTTCAAAGATTTTTATGTTTAAAATGTTCTATTAACGCAAGCTTTTGGCTGTCTTTTTGGCTGTCTGTTCTATTTACAGAACAAATACTAAAGGAGGAGAGCAAACTGATTAAACTGCATTTAAATACCAGTATGACCATACTGCTGTTTTGGCCAACGTGCTTGTGCCTTGGGGGAGACGAAGTTATCTCCTTCTGCCAGAGCTCAGGTCCTTCTTGCATTGAGATTAGGTGATTACAAATAGTAGGGGCATGATCTATTTGCAAGTAGAGGGACATACACCAAGAGGCACTGTATGAAATTTAACTGTATTTCTGTTTTTATTTATAACTCTTTTAGCCAGATAGACTTGCACTTGGGGAATTCAGCTGATAAGCTTTCATTTGTTGCTGCGCAGAGATCATATCCAAAGCACAGCTGTAATTCCTTATATCATTTAAAAACAGGAGTAGAACACGTGAGGAAAATTTACTCTGATTGTTACTGATTTCTTCTTTTTAAGAAAGAAATCTGTAAAACTGATATGATTATATTCCTTTTTCTGTTGTTCTGAAGCCTGTGAAGCACCTTGGGTTAGTTCCATCCCTGAATCGAATACAAAGCCTGGCTTTCTCTAAGGTACAGGAAAATGCTGGACATGGTCTGAAGTTTCCAGTACTGCTGAGTGTAGGGCAGGCTTTCGGACAGCGTCCTTCCTGTCCACTGTTCAAGCCTTCACTTGCCTATTGGGCAAGTGCAAGAGAGGAGCAGACTTTTAATTTTTCACAATACCGTTTTTATAATGAAAGTGCTAAGCCACAGTATCAGCTATTTCTCAACTCTATTGATAGACTTGGGAAAGAAGTGTATATTTATGATTATCTTCAAGGTAAAGAACTTTGCATTAGGGCTTGTCTGTAAAAATGTATATTGATTTATTTTCAGTTTGATCATGATTTTCCTCAAGAAATAGTTGCCAACATCAGAGTTAATACCATTCCATAAGTAGCTGATTGTAATGCTGTACCCAGTCTCTACCACAGAGCTTACTACTAAATATAAATGTATGTTCTTATCCATCCTCTTACGCTGCCTTAACATCAGGGTGTAGAATGCTATCTAAATGAGAAAATCCTGGAGCTGAAATTTTCAAAATCTTTACTTGTATCATTACAGATAATTTTATTTTTTAATAGAATCTCTTCTTAGCTATAATGCAAACTCTAATTCATATATTTCTCTAAATATTACTGAAAAACTTACCTGCTGGTGTATTTTTCATATGCTCGATTGCTTATATTCACAAGTATCTCTCTCTTGCATTTTACTGCGATGACTTTTTCAAGGCCATTTGCTGCAAAATAACAATAAATTAGTCCATTTAGTAGATATTTTGAGCAGKCCATTTAGAATATATGAATGAATTTGTAGTGTGAATGTTGATTTCAGCCATACTGCCTTACAGGAATTTTTGAAAGTTGCTTCCTTGAAAAAATAGYTGTTTTGTTTACCACTAAATTCTCTCAGTACAAATAGTAAGTTGAAAAATGGGATTGTAAATTACACCTAAAATTTCTGTGAATCCTCTGAACATTGATGCTTTTCACTTTGGAGGCAGTGAGTGTACAAATTTTCCTGTTTCTTTATATGACTATCTAAAAAGTGTGCCTTTTTCAGCTAAACATGAAAAATGTGGTAAAACTCTCTGTAAAAAGCAACAGAATTTCCACTAGACTGTGCCCTTTCCACAAACATGCATCTTCTTGTCATTATTAGATTCAAAGACTGTCTCTCAGTAGCTGGTACATTGAGCTTGATTTAAATATCATTAACTTAAATAAGTTTCATATCTTTATTAATAATTTTTCTTAAATTGTTTGCAAATGCCTCTTTCTTTTGAAAAAGTATTGCTTGACATTCATGAAAATATAACCAAACAACATTGTAAGCATCTGAAGCCATTGTATTTTRGTAGTTATACGTAGGGTTGCACTTTTAGTGCATGATCTTGCTCTAAAACTATCTTTTTTATTTTCAAGCAACTTTGAGTTTGTGTTTGCTCTCAGTAGTGCTGCTGGGTTTTGTTCTCTTTTTCTTTTCATCTGGATCGCTTTTGAGGATTGCTAACACATAATGCATGTTTATCTAGCGTTTTTATAAGGAGAAAACATTCTAGTAAATACTTTTATTTGCTGTTAAAAACCTTAAATGGAAAATGTAACRTATGCTAGAAGCATGAGAGTGGGTTTTCTGCAGTGCAGGCTGCAACTGCACTGCTGCGAGCGGGCAGCCGGCCCAGAGGGTGGGACYTTCTGCAAACAGTTTGAAGCCGGCTCTGACTTGGCTGCTTTAGAGGCACCATTTTCATGTCTGTTAGCATGGGATCCCCAAAAGTACTTAACAAATTCTGTAAAAGTTTTTCTTTAAATACGGACTGTCTGATAGAGTTTCAGAAACAGTCATTCGATATATAATTTAGTTCTTTAGRTGGAAAAGAAAATTAAATAAGATTTCTCCTCGCTTAATTTTTAAAATTCTTTGGAAATTCTTTGTTTTGTCCTRTTACTTAGGTTACTAACTTGTTAAACTTCACATCTTTTTTTTGTGCTTCAAGGCAAAATAAAGCCYTCCTGTGGAACGAAGTTGAATCAAGACCATTTGTTAACTGCCTTCCAGCCTTCCCTAGCCAACTTGCTGTGCTAAAGGACACCCCTGTACTTAGCTAAGATTGTGTGTTGTTGCAATATTTAACCATTTGTACTCACCCTAAATTGGGAATTTGTCTGTTGTTTTGTGACGAGGGTAAGCTATTTACAAGGAGGTGAGGAGATTACATGGGCTATTATCTACATCTCTCTTTCTCCAAAATCCTGGCAGCATGGAGCAGCTCAACTTTAATCCTGTGTCTACAAGATAAAGCTTTATTAACAAAAGATTTGACAATATGCCTGTTGTTTTGTACCATCCAGATTGGTAGTCAGGACAGCAAATGCTGTGAAGAAGATGGGTCTTTTGTAGGAAATGGAGGATGGTTTTGTTGTTGGGACAATTTTTCTCCTTTTCAAATAAAGCACTGCAAAAGTAGCAGAGAAAGCATTGGATTATAGTACATTTATTATTGACGTTAATGTACAAATTGGTGTCAAGCTTTATTATTTCTTAAAGTAGCACTTAGTAATTTTCCTGATATTGGTTCAATTCTCCAATGAGCAAGACCTCTWCAGCAGAATTTCAAGAGGTTTCAGTATTTTATGTTTATTTTTTTTTCCTAAGCCTCTACTGAGAACCAAATGGAAACTGCATAGCAAAATAATTTTATGGCTAAAGATCAGGACCTGAACATGATGGGTGACGGGTTTGCTAATAATAGTTTAGTTAATTAACATTTGTAAAATCTTTTGAGTTCCTTGTTTAAATAGCACTTTTAAATACAAATTAGCAATAGTTGTAATGAACAAAGGAGGACTCTTGTTACAAGTTCAGACATGATGGAAATTAAAGATGTTTTCATTATCTTCTCTATTCATAGAACTTCTTGCATCGTTCATTAAAGCAATTATCATCATGATAAAATATCTAGATATTTCTGTGTAGTAAGTAGAAAATAGTTCCTGTGTAATATTATGAATAGGATTAATGCAAATTGGTGGTATTTTCAGTAAAAATTACAGGCTATAGAATGAGAACTGCTTTCCTAGGCTGCTCTTTGTCATTTTTACCCGCTTCACGAGCACACCTTTCTGACCCGCCATCACTGTTCATACAGATCTGTAGGATTGCCCCCAAAGTTTGTTACCTGATGTGCAAAACAAGCTCTCCTACCTCTTTGCAAGGTTATTTCCTCTAGAGGAACATTCATTCAAAACCAACAGTTGGTACCWGGACAAAAGGATAGTCTGAAAAGAATGATCTTGAAGGAGCTCTTGAACTGTGATCAACTTCATGATCGGGGGCCATACCTTGCAGTGAAGTAGCTGGCAAGCCAGAGACTAGSAGAGGTCTATCGGATCCTGTTTGCACCTGTGAACATCAAGGGTAAATTAATTTCCATTGTTGTTCTTCTGAATTCAGAGAGCAGGATTCAGATTGAGACTGGACCACTTTTGAAAGTGTCTTAAGAGCTTGTGAAGAATGTTACCAATTATGGTTACACTTTATAGACGAAGGCTATTTTTATGCAGACAACCTCGAATAATACAAAATACAGATTAAATATTAATTTTTAATCTCTTTGAATAATTTTTTTTTTTGAGGGTTCTCAAGGAACCCTCACAGGAGTGAAGTATAAAGGTGTGTGTAGTCTTTGAGWCTTAAAACTGGATTTATTTTGGAGGGGTAAATGCAGGCTTTCGACAGTTTMCCAAATAGCAATACCAATTGCTTTCTTTCCTTGTCACAATGCTGCACAGCATTCCGACTGAGTAAACATTGTAGTTTGCAGACAAGTAAYCCCTCCTAAATTTCATAATGTTCAGCTTTATAGTATTTCGGAGCAAAATCGAGATTTTGGGGTGGGTTTCTTCATCMGTAATTAGTGTTTTCATTTACCTTCTCCTGAAGTTGAAATTAATATGAAAAGGCCTTGTAGTTGGAATGGGTAAATATTATGTATTGCCAATGCTTTGATGTTTATAGAACAAAAGTCCCTTCTGTATCCCGGTGTGCCAGCATGGCAGGATGCAATTGCTTTCCCAGTATTTGGAATAAACGATGTGGTTTGTCAGCTTGTTGATAAATTGGGGAAAGTGGAGATGTGGTAGTACAAAAGAAAATCCCACGCATACATATAACTGGTTGGGATCTAGCTTAAAGATGCTGATTAAAATGAATTATCATCCTATTTCTGTACATTCCTGCAAAATAAATGCAATGTACAGACACATGTTTTTGTCTAGCTTCAAGACAGATTTCTTTTTTGGATCAAAGGTGGAGTATCATAATGAGTGTTTTTATAATTGGATTTACTCCAGAGGAAAGCCTTACATCACAGGGCAGACTTCTTATGTGGTTGGAGAATACACGCTGTCTAACAGCTTTAAAGCTGATTTGCGGGTGTGATRCAAAGTTTAGAGCAACATCAGTAATCGATAAACAGCTGCTTTGCACGTGAGGCTCAGGCCTCAGCGTTCCAGCGTAGTTTTGGTATCGCCTGAGATAGCAGTTTTGCAATTATGAGCCATTACGAGCTTTGAACAGGCAAACCCCTCAAAAGTATWGAATTTTTCAGCCTACTGAGTTTAACTGGTAGTTAAATAAAGTTCTTGCTTGACATTCGCTGTGCTCTGCGCCCGTCTAGGAGGCCTTAGACGGAAATGGTGACAGTTGACAGCTGCTGTTCTCTTAATAAGATTAAAGTAAAGAAATTAGTTGTGCTGTGTTTAATCTGCCATTTAACACTGCGAACCACCTGGGGACTGCTTCTGTGCTGACACTTCCATTTGGAAGTTTAAAAAAAATTGCAGGACTGAATCTTGGTTCAGAACACGTCTAAATACATTTGAATCATTGCCAAGCGCAGTTTAGCAGGCGTATGATATCAATTAAAAGTGCCCTTGTAGTGAAAAATTAATTTGACATACATTTGCTTATGCCTCCTTTTCGGGTGCATTATTTGAATCTCTGAAAAATCAGATACTTTTTCTGACATAGGATTCTTTTGGGAAATAAAAAGGAGCAGGATGCATTATTGTCATTGAATTTGTTCTGCATGTAAGTGGGAGGTGTCTGTGTTTTCAGATATAAAATAAATGTTCCTGTTTCTTGGCAATTTTGGAAATACAATAGATGAAGAATTGCATTGTCGTGAGTTAACTAAATCACTGCAAAATTTTGAAATGCTGTCAGAAGTAGCTAACCTGCCAACTTCCCAAATGACACTTTGGAAAAAAATAGWTTTTTAATTTGAAATATAACTCCTCTTTAGTATAGCTGATAAAATAAAAGGTGGTCATCTAAAGCATTTTCTTTTCAAATGAAAGTAGAAATTACCACAGTAGTTTCATCTCTCTATAAAAATATGCATGCTCCTATGGGAGATGATCTCCTGCAAAAAGTAACAGTAGGTGCCYATGGAATTTTTTCAATATTAGCAAGGAAAGTGACATAAATGTCTTTATAATTTCTTGAAATATCTTATGGATAGGAGAGAACCTTGTTGCAAAGCTTTTTTAACAAAAATCTGAATGGCTAAGCAGCATGCTGACTGAATTTTACATAGGTGTCCTCATTGTAGGGTGAAAATTAGATGAAATAGGAGAAAATGAAGCTGCCATTGCTCAGTGAATAATAATTTAATATTATGTTCCTGTCMTGTGAACTGTAGGTTGCAAATGATTTAATTAGGCAGTACAGTAAAATTAATTAACAATACAGTAACATTAATATAATTAGTAATGTGATGAAGCTCAGAGTATTAACAACTGAATCCTAAAAGCAGCCTGCCTTTCTCTATATATATATACATATTTTTTTTTTTTTAAATAAAGTTTAGGAAAAAAATAAGCATCAAACTCAACTCCATGTTCAGAAATGTCTGCAGTTCGTAATGTTAGATACCTGCTTTGAGGGCTTCTCCATGATAACTTGTTGGTTGTTGCTGCCAGTCCGACTTTTGTGCAACCTTATGACAGTGCTAACAATTTATCTTTTTTCCTTGTATTAAGCATATATGAATTTATGGGTTTTTTAATGCTTAAAAAAAAAAAGTAGAAGATATTCCCTTCAGTTTACTTGAGTGCTAACCATCTTTATTTATTGTTGTATATATTTATGATGTATTTGTGTTGTGTGTCTGTGTGCTTACTTGTGTAATGGCAGCAATAGCTTTTGTGGTAAGCAAAGCCCAAGAAATGAATTTTGTGTTTATTCCGAAGTAGTGTTATCCCTGGTCAGATTTATCCTTTCTGGGAGTAAATTCTCTAGGATTGGCCCCAGCCTCTCTGGGAATGGGGTCTTGGGAAAAGTGCTCAGTTTGGACAGATACAAATTACTGCATGGGAAAGCTTGGGCACGTTGGGCAAAGCCGGAAATTTCCCTGCTTGTTGTGTTTATGGCTTTCTGCTCTTACTATTGCAAGGCTGGTGTCTCTTCCTGCCGACACGGGCGCAGGGCACTTGAGGCTAATGTAGTTTTACGCTGACGTTTAAAGACTGTGCTCTGTTCATCGGTGGTTTGYGAGTGTCAGCAGGAGTTTCTGGAAAGGAATTCAACCTGCTCCGTTGTGTTTACGCAGTACAAATTGCTAGACTCGCTCTGCTCTTTGCTGCAGAACTGCTTCTCTCTAAAGCTGTCCGCAATGTAACGTGAGTTGTTTCGTGCAGGTCTCCTTTCTCAAATATTGTTCAAAGATTTTTTTTGTATTGACGTGATTTGCAATCCAACCATAAAGCACAAGAAAAGAACGTTACATGACCAGATTGTGAAGTTATCTGATATTCTGTATAAGTTTGGTCATGAACAGCCTGCCTAGTATGCCCATAAATATATATTAGACTTTTACTGAGAAAATGCTGAGAACGCATGCACATGCATGCTTACGCCTAGGAAAATGCAGCCAGTGCCTTGTGCCACATAGTTCAAGCTTCTAAAAATTGCATATTCCAAGGAACATAATTTAATTTTAAACTAAATTCAGAACATAGAATAATCCAGTATCAATACAGTACATGACTTCTAATTAATATGACCTCACGGTATTTAAGTTAATACTTATTTTACATTAATTTCTAGTTTTATTTGGAATCCATGTTTAAGAAAATAAAGTTAAATTACTAAATGATGGTTATTTCATGTTCTTCCCACCAATTTATTTGCTTTTAATTTATTAAAGGGAGTAACATTGTTTGTCTTTTCTTCTGATCTTTTAGGTCCCTCAGCAACGCGGTAAATGCTTACAGCCTGACTTGCAGTCGCTGCACAGAAAACTGCACCTATATTCTTTTTAGCAATAAGATCACTTTTCTAATGGACCTGTTGATGCATCAGTTTATGGTACGTAAAATATGTAATTTCGCACTTGTTTGCACGGTTCACAAAAATAGAGCACTTGAGGTGTAGAGCACCAGGAGAAATGAGAGAGCCAAGCAGAAAGTAATGGGAACATTCTTTTGTAATGTCTGTTTGGAAACTGCACATCTCCATCCATGCAAACTGATACTCTTCTAATTAATTGTGCAAAACCATACATACAAGGAATAGCAGTGAACGGACAGTGTATATCTTTAACCAAATCTGTGATTTTTCTTTTTTACTTTACTGTGCAGTAATATGTAAAATACAGACTGTGCTACGTGTTCTCTGTGCGTTCAATTCTGATGTATTTCAGTATCTGGAAAGTAAGCTGCTTCAGTATTTTGCTGTAGTTAGATATTCTAAAGTGATTCAACAGCAGACCTCTTTAACTGTGGAACTTTTAATTTTCCAACGTTTCATTTAATTGAAATGTCATTAAATATTTTATTTGAAAACTCATTTTTAATTCATCATGACCTGCTCATCATGAGATATTTAGTCTAGCTTTTCTAGTTATAAATCGTGTGTATGTATTTCCATGAGCCAAGCAGTTTGTTAATTGAAAAGTTATGTACATCTCTTAAATAATTTACATGGCTCTGTTCGAATCAACAAGCCGGGGACTGTTGACGATCACTTTAGGAAAGGTACCGCAAAGGGCCACTCCGTCAGCGTTCCACAAGTGACGGGATTCATTCGGATGCCCAACACCTTCCCTGTTGCCTGCGGAGCACTGTGCAAATCGCCTCCCGAGCCTGACATGAAGAAGCACAGAGCGCTTTTCTTGGCAAATATTGGCCAGCTGGACAGCTTATGAGCAAAGATGCTCATAAGAAAAGTGCCCTGCGCTTAGAGCTTCTCTCAGTCTGTTGCTAAACACCACCCTTGAACTGCAGCAAACYGTAATTAAAGCTTAATGTTGCCCTTGGTCCACAGTGCGCTTTTATTTCCTTTGCCTAAAGTCTCTCATATTCTCTCTAGGCAAAATTGGCCCTCAAACTAGCATATCTTAATACTTTCATGAAATACATATTCAACTAATTCCTTAAAAATATATATATATATATCTCCTTAAAAAAAGCATATATATATATATTCCTGCATTTCTAACTGTAACCAGTCCTTTCTTTCCCTCCCTTGAAAAGATAATAAGTCAGATCAAGTTTGAATTTTCTTTCTTAAGGTAGAGAAAAAAACATAGACASATGGCAAATGCCTCTTTTTCATTTGATCACCAAAATATTGACGGGCACAGTTAACAGATCCACCTAAAGAGTTTAATTGCCTGCTCTGTTCCCAGCTTGATGGCTGTATGATGCTGCCTTTACTTGTGTAATGTCTTGATGTTTCTTGGATGCAAGATTGAAGTTTGTTGCATTTTAAGTATGCATAGAAAATGAACCCAAATGATATTGAGAGTAATAGATGGGAGCATATATTTGCAGGCCTTTAATARATCAATAAATAAGTAGAAGTATGCTAGTTATTTGCTGATTGCAAAACCAGAAAGAATAAAGTTTGAGAAAACTTTTCTATGCATACTTAAAATGCAACAAACTTCAATCTTGCATCCAAGCAACATCAAGTGAGTTTAGTTTTGCTTTTATTATTCAAAATCTAATACAATTTGTACATTAACTAATGTTCAGAGATATACATTTTAAGAAGTGAACTTAAAAAGTGTTTTTATTAGCAAGCAGATTTTTTTACACAGTCATAATATTTTTCTTCTTATAGAAAGCATTATTTCAGGAATTGAATAAACCAGATTGTTTTTTTTCTCTAATGAAAGCTTGGGTATCAATGGGAAATGGATAGATTATCAGTTGTAGAATATCTCATGTTTTCAGTGACATCTTGCCTGGCAGATAGTTAGTTATTTAGACATTTTTTTGTTTAGRCCTTCCTCCCATTTTCACATACCTGAGGAACTCATAGAAAACCTTCTTCTGTTTTGCCTTTCTTAGCCTCCTTACCAGATCAGGTGATGTCTGTCTAATTTGGTCACTATCAAACTAGTCTCTTTTTCCTGATTTCAGCAGTTAATRGATCAACCTCTGTACCTGCATTCACGGAAGTCTTGTGGTTATCCAGGAAATTGAGTTATGTGCAGACCCCTATCTCTGCTCTTTCTCTAGGTAGCTAGAAAATTGTTGTGAAATTGATTATATATTTTGGAAGGTTTGCRCTGAGAAAATGAGTAATTACATAGGACTGAAGTAAATATGTAAGGATAGTTTTCTAGTATAATTGGATTTCTTTTCTAGTTAAGTGACAGCTGTCAATTTTCCGTAAAGACATCTGAAAAGAGCCATTTGTGTAAACCATCCATTTTTRGACATGCATTTGAGATTTGACTTTTATCTATTACAGATAACTGTCCTTTAATGAGTTCATGATACTCCATGAAAGGCATGACAGTTTGTTTTCTAACTACATGTTCTCAGGTAGATCAAAGGGAAACACTGCAGAGCTTTTCAGAATAACGAGCTGGACAAGACCTCCTCATCCTGTAAAATGTCTTGGAAGTTTTTGTGTTCATTCAAGCCCTTCCCTTCCTAGCATACCAGCTGGTACCAGTTAAAGCCGAATACAAACCTTGCTTATTAAGAATTATGAATTGAGACATTCTTATTGTCACATTTTTCGTTTACATATATAAATGCAAAATTATTTTTTTTTTACTTTATTTTCAAATTGCAGACTAGGTACAGTTCTAAATCATTGTTTGAGAGCTGCTGCCAAGCACTCCTTTCATTCATGTGTATTGTTAATTTTCTGCATGTAAATTCTTTTTCAGGTTACTTTTCTTTCTGCTTAAGCTTAATTGCTAAAGGCCAGAATCAAATTATCTTTATTCTGGTAYATAGCTAACTTCATATAAATATATGTAGTCCTGACCTCCAAATCCAAAAGCAGTAAGGATGGTGTGAAATCTTACCAGGCTCTTCTTGGGGCAGACTTTTAAAATTCTTAATTACATTTTTCTTCTCCAAACCTCCATGCTTAACTGTGGGGTCGGTGTTATTGACAGATGGCCTATGAAATCTTACTCATTATACAATATTACTCACGTACAAGTGGTTCAATTCAGTTTAAGCTGTTCTGGACATATAGAGCCACTGAAGTAGTTTTTCCTCCCCGTTTATTGCCTAGGATATGTTGCCACGGGATTTGGATGCAATGCTGCTTAAATGTGATAGTCATGACTYGTGTTTAAGCAATCTATGCATCTATGCATAAGCTATGCATATTAAGCTCTCTATATATACATATGTATACATATATACATATACATACAAGCTATGCATATTATTATGCCTATTAGGCTATGCAGCTTGCTGGTTTCGTAACCATCTGTGGTCACTTTTGGAGTCTCCTGTACTGCAGTAGCGAGGGTGGCTGCACAGTTGTTTGCATTGATGATGACTGATTGTAAACACATAGGCATTTAGGTGCTTCCCAGCTGGTTACATCCCCTTTAATTTTCAGGCTCCATAGAGCTCAACCCTTGTGACTGTGTTATGGGAGATGCCCAGCTGGAAGATTTTACAAGCTGTGGAGAAGGGGAGACGGTAGAGCTGTAGGTCCGTGTGAACACGTAAGAGTCATCTGCAGGGTGTTGACAATACTCCTTGTCAATAATAATTCAGCTACATGGAGAAGGTCTAACCTGCAGGTCACTCTGCAGATCTCAGAGTTGCTTAAACCACCCACCCTCACGCTGGTGGCCTTTGTGGTTGGGAACTTGAAGACCAGCACCTGGAAGTTTGAAGGCTGGAAAATGCTGCAGTTAGCTCTCAGTTCTGTGAATCTGGGCGTTTCCAGTGCCCACTTTTATCTTTTTTCCTTTCTCCTGTTTTTTTGTTTTTTTTTTTTTTT
>NW_020455360.1:737547-781750 GCF_003342845.1 Nothoprocta perdicaria | reverse complement strand
GGGGGGTCTCTGCTGTCCAGTAGGCGGCTAGAGTGTTAATCCAGAGTAAATACTGAAACAATGATGGACTCTAAGTGCTTTGAAGTAGGGAGTTAAAAAAATAGAAGCTTTATCTGCACTGTCTTAAGCTCCTAGACTATACAGGCAACTTCCATTTCTGTTCCGTTTCTGTAGCTCATTAGTTGTTATGGAGGAGGTCAGATATCTGATAGATGCTCCTTAAAAATAAACATTTTGCAGAATCTTTTTGAGGCAAAACTAGCACTTTGCATGCAGAAAGCATAAAATCACCACTGTGTGCGGATGAAGAATAATGTAATTGGCCTAATGAACAGAAAAGAGAGCATTGTAGAAAGTTTCAGAGAACTTTCTATGTAGGAACTCAATATTTAAAATGGTCATGGCTAGGAAGGATTCTCTATTTATGAGGAAATTAAAACAGGAGTTTTCAGTGACAGAACTTTGCTTGTTAACTGGAAACTAATTTTTTTGCCTGTTAACACATACAAAAAAAAGGAAATTGTGCTCTGATATCCAGCTGTAGCTGTGGTGACACGAGTCAGTAGGAGTTGCATTCTCCACTGTATTAAAAGAGTGCCTAAGTGCTTTACTGGACTGGAGCCATATATTTCGGCATCTCGCAGGATTAAATCCTAGATGCTGGGCACAGCTGAAGTGCTTAGGGCAGCTGTGCCCAGCAAGGGCTTCCCCAGGCCGGGGGGATTCGCTGCTGCTGCTGCTCTAGCATGGCTGAGAATCAGGCATCAGCACCTTTTTGTGCAGCAACTGAGCCAAAGAAGGCAGGAGTCAGGATATGACCCAGCACAGGCAGCCATCAGAAACGTCAAAGTGCTGCTGAGGTGGTGCATGAGTCAAGTAGTTGAGCGCTGGTTGTATTTTCTCCATTTTTTTCCTCAATGCTTTGGAAACACTTTATGCTAATCACTTAAATCAGTTTATGTAATTGCACCAGTTCATTTGTCAGTTAAACTGTTAAACCTATGTTTAGAAATAAAAATATGGAACTTTTTAACATAACCCATTCAAAGGCTATGTTCAAGGAACAGCAGTTTTTCTTCATGTAATTAACATAATCAACAAAAAAAAAAAAATCAAAAGTGGAACGCTGTCATAATTACATTGTTAAATTTTAAGATTTCTTATCCCCCTGTTTGATATAGTAGTCAACAAGCAAAGTAATACATCATTTTACATGCATCCCAATTAATTTTGAACATAAATCTTAACAGTTTTTCACACTATCCAATTAATTATTTCTTCCATAAAAGAGCTGATCTTTCGTGACTCATTGAATTCACATAAACGGAAGATATTCAGCATAGCAAGGAGTTCAAATATATCCATTTTACATAAAAAGGTATTTGCTTCTATGTCTATTTGACTCATACAATGTGAAGAAGTAAAATTTTCCTGATTCAATTATTGGGGAAATCGTATATTAATATAAATTGAGAACAATTTTACTTCTCAGTGTTGCAATAATTAATTGCATTAATTGCAATTTTTAATTGCATTAAGATATATTTATTTAAGAAAGTAGGAAGGCAGCTTGATATTAAAGCATGAACTTGTGTAACAAAGGGATTTATACTTAGAAAGCCCAGCCCTCAAATATGTATTCACCTAGAAGAAAAAAATACACATCGTCTGATTATAATAGCAAATGGAATGTTGTAGTAAAAATATTGCTAAATCTCTTAAGAAGTAGGTTATATATCATTTTGTGCAAAAGAAATGAGTAGTATTTGTTAGTAAATTTTAAACTCAGTGTTCCTAGCACAAAGTTGCCACATTAACTTGATTTATACATTATAAAGTATAATCCATCTATTTCACTAGGCAATTAGAACCATTAGACGTGAATTATTCTAGTCAACATAAGTTACTGGAGCAACGTAATATTATTTTTCCTATTGAACCTGAGTGAGCATCTGAAGGCTTCTCACTTGCTCACTTGGCTCGGCACCAGCAGCAGACTATTACAATGAGTTTTAAGTACCAACACAAGGCTCGGAGCTAATGAATAATAAAGAAATGTGCATGTTGTTCTTTGTCACCAAGTGTTACCAAATCCCTGCTGATACCTATACAGGGAGGAACAATTTTCAGTGACCTTACTTACCAAGGAGAAATGATTTTAGCTTGGAATGAAAATAGAATTGCAGGCAGTATTGATCACTAGTTACAGCGCTGGAAGTTCCCTTGCCTTGCAAGGGAAGCTTGCTAGTGTGTAGAGTCTAGGACGGTTCAGCACAGGGCGTCTCGCTAACAGCTACGTATCCATCTGTGCTGCCACCCTCTTGTCTGTAAAACTGGATGTCTTCCATACACACATTTCATTACTCTTCTGGCAGTTTCTCCCTGATTATAATAGGAACTTCCCCAGTCACCCTCCTTAACTGACTTAAGCAGCTGTGTGCTACCCTTACTTCCACAATTAATGAAATTTGTTTTGAACTAAATTATGCAGAAGCTGAGAAGCACAACTGGATTCCTTGTAGACTGGAAAAAAAAGTGCATACAGGAATGTAAACCCTTTTTTTGTGCCAGAATTTCTGTAATGTTCATATTCAGTACTTCTAGAACATATTACTTCAGTATTTTTGCTGCACTTATATGTAGCTTTCTAAGTGTGTCTCTACAAATGTTGATTATATTTACTGAATTACTTTTTTTTTCCCTTCTTTTTTGCTGTACTTAGATTAATGTTCCAGATGACTATAATGCCACTTCAGGCAGAAGTGCAAATAAGCAAGTATTTGAAGATCTAACAACAGGACTTCTCAGAATAACTGCTATGATTTTTGGATGTCTGATCTCCAGCTTTCCAGATCGACACAACCACTACAATTCACTGAARATAATACAGGAAGCGAAAAGCAAATCCTCACAAACTGAAGCTTTCAACAGCAGAGTTCAAGACCTGATCAGGTTAAAAAAATAATATTTAAACATATCTGAACTTTTCTTTATCACAGGAGAAAAAAGTTACAATGACATATGGAAGGAAAAAAATGCTTTAACTTAGAGTAGTATATATGTACAATCGAGAGACAGCTAGAATGCTATATTCTCAAAATTGCTTTTCAAAAAAAAGTTCATGCAGAAATAGAAATACAGGGAACAGAATTTGATTTAATCTTGGACTTTTTCAGTGTTCACTTTAGAGAATGAACTGTGCTYTATCTGTCACTGGATTACGAGTGTCTACAGAAAGTAACATGCTTTGTTTTTATGTGACCTTCTGTAGATTCATATTTATTTATCTTAACTTTCAGAAATTGTTTATGCAGCAAAATATATGGCCAGTCCAAGTTACTCTGACCTGTACTTTTATTCTCTTTGCTCTCGACTCATGCATTTTCAGTGAGTATAGTGGCAAATATCACTCTAATAGTAGGCTTTTAACTAAACCATTAGATAAATTTAGATAACYCCAATATTAATCTCTTTTATTTGTAGAAAGTAATGCAATTCTGTATCTAGTTATTATCATTTATTCATAATTACTTAGGACTTATGTTGCTGATGGCAAGTCTTAGCAGTAAAGACTGAGGTGAAAAAGGAGTTAGTACTTCTGCCTTTTTTATGTCCTTCGTCACCAGGGCCCTGTCCATACTCGTCTTGCTCTCTTTCTTCTGGGTCACCTGTCCTTGCCTCTGTCATTTGTACCCTTGTTTTTGCATTTGAGGTTCTTGCAGGAACATTTATTTTGTTCTATGCACTTTGTGGTTTGCTTTTGGTTTTCTTCCCATGCCTTCCCACAAGTTTGTATTTTTTTCCTTAGATTTTGAGGGCCCRTCACTGGTTATGTTTTCACAGTTCATAGTCTGGTCTAATCTCTTTCTATTTTGGGACAGATATTTTATGGCATTAGTTTTTTGTTATACGTAGATCTTCTCATTTTTGAATTCTTCTGAGAAAACTCTAGATTCTTCTCATATCATTTCCAGCCTTGGGAATTTATTTGTCTTATCATCTGTCTATTTTGGAAGCATGGGGACAAATAGTAGCTTTAGTTTTTCAACAAGGTCTGCCTTTTCTGCTCAATTCACTCCTTGACCAATTTTCTACACTAATCTCTCATTTTTTAATCTTTAAATCATCTTTTGCTGTCTCCCTTCTGTTTTCAGTTTCTTGTTTTTAAATATTTATGCTGTTTTAGTATACTAATGCTTGTTCTTTTCAGACCTCTGTATACATGATATTTAATGCAATACTTCATAATACAATCTTTCTTGCAGTTAGTTACTTTCTACAATTCTTTTATCGGTTCAAGTAGACCTTTTTAATCCTTGTGTTTTTATTGCTAGCACCTACTAGTTTGTTTCTGCACTTTTTTTCTCTTTCATGTCCTTTTCTTAAATTGTTTTCTGTACTTAGAGTTGGTTTCCATAATTTCCGTATTTTCTCTAGTTCTGTATGCCAGCCATGTATGCACAATGTTACAAAGATTATCCAGTTCTATCAGTCTGATTTTAACTCTTATAAAAAGTAACTACTTTTTAATTGCAATTTTCCTTTCTACGTATTTTTCTACAGCAAAATTTCAGTCAAAATAACTCAGTAAGTTGTAAGAGAGTAAAAGAAAATGTGTTATTTTGCTCATCTTGTGATATTCTAATTCTGTAGTTTGAAAAAAAAAGGGGGGAGGGAGGGAGGATTAGAAAACACTTTTTGATGGCTTCTTGCTACCCCCAAGGGTTATAAGTATTTTAAAAATACTCAAAAGCTAGCTTGGAAGTGCTAAGCAGAGCCTTGATAAAGAAACTTAATTCCTGCAGGATTCTGTCCATTTTGGACATAATCCAGTTGTGGACTGCCTGATTCGGGAAGGAATTTCCCGTAGTTAAGCCTGGCTGYGTTTGTAGGTAGATATCTTTTATTAGATCAAAAATACAACTGGGACAAGAAATGGGGTGCTGCTTTCCAGGTACTCCTCTGATCACAGCTTTTCCTACAGCTTTCATTTCGAGCTCCTCGGGAGGAGAGAGAGCTCATACATAACTGAGGAGACAGTGATTTTAAAACTCCTGCATCTTTTATTGCCAAAGCGCGAAATGAAGTCGTGCGGGAGGCAGGGGCCGTGAAGGGAGCGGCACAGTCTCTTCTTTGACAGCTGCATGCGGAGCTTGGGGATGGGATTCTTATCCAGCTTGCGACACAGCGTTCTGGGCGACGCTACTCAACATCATTTAAATGTTTTATGCTTACTCATTAATTTATGAGTCCCGACTTGAGGGCTGGATTTGATTTTTCAGCAATGCTGAGTGTGTTCAGCATCGAGTCCATGGCAATGATGCATTCCAACATATGATGTGCTAGGTATTGCTAAATACTACTAAACTCAACATCATAGGTCTGTCAAACTCAACACAAAATCAATGTGTGCATCGATTAAATGGTTTGTGTTTCTGTTTCTTAAGCAGTATAGATTCTGTAAAAATAAGGAAGAATTCTTCTCCTTGTCATTCTGAGTTCCTCTTAAGTAAAGTAAGCAAGACAMGTTTATCCAGCAATGTGTTTCTTCTGCTTACGTCATACAGTTTCACTAATAAGTGGTCTAGGTAGTCATCAAAACGTTTTCAGCCCCTGCAGAAATGGAGGTTTTATTGGTCRGTAGTGGAAACGTGGCACAGGGAGCATCGGTCATCATTGCTGCACTTTGTTGTGTCGCTTCTTTGTCTTAAACTGTGCTGGAACTTGCTCACCTGGTCATCTGCAGACTGCTTACAGTCTGGTATGATCCTGTTGGGCATAAGAAAGACAGCTGGAGGAGGAGGAAGGCAAAACAAAGTTGTCATAGATACAAGTGACCTCTAAAACTTTATTGTTCTTGGGTAACCCACCTCCTTCCCAAACAGGTTTGGAAAGAGTGTGAAATTTCAGGCTGTTGCACCCTCCCCATGTATGAATGGGAGGGTGGGAGGTCTGCACAGTGATATTTGTGCTGAACAGACACCTGACACTGCACCAAGTGCAGGCAGACCCCTAAGCTAAGAAGATACATGAGAATCCACCTCGGTCCTTCACCTGAGGCACTCGAAGGGATCTGGTTATAAACGGAGAATGAAAGGCACGATGACAAGGTAATAGCACAATTAGGAAAAAAGAGAGGGGGCATTTTTAAACTAGTTAAAAACAGGCAAATTATATTATTAATGAGAATCTTTTCACCTCCAGGTCATTGTATCTTGTGTCCTTTTACAGAGCTGATTAAAAAAAACTTTTGGGAAGACTGAGGGAGAAAGACGAAAACTGATTACCCTTTCACCTCGCTCTGCTTCTTTTTGGGAAAATTAGACCTGATGCATAAACAACTATCTAATCATTGCCTGGGTGGCAAAGAGTGGCCAGATTACTGCAATTACGCTACTGCTGTTAAATTATCTAAGAGRTGAAGGGAATAGATTAGAGAGTTTTGACATGCCCCTTGTATGTGGGGACATTTCTGCTCTCACGCCCAGGTATTGTCCCAATAGACTCCAAATTCTCATCCCTTTCTCCTTTGCCAAAGGACCAGCTACTTCTTCACTCCATATCCAGGTGCAGGTGTAAAGGAAGGTGGGCACTGAGCAATCTCATGATTGTCAATCTGACAGTGGAAATGTTCCTCATCCATCTATTTATTTCTTCTCCTGTTCTTATGTTCTTCTATTCCACGGAGATTTCTAACACTCAGCACTCCTCTGTGACTGTAATATATCTAACTCTGTTCCTGGAATTACCTGCCCATACTGGCAAGCTTGTTTATCACCTGTATGATTAGGTGGATTTCTTAGATCAAAATCTGCAAGAAACCTAATGCTAGTGGCCTTTAATGTTACTAAATAGAAAAGTCAAGCCAACAAAGCTTGCCTAAGCAATYGGTGTGTAACTAATAATCCTTATGTGTCTTCAAGTGTTTTCAACTGCTAGGCTTCAGCAATTTTAAAAAGCCTTTCATCTGACTGCAGTCAGATTTCTTGCTTTGTACTCGATGTATTTTTRTTCTTAATTACTTTCATTGCTCCCAATAACTTAGTGTCAGAAGGGTAGACTTTGGCAGAAAATGTAGCTTCTAGCCCTGAGGAGACAGTAATTTCTGAGCAGCAACACTGTCTAAAAATTGTCTAAAAGAAGCCTCTATTTTTCCAAAATTGGACTATTGTGGGAATAGTTATTTTTCATAAATATTTGTATAGCTCATATAGCTCAAGTATTATCTACTCAAGGTTATTTATTTATGATAAACATTATTATCACACCTTGATCAAATCAAAGTGGACATGACATTATGGAATCATATAACCAGTTATGTCACCGTCTCAAGGGGACTGATAGGCAGTGTCCAATAGAGGGATTTGACTAATAAGTAGGCAGAAGACCTGGTAGGTTGGATTTAAAATAATAGTAGGTTGGCTTTTGTGGACTGTCATTGTGAAAATCATGAATTAGTTGATGGTGTCAGGAAGGCTTCTTAGTTGCCCGTATCTGTTTAGTCAGGTGGAGGGTGAAGTATRCAATAGCWTTTTTTTTTTCTGGTTTTGATTTTTTTCCTGTTTGATGTGGTGGAATGGAAGAAAGCATGAAGAAAAATGGAAGGGAAAGAGGAGAAGGAGGTAACTGAGATTGGGGTATATGTCTCACCAGAGAAAGTCGATCTCATACAAGTCAGTAAAATGAGGGATTGAGCGGGAGTGAAGTCTGAGAAGTTGAATTTTTGTGGTAGAGAAGGGAAAATGCTGGGTGACATGGAAGAAAAAATGATCTGTGTGCATGGTGCTGAATGGATTTGAGAGGTTAAAGATTGATGCCTGCATTCAGAAAGGACAGGCCAATAGCGATCAAAGTGTGAAGGAACTTGGTGCGCACAGACAGTTGTTTGTGTTGAAGTACAAGGACAAATGGCAAAATTTTTTACTTACGTTTCCAATCTCATAGAAATCTGATGTAAAAGCTTCATACATAGGAAAACATGGTGGTCTGATCTACTCTGAATAAAAAAGAAAGAGGAGGTGTTTTGGTTTAAGAAAGAGCAAGAAAGTCACTACTATTTTTTTTCTAGCCCTGTTCTGGTAGATCT
Source organism: Nothoprocta perdicaria (assembly GCF_003342845.1). Taxonomy (NCBI): domain Eukaryota; kingdom Metazoa; phylum Chordata; class Aves; order Tinamiformes; family Tinamidae; genus Nothoprocta; species Nothoprocta perdicaria. Next base: position 773,664 of record NW_020455360.1, on the reverse strand, counting down.
TTCTGATAGCTGAAGGTTGCTRCCTGCATATTCTGTTAGTCTCTTAACTGTTGCCAATGTTTTGAAAAGAAAAGAAAAAAAAGACAGGCAATAGTATTATGATGAATGTATTGCAATAAAATGTTATCGAGGTAACATCATTGTCTCTGTGAATTAGTGCATTCTAGGAARTTTGTCTTTACATGTTAAAAAGAAGTCATGCTGTTGCAGAGCTACCAAGATTATTATAAATTAGACTGGACAACCGGGCAGTGAGAAACCTCATGAGGTTCAACAAGGGCAAGTGCAGGGTCCTGCACTTGGKRAGGAATAACCCCRGACACCAGTACAGATTAGGGGTGGACCTGCTGGAGAGCAGCCCCGCAGAGAGGGACCTGGGCGTCGTGGTGGATGACAAGATGACCATGAGGCAGCAGTGTGCCCTGGTGGCCAATGGGATCCTGGGGTGCCTTAAGAAGAGCGTCTCCAGCAGGTCGAGGGAGGTGATCGTCCCCCTCTACACAGCCCTGGTGAGGCCATATCTGGAGACTGTGTCCAGTTCTGGGCTCCCCAGTACAAGAGGGATGTGGAGCTGCTGGAGAGAGTCCAGCGCAGGGCTACGAGGATGATCAGGGGCCTGGAACATCTGCCCTAGGAGCAAAGGCTGAGAGAGCTGGGCCTGTTCAGCCTGGAGAAGAGRAGGCTGAGGGGGGACCTGAGCAGTGTCTGTAAATACCTCAAGGGAGGCAGTGAGGRGGATGAGGCGGCCTCTTTTCAGTGGTGGACAGCGATAGGACTAGGGGAAACAGCCGCAAACTGAAGCATCAAAAGTTCCACAGGAACTTAAGGAAAAATTTCTTAAGAGTGAGGGTGCCAGAGCCCTGGAACAGGYTGCCCAGGGAGGTTGTGGAGTCTCCTTCTCTGGAGATCTTCAAAACCCACTTGGATGCAGCCTGTGCCACGTGCTCTAGAAGACCCTGCGTGTGCAGTGGAGTTAAACTAGATGATCTCCAAAGGTCCCTTCCAACCTTAACRATTTTATGATTCTATGAAATCATTTAACTATGGCAAAATTCTGTTGGTCTTCTAGGAGTATGGTAAAATGAACATTTACATTCATCCTTCTTGAATGGTAAAATACAATTGTCCTACAAAAGACAGATCTGCTGACAAAAACTACTGATAACTGTAGGAAGCCAGATGTGAGTTACTGTCGTTTGAACTGTTTTATTGAATGCTTTTAGAAAGAAAATTTAAAAAATCATAACTTGCATTTTGTATAGTTTGATAGTAGTGAAGTACAAATTACTTTCAGAACTGTAAAACTCTTCACTATTTTTAATGCAAATTTTTTTCCATTTCTAGCTATGTGGTGAACATAGGATTGATAGACAAGCTGTGTTGCTGCTTCCTCTCTGTGCAAGGCCCTGTTGACGAGAATCCCAAAATAGCCACGTTTCTACAAAATGCTACAGCTGTGTTGCATGGGATATGTCAACTCTGTTTTGCTGTCAATGGGAGGTAGGTGCTCTTGGTCCATCATCTCTRGCATGTTCAGAGGGCAAAAAGCTCTGTAGCTTCCTGCAAACATTGCATTTGTGGAACTGAACTTCCTGAATAGGYCAGAAACCAGAACTGTTCTTAGTCACATTATAAGAACTGGTAAAAAAACAGTGCAGGAAATTCACTCCAGTCAGCCCTTCACTGTTGAGCTGTAATTAGTTACCTGCATTGAGTCTCGATTCTTGTAAGTCATTTGTCAGAATTGCAAACTTTATCTTTCTTCCTCATCATTACAAAGAGGGTTTTATCGCTAGTGATTTTAAGTGTCCAGTCCTTCAAGAGGTATTTTATTATCAACTAAAATCAGTGCTTAATTGACTTGTCTCTTGAGTAGCCTCAGTCAGCTTTTGTTCTTTAAAATACCACTGTCAGTAAGGGAATTACATTTTTTTTGTAAAGTATTATTAGATTTGCCAGGGAATTTTCTAATACAAAATTCTCATTCATCTTAATCTAAGATGTGTTTTGGGGGTGGGAGCATGAGGTATGTTTCTGCCTGGGTTTCTGCCAGCAAATCTGGACTTCCATAATTTACGGCTCTAGGACAGCCTGACCACTTGGAATGTATTTTATAAAGTCAAAGATTTCAAAGCTTCCAGGTCAACATTACTACAACCACCAGCATCAGGCTGTCCTAGAGTTCAGGAGATGACAGTATTGTCAGAAGTTTACAATGGATCTCTGAAATGGAGAATCGATGCTAGATATGAAGAACAAGATTTAATAAAATACTGAAYAAGGAGCAAGGGTGCAGGTAAGAGGCACTGATGGTAACTCAAGGGGCACAGGCACATGGAAAAAGATCTACTAGAAATATGAGCCCAGAGAGACTACCCAAACTTACTGAAATTTCCCTTTATGAAAGCTGCCAACTTGGCATTTTTRCATTGCGGGGCAAGGCTGCCAAAAATCAAATGCACACTAAAAGAGTCGCCCTTCTCTTAGTAGAATAATAGTTATGGCCACACAAGTACATAGTATAACATTGGGAATTTCTGAAACTGGCACAAGATTCCTAAAATATTAGAGATCTTTGTATCTCAGAATAATATAGTACTGTGTAGGTACTTCTTTCAAGAAAATCTGTGCTTTGTAACAAAGTAAAAAATTTTAGAGGGTTGAGCATTTTTCATCAGAGTTGCACAAAAAAGTGCTTGATCTTAGCACCTGCATGTAACAGCAGTGCTTTTGATTTTAACCCAAGGTGCAGATTGTTCATGTCTGACCATGCTTCATTTGTGCATGAAAAGGAAACAGAGAAATAACTTGCAGAATTAAAAACTGTTGTCTTTCACCTTCAGATCAAAAGCTGTGGTGCAACTGATTTAAAAGGCAGCTTAAAGTAAATGTCTTTCATTCCCTAAACTTACTCTTATTTAAAAAGTGAATGCAGAGTTTACTTCTATTATGTTGCATAACTGCTTACTGTTTAAGGTGATTTAAATAGAAAAAGGTGTTGCTGAACACAGTGGCTGAAAAGGTGGCTAAAACAGTGCACAAATTTACAGAATTCTTAAATACGTCATAGTACAGTAATATGTGTTGTGTGATACATGATCTACAGCGGGAAAAAAAAAAAAGCAGCCTTTATTTGTGAGAGCAGATGCCTCTCATTCAAGGTAAGTAGTAGGATAGCAATGCAGCCTGTTCCTAATCTGGTATTTTTGATTCTCCAGCTCGATCTGTATATGCTTGAGCATCAAGAAAACATGCCATATTATACACCTCTGTACATCAGACTAACTCTCTATTCATTCTGATATTAATTAATTTGAAGTTGTTTTATTAAAAAAAAAAAAAGAAAACAAGTAAGTACCACCAGTTCTCTGACTCCATAGCATCAAGAAAGTATTGTTTTGCCAAGAAAGGTATTAGTGTATTAGACTTTCAACATTATTACAAGAATAACATAAAATGATTGTAAAGAAAATAACAGAATTGACTGTAAAGATCACAAAAATTATTTTTCCTTGTGAATGTAGTGAACTTTCACAACTGATTATGAAAAAAATACTGTTTTGTGTTAAAGAGCAAATCAAAAGACAAAGCATGAATCGACTATAAAGTTAAATTAATAATATATGCCTGTATTGGAGAAAAAAACGAAGAGTGGCAGATCTGCAAAAATAGACATTCAATGCTGCCAAAACTAAGGAAAACTGTTAGAATTTGCTGGGAATGCTCCAGGTCACAAGTTTAATTTCCTTAGAAGTGGCCAATATTAAGAAAGGCCCAAGCTGTACCTCCCCCAAATTTTTCCCCACATACAGGGATTTTTTTTTTTTTTTTGAGCTAAAAGTTCTTGCATACAATGAAAAAAGTCTTTGTATCCTGTAGCTCTGGCAGATCTTCCTTCCAGGGGTGTTTCTAATTACTTTCTGAATGCATGTAAACTCATGTGTACAAAGTATGTCTAAGCCAAGCTCTAAATTGATACCCTGTGTTTATTTGGACATTTATTTCATGGAAACTTTCCTTCATATGCTAAGCAAGGAAGAGATCTCAGGTGCCTGGGCTCCAGGTCTCCATCAAAAACTTCTCGGCAGGCTACTAGTCCTTCTCTTAATCTTTTAAGACTATTGTCCTTTGTTGTTGTTCTGTTTTCATTAAGATTCTCAGGTTGAATCAGTTGTAGGCAAGATGTCACAACAATATCCTTTAGCAGAGAATGGTCTCAAATGGTATCATGTATGTATGTATGTCAGCATGAAATGTCACATGAGGTGTATGATGGATCTACAGTAGAAGATAAAAATAGTGATATTAAACTAAAATACCTTTTTAGTCCCATGGTAGACTTTTCAGAAAGAAAAGCCATGTGGCTAAATACAGTAAAGGAAAATCCTGCTAATGTGGTTACATAAATTGAGAATTTTTCAATTTTAATATCATAAAAAGTTATTGAAATGATGTTCCATTCTGAACATATGTTATAAACATACCCTATTATAAGAGAAGGGTTTTCCTTTTCATTTACTGCCAAGATCATGATATTGATCTTACCTTTCAAATGTTCCTTTTTGGTACTGAGTAATAAATACTTGAAGGATTCTTTTAGTTTAAGGTTTACTTGGATGCGATACCACGTTTTGCAAACACTCTGTAATATAGAAGGTATAAAAGGTTGTTTGTTGAAATCATTATACAGATGCATGTGGACCTTATTTTGAGTATTTTTATATGTTTATGTAAGAATCAGTGAGGATGAGTGGGGACCTCCTGTTCAAAGTCCTGCCTTATGTTGCGTTGCATCCATTACTAGTGAGGGAGGCGTTCTCAGTGATGAGTTTTTAAAAGGTTTTATGTTTATGTATATACATACTTGTATGAGATCTGAAACTAGGTCATTGGCTTTTATTGTATGAAGAAAGCAAGCATAAAATGCACGTGTGTGTATCAAGCTCTATTTGCTGAGAAAAAGTGGACACCTGACAAGCCTGACATCTGATATCAAGACTTGAGAATTGTGGCTTGATAATACTTATTTTTTTCTGTTAGCCATTGCAGTTAGCAGTAGGTAAAATTATTAGCTGGAATAAAGCAAATTATTAAATAGACTTTTCACAGAATAGCCCTGGAAATGGATAAATAGGCCTTTGGTGCCTAACGGCATTCAGGATGATAGTTGTCTTTTCCAAAGAGTGTTTTTACTGCATCKAGGGCAAGTGCCAGGCATTGCTGCAGCATTGAATACCCTGTGTCGGGAAGTGTGAGGTCCCAGTGGGAGCTAGGATAACATTGCAAATAATCCCCCGGATCAAGGCACTTCTTGGGAGCTCCTCTGCCGGAGAGCGCTGCCTTTGCCTCCATGCGAGCTCCCTCCTTGGCGTGTGCCGGGAGCTCACGCTGCCGGCCGTGCATTGCCCCCACGTAAGTTCTCGTCAGCACTAACGAGGTTGCGGCTTACGAGCCGCCGTGCAGAATGCTGCAGCGTTGCAGGGCTGGGGCCGGGGGAGCGCGGCTGGCATGGCACAGATCTGCGAGGAAGTGGGCTGGGCTGCCTGCGGCTTTATTACCGTAATTAAGATACTGCCCGCTCGGGCTGGCGGCGCTGCAAGGCGGCTCCGCGCTGGCCGCGCTCGCCCCTTCCAACAGCGAGCAGGCGCAGCAAGCGCCGTGAACCGGCATAAAACTGCTCTTGAAATTACTGAAACATTTCAAAATGCCCATTTTGCGCAGCACTCTAGTTCCTGGCTTGGTACCATGAGTTGTAATAAGGTCTGACAGGCACTAAATTCTTATTTATGCTTCTTTAATTATTATTTTTTACTCTCTATTTTGACATTTCTTTTCCTAAATGGAATAATTTAGAAACATATATGCAGATGGTATTTTTTAAATCCTAATATTAAAAAAACTACAGATTATATTCTAAGCCTTTTGAAAACTTATGTTTCCATTTGGCTTCATGTTTTTAATCAAGAGTATATATTTCAAATATACAAACATTATAATGTATACCCTTAGAGAGGCTGGTCTGCTTGCTAGTTTAGTCAGTTTTAAAACAATATGTTTTCAAATATAAATAGTTTGTTCATATCGATGCTTGCCGAAATTGCAGTTCTGTGCTCATTCTGCAGAGTATGCTGTTTCTCATCAAGCTGCAATAGAATTCCTGTTTATAATAAATAGTGGTGTATTTTAAGCAATGAAGTATCACTGGTTAATATCTTTCTGTCCTGATATATCCCCATTTTAGTTTTTTTTTAATTTCTTTTGCAGTCATCCGAAGACTATACCAGAATGCCTTAAGGCAGCATCTGATTGCTGTAGCCGCAGCCCCTAGTGAAGAAGTGCTGCCTTTCACTAATTWTTTTTTTTTTTTTTTTTAAGAACCTTGCAGCGTTTTTGACCGTATAAATATTCACCTGTTTTTCTGGGCTGCTTGCAGAGGCAGGAATTCTGTACCTGTTGCTTCCCTTCAGCGTAGCCTCTTGCGTGGCCGCCGCCGCTGCCTGCTCACCGTGTGCTGGASAGGGCACTGCCTGGACGGGACAAACCCGACCTGCCTCCTCAGAGGCTTCCTGTGGCGGCTGGTGGCAGTGAAAGGAAACCTAAATACTGCAGTGCTGGTAAACGCTCCGCAGAGGTGCATGTCATCCGAATCGTTTACTTTTTGCACAAATCACTGCCTGTTTGCAGAATTGTTACCATCTAGTCATTTATTGCTCTGTTTGTCAACTCCAGAAATGAGGCAAATAAGTACTTTTTCCTGCTCATTTTGGTTTGGTTATTTCAGTCTGTGTCCTGGCAGTTATCATTGAATTTTCACAAGGCCCACATTTGACTAAAAAGGATTTGAAATCTGCAAAGTGTACAAAAATCACTGCTTTACAAACTTGATCAAAATCACTCAAAGCAGCAGACATGAAGGTTCATGCTTTATTTCCTCACATATCATATAATTCTTTTCTTCTTTGAAGCCCACAACCAGTATGAATAACGTCTTTTACCTCTATATTGTAAATATTTAGGCTTCAAGTGGTTATAACTGACAGGTAAAAGCAACAGGAGCCAGTGGCATGTTCGTGTACAAATTAACTGTAATACAGACAAAATCAAAAATAAACATTTCTAACAGTTTCTTCTATTCCACAGGAGTTTTCTTACCAGCCAAAGCTAGCAGCCAGAATGACATTTTTTTTTAATAACTTTGTCCTGTGGCATAACCCTAAAATTCCTCTTTTTCTCTGTGTGTGCATGAAAAAAAAAAAAATGCTCACATTTGAAGGCAATTTTGCAATTCACTTTTTTATATATTTTTTGATTAATTCACTGCTCCAGAGCAGCACAAAACAGTAAAAGGATTTCATCCAGCTATGTAAGCTTTTTCATATGGGACTGTTTAAAAGTAATGATGGAGTGAGAGCCGAAAGTAAGCTAGCTTTAACCTATGGTAAAACTGGTCAATCTTCTCTTTGCAAATAGTCACCAAAAATGCTGAGAGGTATTGCACGCAGTAATTAATTTGGGGTTATCATTTGATCATGAATATTTATTCTTTTATAGTTGKTTTTTTTTCCCCCAGTTGTATGCTTTTGAAAAGCCTAGAATAGAACTGAAAGAAATGGCAGTTGGCAAATGGTGCTGTGCTATCATGTGCCACTATGGAAATAAATATTCTAGTTGTTGAGAGTAGTTAAGGATAGTTAGCATATTTTGGCTACTGCCTATTGCATAATCGGGCATCGAAAGCTCTTTTTGAAGCCCTAAAGGACCGCAGCCACACGAAGCGGAGCGGTGGCGATACCCGGTGCCGGAGCCGGCAGCTCGCCCTGCCTCGCTGGCAGCTCCGCAGCCGACGGAGCTCCGCGCCAGGAATCTGCCTCGCGCGGCGCGGGCGACTTGGGGTGATGTTGCAGGAAGTGTCTCTCTGACGACTCCATTTAAACACACTCCTGTAAAGCCCACGGAGCTTCAAAATGAAGATTCTGTGCACGGAGTCCAGGTGCAGGAAAAGGAAAGCGATGCCGTAAGCCCTTGTGCAGCGTAGCCCGCTGCGCGCAGGCTGAGAGCTCGYCTGGGCTTTCTGCTTCTCTTATTCTTTGCAAGGGAGCTCTGAGCTCGTTGCAAACCACAGGTTCTATTTTTCCAGTAGGTAAAATGGCATAAAATCGTAATTGTAATCATTGTGCTTTTTTCTTTCGACTTGTTCTTTCAATTCTCATTATCTATATTTTGAAGGAGCTCCACGCCAGCAGCCCCATGAGGCCGTCACAGCTAGGTTTGTGGCACGGTGTCTTCAAAAGCTTCTCGGGAATCCTAGCGGCTGTTAAAAGCAGCCTGCATTAAACAACCGCCCAAGCTGGAACCTGTACAATAAACGCAGACACATTCGTCTCCCACTCCGGGCAGAGCTCTCGCTTGCCGAGCTGGCATGGAGCAATCCACGCGCTGCGCGGTGGGATCGGGTCATCTGCAGCGCAACAGCCGCGTCGGGAAATGGCCGCCCTTCCTTGGGTTTTGTTTGTCCTGTAGCTGAAAATGTCAATTCTGCTGTCAGGGATTTACGAAGCAATTGTCGTGTGGTTCTTCTGCATAATGTAGCTACCCCTGAACTGGACACAGGGTAATTCTTGAGGTGGTAGCAGCATCTGCACCTAAGATTTTTTTTTAATAACTTTGGCTGATCGCAGGCTGTAAATAGGAAATGCTTTTAAGGAAATGATACCCATAAGCATTAATTTCAGAAGAAAAATATTCCTTACACATGTGATCTAATTGATAAAAAAAAGCAAAAATTACTCATCTGAGCAACTGCTGTCCGAATAGAAAGATACAAAAGAGTGATAAAGGTCAAGGACTTGCTCATATGGAGAACTGTCTGCAGCCCCAGCGCTGTCGTGTTGCTCTTCTCGTGCACCCAAGGCGGACAGAGAAGAGTCCACGCAGGTGCAGCACTGCTTAAGGGCCCGCGAGCTAAAATAACCTCCTTAAGTCCCCGCGTCTCACCTCCTTCCCCGTGCCGCAGCAGGGGCGGGAGGTCGGTGCCCACGCGGACGGGGTGTCCCTCGTCCCTGGCCACCCGCCAGCTGCCCTGAGGCAAGCCGGTGCCACCTGCATGCTTGGTGCCTGCTCGCACTTGAGAAGCGCCTTCACAAGACAGTGCACAAGGGTGCTGGCTTTGCAGTTTGCTCTTGCGACTGTGAAGGTGCAATTGCATGCAACTTGGCCTCTATAAATATTTAAACTGTGTTTGAAATCGGTAGCAAGATGTTCTTTGGGATGTGGATGATGCAGGTGTGTTGTTCCMCTCTGCCCACTTCTCTCATTTGTCTCTGTTGCCCAAGGAAGAAAGTTATTTTATTACAAGTAACATTGGTGCTCCTGCTGTTGGGTGAGGTGGTGCTTTCTTATTTCCCTTTTTTTAACTTTGCTAGAAAATGAGAGAATGACAGAACCCAGATGATGTTAACCGAAGGCTGGGAGTGACTCAGTTCATGGTTTCAGTTTGCACCACTGAAGACAAGGGTGTGTAACACATACACACACAAAAAAGCAGTATTAGTCATTCTGTGTAGACTTTGGGTTGAAAACTGCAGTCGATCAAAGCAGCGATGTGAGGAGATGAGTGTCCTGTGCRCAGCAGTGAGGATCCTGGGTGCTCCTGACTGACACTGAAGTTCTCCTGTGGAGCAGTTTTGATCAAGGAAAAGCTGCTTCCTGAGTCTGGTCCACAGGAATGTTTGCAGTCCTCTTAATGGTCCAGTATTTTCTTTTTTAAACTGAGGTCCTCAAAGCTATAGATTGTTTAAAAATGCACTTCATACCAGTTCTGTCTATATTTGCAGCTTCCCCATTTCCTTAATATTTATTTGTTATAAGAGAAGGAGAGGATGCCCTCACCTGATTTGTCCTTCTGTGACATTTGCTTGTTCTCTTATTGCCTGTTACAGGTCCCCTTGATTATTCAGAAAAACAAAAAAGAAGGAAAAAAAAATCAGTATGTGGTCTCTTAAGTTAAAAAAAAAAAAATAAGAAATGCTTCTTTCCTTCTTTTGTTCTTTTTCTTTCTTTCTTTCTCTCTCTTGTCTAAGATGGAAACATAGTAGCTGAATTTAGAGGTGCATGTACCATGTTTTCAGTGTTACTGTGGACTGTAAAATCTTATTATTTTATTGTTTCCTTTGGTTGCTGCTATAGATGGATTTCATCGAGGTTCCCTAATGAGGTTCAAGTGCTTCACATKATGGCTTAGGATAAGAACACATAGGATGTAAAATTTGTTCAGCTTTGTTTATTTAGCATTTGCCAGAGTACTGCATGTTCATCCAGCTTTCCTAGTTTACAGTAGTCCCAGTCTTGCATTTCCTCTAGTAGTGACTGCCCTGTATCATTTTCTAGATTATTAATAATGTGAAAAAACAGGGACTGTGCAAATTATTGAGGGATTGTGTTAAATATTAGGTTAAATTGCTTTAGAAAGTTTAGATGTGAGAAGGAACATCCCGAGTCATCTCTCTGTTCTCCTGCATATCCCAGGCAGTCGGAAGCTTTCTGATACCCACGGCTTGACTTGCCTCCCTCAGAGATCCCAGAGAGGCCTGGCTTCCGTTGGCGCGGGCTGTGCTCCTTTCCCTCAGCCATTTCCAACTCACTTACGCTTCCCTACTGTTTACAATAATAACATATGACGGGAATCAGGAGTAGCATGGTTTGGGTAGCTGTTCAGCCCCTTGCTGCTTTATTTCTTGCAGAACTGCATGATTAAGATCATCTGGTCCTAGTAACCTCCTCTGCTGGATAGGTAGGATGTTTGTGTCTGCACAGAGGGTAAAGGGGACCTTCTCTCAGCTCTRCAAGCTCCAGCTACTGCTTAAGGAAATAAAGGTTGGCTGGGGCTGTGGAGTTTCAGGACAGGCTTGCATGGAGCCCCCAAAAGTGCCCCCAGGCCTCTGGCTCTGAAGCCATGTGGTCTCGTCCTGGTATTGTGACCCCTTTTGGGAATCAAAGACTCCAGTCTGCATGGAGAGAGATATTTAAAACAGAGCAACGCTGCAATTAAAGAAAGCACAAGATAGTGCTCAGATTAGGGAAAGTATTTTGTGGAACTGCTGTGGTTTCATGACACATTAGACGTCAGCCTTTTCCTTTTTAACTTTCCTTCTGTTTGGTTTCCACCATTTGACGTCTCAGAAAYCCTACCTTCCCATGCAAAGAGTTCTCCCTGGGTGCTTGTATCCTCTTCAGGCAGTTTAATGTTTCTTTGACAGATCTTGGAACATATTTGACAACACGCGGCAGGATCCCACAGGACTAGCAGCYGCTCTTCAGTCCACGGATCTGGTGGGTGTCCTGCACATGCTCTACTGCGTCCTCTTCCACGGGACCATCTCCGATCCAAACACGGCCAGTCCCAAGGACAGCTACGCTGAGAGCACCATCCAGGTCGCCATTCAGAGCTTACGCTTCTTCAATAGTTTTGCTGTTCTTGACCTGCCTGCTTTTCAGGTAACTGCTCTTTGAAAGCGCACGTTCAGAGGGAAAATCTCAATCATTGCCTAAGTTTTAGCAGACTGAGTTTTGTTGTTTTTAAGGTCTTTGTTTAGATGATGACTTTGTTCATGCATAAAATTGCTAATTATTTTTATATGGGCTGTATAAATRCAGCTGATGAAGCAGGTTTTTAACCAAAAGGTGAATATTCAGAATACAGGGAATGCTGAGTATATTCTTTTGCCTTCTGTATTGAAAAACATTCATTTTCATCTTCATAGTTATTATATTTATCAAATCCCCAAAACACCAAGGACTTCTTTGATATGAAAAAGGAGTTTTTCTACTCTGAAAGGACTTACATTACAAGCATGGTTTGCATTTCTTTGGTGCTTTCAGTAGCCACTTGCATTTAAGATTACACAGTGAAGCTGAAAATCACTTGATATTAACATTTTTCATTCAAGTACAATTTTATTGACAAAATCTCCTTGGAAATTTACTTGTATTTGTTCACAAAAAAAAAATTCAGAAAGACTTTATGGAAGAGTCTTCATTTCTCACATATTTTTGTGGAAAGAGATTCCTAGTGCAAATGAATCATTTTGCCCTACTAAGAAAATATAAATACTAATATATTTCTCAGATAAATTGGCAAAGCTGTTGTTTTGTTAATGTAAAACACCTGTCAAAAAGCACTACTTTGCAAAACATTATTTAGCAACATCATTCTTGTACAATTCATCAAAATAGGTTTCTGTTTCGTTTAATGTGTAATTTGTATACAGATTGTACCACAGACGCCATCTGAAATGCATTAAAGTCAGCAAGAACTTTGCATAAGTAAAATTTAGTATGTCTCCTTCAGTTGCCATTTCTTGACTTTGATTTTTAGTGTGTTTAATATCTGTGATACAGCAGCAAGCGACCTGCATGTGGCAATGCTTGTCTGTGCAGGAGGGAGGCCAGGCAGCTTTCATGGGGCACGGATGTAGGCGCTGGAGTTGCATTTGAAACAACCCTTAACTGGCACCCTTAACTCACTTTTCTTCCTGGAAGGCATGTGTTTCAATGCAGTGCTCTTCTAGAGCATGCTCAGCGTGCTCCGTGGCTTTGGTACTGGGTCGTTATTTGCAGATACAGGTGTTACACGTGTGCATCAAGCATGCACGTATGCACCAAGGAGTAAGACTGAACTTGGAACAGTGGCACCTTACAGAGCAGCCAGGGAGACCATTGAAAACTGCCCCAGCTGAAGGGCTGTCCCACAATATCCCAAGAAACAAYTATTAATTTCTAAAATGTGCCAGGTTGTTCTTACACTGTCTACAGTCCTCTCTCTACCAACTGCCTTCATAGCTGAGCGTTTACAACCAACATTAAATCCCCAATCCTGTGGTCTAACTATGTGAGTCTGTTCAATATGCAGTTGTGTAAGATAATGGTTATCACGTAAAGWGGAGCAGACAGGTGACAAGTTACCAGTGTGACTTAGTTCAGTCACTAATAAAGGTCCCATTCACGGAAGCATCTGATTCACTGTCTTACTGAACTGTAGGCATAATACTGGTTTTGATGTAGACCTAGGAGCTACCTGTTTCATTATATTAGAATGACTTAACCCCAACAGATTAGCATCCCTCCTGACCTTGTGTGCTACAGCACACTACCAGAAAGCGGAAAGAGAAGATGGAGTTTATATATGGCCTGATTCTTATCTCTAAGGAATAGTTTTATTGTGTATTAGTAAGACTATAGAATAGGGTTTTTTGATTAACRGAAGAGGTCTGGTGTTCTAGAGTTTGTATTAGCACAGATGGCTCGTGGGGGTATATTTCATTTAATTTGACAGTCTAAACAGTTGAAAGATGGTAGTGAGAAACGACACAGGAGCCTGAACTGATACTAATTCTGGCTAAAAAGGAAGCATAGTTTCCTTGAAAAATTAGTTTAACTTTTATACACAAACTCRGATGCCCTTTGGCCTGTTGTTATCAGGGAAGGTTAAACACAGGGCCAAGTCACARCGTGTGTGGACAGCGCTGGTTGAAGGAGGGCTGGACCTCCAARCGTGGCATTTCCATGAGCCGAAGCAGTAAGTGGTCACTGAAATGTATGTTAAATTTTGAAAGTATCCTAACTTAGAAGAGCAATTCAACATGGAAAGTACCATGGAACTGAATCTGTTTTGATTGCCAAGGTTTATATGCTTCCTGCCTGGATTTTGAGTATGCTAAAACTGCACTAGTTGGAATGTATGGACTTAATGCTGACTGCAAGGTATAAAGTCAAAAAAAACTAAGACACTAAAGAGATTTTTCTGAGGCCTGCACTGCTGTTTCAGTAGAGTTCATAGACTGTCATGCTCCTTCCTTATGCTAAAGTTTTCCCCTTTGACCTTGTGTCGTTCAGTCTGTTTGACATGTTTATTAAATAGAGGCTGTAGGCTGCACAGATAAAATCTAAWTCTGAATCTCCACGTTACAGCAGTTTGCCTACTTTTTAAAAAATGTCCCCCAAAGCCTTGCAGCTGAGTGTTCTCTTCTTTTGGATGCTTCTAACTTGTTTTCAATGTTTGAAAAGTTATTAGTTGTTATTAATCTTCTCCATTCAGAACATACAGAATATTAATGAGAAATGTATTAAAAAAAAAAAAAAAAGATTTATTCTCTTTTGCTTATTAATAAGAAATATCASCATTAAGTTTTCCTGGAACATGTCATGCATGTCAAATGAAATGGGTAACCTAGTGCTCTACTGAATGTCCACTCAGCAGAATCCAATATTTTGTGTTCTAAAATTTGAACTTATTTTGTGACTTCTAATATTAGAATCCTTTTTGTCCTAGTAAGTTACTAAAGAAAGAGAGCTGATTCTGACTTCCTCCAAAAAAGTCATTGTAACAATAAACACAGCACTTGGTGGGGAGGTGGGTCTGTGATTTTAGTGTGTGTGATTTGTGTAATTCCTGCAACGCGCCGCTGGATTGTAATTTCTGTTTTGTTTTCCTCAGTCTATCGTGGGTGCGGAAGGGCTGTCACTCGCCTTCCGTCACATCGTCAGCTCCCTGCTGTGGTACTGCTCCCAGCACACCTGCGAGCGGCTGCTGCATGAAGTCATCATTTGCGTGGGCTATTTTACTGTCAACAACACGGATAACCAGGTAGGGCAAAGGGTAAATGGGATCAGAAGTCATCATGTGCTTAGTCGTGGATCCTACAAGAAGTGTAGGCCCCTCAACATTGTTTTGGAAGCTCCTGGGGCTCCTTGAGAACACAAACACAGGCATTTGTCAGATATAAGCTGGAGTCGTATCTTAACATAACTTGCATTTTACGTGGTTGTAAACAAACTTTATGTGCAGACAATGATGCTAGTACTGTGTTCACCATTATTAGCCTTACTCACCACCAACACAGACTTCGCCACTGATATTTTTAATTCCAGGTGAACTCCAGTGGAGTGTGACGAGGTGACTGCAGTAGCCGCGCAGTCCCTTTGAGAACCAGCTCAGGCAGCTTTTTAAACTGGGCGGCAGTGTTCAGAGAAGGCATGTCCTCAAGTGCTGGTGTCCCCAACTCCCTGCGTACCTGGAGGACGCACTGAAGTTTTAGCTGTCCTTTTATTTGCATCTTTGGTAGTAAAACGCATACTCTGAAAAAAAAGAAAAAGAAAAAAAAAACAGTGGAAAATCCTCCTCTAGCTGCCTTGACTGTTGTCCACTTTTGTTAATAGATTCAATGACCTCACATACTGAAAAGAATAGCTTATAAAATTGTCCAGATGTAAAACTTCAAAACTGTTTCAAATCCTTCAGTCTGAAATCTTGCAGTTTCCTTGACTTGCACACAGCCTCTCAGGGGATGGGTCAAGGCAGAGGTTGGCACTTGCTCTGTATCTTTTGATTATGTGGACTTGACTCTGGATGTGTAAAAACTGCGTTATACAATCTTAACCTTTGGTGTGATGCAATGGACTGTTAMATTTTATGACATTATTCATTTTGTTTGTAACATTTATTTGTAACAGCCAGTGAGGATTTTTGTTGTGCCGAGGCAGAGTGTGTTCGGGGCAAGAGGCTCAGTCCCCTCCGTTAAGCTGAAGAGCAGAAAAATGTTTCCACTTGTCAGCAAAGGTTTAAACAAAAGCTGCTTGACCGTGATCCTCCAGTTGTTGACTATAATTGGAACATTATAATATCTTAAGGCTGACAATGCTGTCAGAAATATTATATAATTATATAATATAATTATATAGCAATGTTTCTGTGGTTTTGGCCCGAGCCTGAGGGAGGATGCTACAGCCTTGCTGCTCTGTGGAGCCAAATCCCTTTTGGGATCTTGAAGCTGCCTGGCGGTGGGTCAGGCCGGGGACCTTCGGCCCCTCCATAAGAAAACATGGTCTAGAGCCTTGCAGGAACAGGGACGGACTCTGGGCAGTGTTTTTAAGATGTTCCTCCTGCAAATCCATGGGATATTATCGCGATTTCCTGATCCCCACCGCTCGACGCTGCTTTCGCTGGCATCCCGACGTGCCAGCAAACAGTGTTGTCTTTTCTCTGCAGTTTAAAAAATGTCTTTTCTGGCACTCATCTATAAACAGATGTGATTCATTGCACCGAGGACATGCAACTCCAGAAATGCCAGGAAGAGGAGAGGAGAGGGATTTCCTCCCGGAGATGTGAGCCCTCGCAGGCCGGGGCCGGRGTGCGAGCCCAGCGCGCGGGCGCAGGGCCGGGGAGGCGATGGGGAGCGCGGCAGGCGGCCCCGCGTGCCTGTGTCCGTGGCACGAGCCCTTGACGGCGAGCTCGTGCGTCTCCCCATCTACCCCTGGGCTGGGTTCATTTTCTAGATTTTCGAGATGGCTTCCACAGCTCTGGAGAGTAGCTTAGGTCTGGGTTAAAACCACCACCACATGTCAGTACTTCTTAGATAGGAAAAGCAGCCTTTTATGTCGCTTGCCTTGGTGGCATCATCTCAAGAGATGCTGTGGCAAATGTAACTTCTGATTTAATTTCTCACATTCCTATTGTATAAGCTTTTAATTGGGAAAGTTGTTTCCGTTTAGGTTTTTCGCTTAAAAAAAAAGTGCTTCTGTGTTCCAATGCTTGATGAGAGCTAACAAACAGAAAGGCCATGGAGAGGTCTGATCAGCGTGGAAGCGTGTACGTCCACCTGTGTGTTTAGGCCCAGGTTTTACTCATAGGCAAGAGGAGATTGTGCTGTTCCTAATCTCTATAAAGTTTTGCAAAACTTTACAAATTTTTACAAACTTTTGCAAAAAGGCAGTGCTTCCTATTCACTCATGTATGGTTTAAATTTTTACTTCTTGTTCAGAGCTTCTATTTTTTTTCTTTCATTGTTGATCAGCTGCAGAGTCCTACTAAAAATAAAAAATTGGGCTCACAGTGAAAGCTTTCGGACAGTAGGCTTGAGCTCCTGGAAGGAGTTGCAAAATAAAAATAGATACACCAGACTGCTTATGAAACCAAGTATTCATAGAGCAGCCTGGTAGCCAGGGTGTTTTTCCCTCTGTAAATTTATATTTCTTATTATGAGTTTTAAATTTTCATTCCTGTCTACTCTCAAAAAAGAGCATATAGTTGTTTCAAGATCTCCATGTGCCTTTTGGGGTTCCTTTTTTTGGCCACGTGTGGAGTTAAAATGTCCAAAATGAAATAATGGGGTAAAGAACTAATTGCTCAAAATTTTGTAGTTCTCAGTTTGGAGAATAGATGGATTTCTGAAAGGAAATTTTACAGTCTGTCAACCTCAACATTGACCTTTTTGAAGTAGCACTGTGATTTAAATGAATTATTACCACTGTGCCGTCAAAATAATAAAAGGGCAATTTCCTAAATATTTTACATTCATAGAAGCAAATCTACCCGGAGCATCATACGCCAGTCATTTAATGTAATACAGGTTTGTCCGGTTTTATTACACTCCCTGTAAAACTCTTTGCACCCGGTTGAGYGGCAGATGAACAGGGAAAGATCCTTTCGCTGCCGCAGCGGCGAGGTTCGCGTTTCAGCGGAGCTGCAGGCGCTGGGGACGGGAGCGGGGGTCCCCAGCGCCGGGACGCGGCCCCGCTCCCGCCTAGTCCTTCCCACCGCAGCCCCAGCTGATCCCGCGGAGCAGCGCGGAGGACAGCGGGTCCGGGAGGAATACATTCCTCCCTGTTTTGGTAGTGCCGGCTCTGTTTATTTTAAAAAGACTGTGATCTTGCTGACTCTACCCATATATTAGTAATATTCCTTTCCTTTTTTCATATTTTAACAGTYGTAGAGCTTTTTTAGGGC
Organism: Nothoprocta perdicaria; assembly: GCF_003342845.1. Classification (NCBI taxonomy): domain Eukaryota; kingdom Metazoa; phylum Chordata; class Aves; order Tinamiformes; family Tinamidae; genus Nothoprocta; species Nothoprocta perdicaria. The sequence goes on along the minus strand of NW_020455360.1, from coordinate 755,885 downwards.
AGCTGCTGTCACTGAAGAAATAAATCACTTACAAACCTAAAAATTTCAGAAAGCAAAGAATGTTTCTTTTAATATTTTAAATGCTTTAGCACCATTAGTCAAGACTAAGCGATGCTGTCTGTTTTGTATCGGCACGTGAACTTCTGTTTACTATAGCGCTCGACAGCTCGCAGTGTGCGAGGCGGGCAGTTCTGTGCTCGTGCTGCAGCCTAGCTCGGCTTCCCTGGGCATCTGCTTGGCGTGAAGGGGGATCCAGAAAACGGATTCTTCTTTTGTTTGCCACCGCTTAATCTATTAGTGTAAAAAATAAAAATAAAAGTGGGTCCCATGATAGTAAGGATGGGCATGTAAAACCAAACTGTAATAAAAATAATGTCCTTCCTTTGAATAAGCTAATCATACTTTATCAGACTATAAGATTACAGTTTCTAATTAAAATGTTGTTGTTAATTAAAAATATTCTTCTGTTTCATTACATTTTTATTCCCTTTCTGCTTTGGTTTAATTATTATAATGAATATAATTAGTATGAGCTGTCAGCTGTCACTTTATTTGCATATTATATTGGATAATTGAATGTGATCTCATAATTAAATTAACATGAATGACAGATGATTTGGCTCCCTTAGCATTGCTATATTGGGAATAAAAACCTTYCCATATTTATGGTAGCTATAGTGTGTTTTTCCCGTGAAAAGTCTTCACAGTTCAGATCCTCCAACTCAGGACCTTGCGTGGCAGGACCTTGAATGAGGAGACTGTAAGGTTCATATGTCTTGTTAGACATGTATTTGGAAAAAAAAATCATTCTTTGGCACTCAATGTGTATGTAGAGTGCCCTGTAAGAATATCTACTGTCAAAGTGAAAAATATTAATACTAAAGTATAGAACATAAAACTCATGTGAAAGAGCTAGGGGGAAAAGTAGTTCAGGTTTTAAATTTTTGTTTATAAAAATAGGGATTGTAGATAAAGATAAGAAACTTTATTGACGAAACCAGTGTTATTGGAAAAAATTAAATGCATGAACCACATGGCCTTGTAGGAGGGCTTTCATCCACAAAAGGTAGTCTTCYAGTTGCATCAGTCGAATGTATAAAGACTTATTTATCTGTCCCTCCCAACCTTTTCTCACTTTTATCCCTACACAGTCAGCAGAAAAGTACTGCATTTTTATTGTCAACTCATAGAAACTGTGAATATTAATATATAATAATCCATAWGTTAAAAGTAGAAACTCACAGAGTTTAACGGTGTCACTCACTAAAAATTTATCCATGCTACCTAGGTGTGGAAAATCATTGTAAACCACGTTTCAGGCTTGCTGTCTTGCTCCAGTTAAAGGGATAAGGAACAGTAAGACTGCAGAGTGTTTTGGAAGCGGAATTTCTCATGTCTTAAAGATACTAAACATCGCACAGCACAGTCAAGGTATAATAAATATAATGTTTAAAAAAATGAAGTGTAATATGGAAGCCACCGTTTTGAAAGCTTCATGAAATTTATTACTCTTTCCCCAACACAAAGAAAACACAGTAGATGGCCTATGAGAAAGGTTCATACTCCTGAATTTTTTCCTGTTCTTTGCATGAATGACATAGTTTCATTTTTCTAATGTCTTTTACATTATTTCCACATGTCAGATAGTATTTCTATCATAAAATACCAGTACATTTTATTCCATGTTAAGTGGAAGAACATTAAAGTTTGTGCATGTATATTACATATATATATATATATGCATATGACAATTATATTTCAGGTTATAAAGGTCAATTACAAAGAGACTTTAGATTAAAATTTCCTTACTTATATAAAGAAATTAATTCTGTGTATATAATAGTGCTTTGCTTGTACTAAGTTTCACAACGTAGCCCGTTCCCTCTAGTGAGGAGCCAGAAAAAGAAAAATACATTTAAAATGAGATAATGATTGTGAAAATCAGAAATAGACACAGAGACTTGGAAAATGGTTATTTAGAGGTTTYTAGTAGAGGCTATCATTAAGTTTTCATTATTTATGGTGCTTTTGTGGGGTGTGCTATGACTGGATCCATTTTGATCTAGTAGGTGGGATTCCTAGGAAAACAAAAATGCGTCAGAAGAGTAAACACTCCAGAATTCCTATTTTTTTGCATAGTTAACATCCATGTTTGTAAGTAAATAGTATGTGGAATCACTTTCTTCTGATTCCGGTAGTTTCTTTTCAGAGGAGGTGGGTTTAGGAGGGTGGATTTCGTGCTGAGGTTGCCCGTGAGCGCTCTGGCCCGTTCAGAAAGCACCCGCGAAGCTCCGGGCCGAGCAGCAATGCCCTGGAAGGCTTTCGGAGCGGCGGATTTCGGCGGGCGTCGGGCACCCCGCTCCTGCCTCCCAGGTCAGGAGCCCCTTGACGTGGGCACGAAAACATCCCCCAAGGCAAGCGATACCAAAATAGAAAAGTTAAAAAAAAAAAAAAAAAAAAGTGGCGCCTTAAATCTTGGGCAGGGAGCGCTGTGGAAAAACTTGCTCGTCTTGCACGGCCCTTCGCTACGGGTAAACGGTAGGATGTTTTTCATGGCAGAAAAATACATTTTCTTGCTTTTGGTTGTAAGGTTTTTCTCAGCCAGCTCAGTAACGTATCGGGTGGCTCCATGTTTTGCAATCTCCTCAGCCTGRGATGAGACGTTTTCACAAACCCATCGCATTTATTGCAGAAGCCAGAAACAAAATGTAATAAAAATCCCCAGCCTGTACGAGGCGGTGGCAGGGCTGGTTGCACAGGGGACAAAAAGCGCCTGCTTRAGAAGAGAGAATGCTTGGGGAGAGGCAAGAAGGTTTGCTGTAGTTTAAAGCATGGTGTTTTCATTTTGCACTTTTTTTTGCATTTTACATATATTTCTTTTCCCCTTCTTTCTGGGCATTTTGACCAGTCAGCTGAGGAAAAACCGAGGTCCGTTTTCAGTGACRCAGAAAACTCCTCTGGTAGCCGGCTTGCACCTCCAGCAACTGAGGGCTCTTTCTTTTCCTCAGTGAACACCAAGTTTTACCTCTGCCAGTGAGAGAGAGAATCGAGCCCAAAATGGCAGCCTAGAGTTACAAGCGGTACATTCACATTCCGTTAGCTTGGCACCTAGAGAGTTCTGTGTCCTAAGTGTTTGTTAGATTCCTGTGAGTGTTTATTTCCAAATTAATCGATCAGTTTAATTAGTTACACCTTGCATTTTAATCAGACGCAGGATTCTAGCTCTCGGCTGAGCTGTGGGTCATAATGATCAGATCCCACAGCCTTCATATAAAGCAGGTGATGGTGAAGGAACCCCAATTCAAAGGTGCACGAGCATCTGTTGCACTCCTGCAAGAGCATTAAAAAAAATCGCTGTGCAAAAAGTGCATGAAATCAGTAACCRTAGGACATAATGCTGATACAGAGTCAGAAAATGGAATATCTGGGTCCTAAACTGATCCTCCTGAAGTACAAAATCTTTACCAGATTCCCTTTGCACCAAGGTTCTGGTGGCCTTAGGCAGAGCTGGAGCCCATCCACTGGCAGTGCAGAGGTAGATGTGTCAATACGTGTAAAAGATACACTCTTAAGGAGATAAGAAATATCCAAGTTCAAGATCCATCCTAAATGTTAAGGAGATTCTTCAAACACAGCACAGGACTAAGTAGCCAATTCTGATCATTTCAGTGTTYGGAATAACAGCTAGGGATTTGAGACGTGCATGACAACTTTTTATTTGAACGTGTGGAATATATATATATTTCTCAGTTCCTTTTTTGTATAATAATATTCTTCTTAGGTTGAAATAATTTGCCTAACCTGCTGTTAGAATTCTTTTGGAAACTATGTGAAGCTTTTTTTCTAAGAAATAGGGATCTATTTCAGGTTTTAGCAAGGTACTCAAGTGCTTTAACTTTAAGCATGGGAGCAACCTCAGATATTCCTGTATTTAAAGCTCAGTCTTTACTAAATTTTGCTGGTTTGGGGACCAGGTTACTGGTTTATAGTACAGGGCTAGGTGTATGTTGAAATCACCAGTATCCTCAAAGCATATTACCGTTGTTTCCATTCTCCTGCTTTATCATGCTGTATTGTAGCTCATCCTTTACAATCTCTGTTTAACATTATTTACTTATAGCCGCAATTAATTTCTATATATCCTATTTGTTATCTTTTAACTAAAGTGACTGACTTCCCAGTTATCTCTTTGGGTGGCATTTTCTCAAGTGTTTTATGGAAAGAGTTTATTTAGCTAGATTTCCTGTTAGTATCACCTTTGATAGATGCTTTTTACATTTTTAAATACATCACTAGCTGTATTTATCACTGTCCTATCCTAAACCATAAAAGAGCTTAGGATAAAAAAGTGCTCAGATAATTTTTTTTTCTTTGAATGATTCATGCATACGTAGCACCATCAAATCTGTGTCCTGAAACTATAAAGCTAACTCTAAAAGGATAATGTTCATGATGTGGTTTATAGAAAGACTAATGTTATTTCTGAACTCTGTTATCTATCAGACTTCTTTCTGAAAGCTTACAAGGCATTTTAAGAAAATAAATGTTAGAATTTTTCAAATAGACTTCTTACTGGATTTAAATTTGAATGTACCTTTCTGGAAGATTGTTTCTGCATGGAAATCCTGTTCTGACTCCTGATAAATGTTGGGAAGAATTTAGACATTCTTTGCTCAGAGTCTTGCCAATAGCAGAGTTTGCAAAATGGAAAGAAAAGAGCTTGACCTTAAAACAGAAGAAGAGCCTAAGTGGTGACATATTCTGCTGATTAAATGCTATCCGTATGGGGCTTGTTTATATAGAAGCAAAGAAATAATGCAGATCTAACTTTGAAGAGAAACTGTGGACTACTAATATAAAGAGTTATTTCTTTTACAAAGTTATAAATAACTGGACATCAAACAAAAGCATTTAACTGTTTGATGGAAGGCTCCGTGGAAATGCTCCGCAGCATTTCAGTTCCTGTTCAGTCGAGTTATTAGCTGTTTGTACAAATCGGAATTGAAATTTATATAAATGATAAATAAATAGAAAAGGAGCATTAATAGTTCCCATACAAAGAGTGCAATTTTAAAATCCAGATGTTTATAATGGACATGCTCAAGTTTGGAGCAAGTGCTCGGCAAGATTGGGGAAATGCCRGGGTGCCCCTTTGAGACCCGATAGCTTTTTAGGGTGAGTTTTCTAAGAAAGTGGTATCCGAACGTGAAAAAAGTTACAGTAGAGAARGCACTTTTAAGGACTTGCGTCATATGAAATTAAATTTTGTTGAGAAAGATGTGTTTCTAGAAAGTGAATTCATCTCAATGTGATAATCTCTGTATCCATTGCAAAGTAGCTATGGAATATATCATTTCACTAGCGCTTCTTTTCCTCTCCAAGAACTGAGGACAGTTTCACTTCAGGAAGGTTGAAACTTCACAAATTTACGATGCAGCTGCTGAATTAGACCATTTCCCTGTGTTTCCACTTCACATGTTAAAATAATCGCGTTTTTTCACATCACGATGAGAGCTACAACTTCTTGGTCACATTGCTGGGCGCTGCAGCCGAGGGCGCTCCGGTGTCCTGCAATGTCGCGCGRGAGCGCGGTGCACTTACACGCGCAGTGAGGTTTTGCTCTAAACTTGGCATTTGGGAGTTTTCATAGTGCCAATTTCATCTTTCCTTGGCAGTCCTCCTTTCTCTGCTGCCTTAAAGAAGCAAGAAACAACTTTTCCTCCTTTTTTTTTTTTTTTTTCTTTTTTTTTCTTTTCCTCTTGCAGATGGAAGAAAGCAATAGCCCACAGAAAGTGCCAGCAAGTGGCTTTGGGTCCCTGCAGCCGCCCTGTCAAGCTGCGTCCGGCAGCACCCGTGCCCTTCCAGGTGCTCCGCTGGCCACCCTCCCGYGGCAGTAGTCGGACATGGGCTTCTTTGTTGGCTATAGCACTGTTCTTAATGCRTTTACCAAGAGAAATAGAAATAATAAGCAGCATGGTCAATAATAATGCATAAGTTAACCCTTAACAACACTAAGACAAGTGCAGATTTACAATTTTTGATCATCTCAGGGTGGGACTGCAGCTTGAATGTGCTGGAGAGATGGAAGGCAATACAGTTATTTTCAGACAAACTCTTCTGAAAGGACAACATTAGGTTGAACCTCTTARCTTTTCCTGAGCATCTGATCTGTGTTCTGAGGTGAGCAAAGATGTCAGTGTGAAATGAGCTTGCCTGGGAGACACGTGCCCACAGAGACTGTGGGCGAGCACTGCAGAGCGAAAGGAGAGGCTCACGGCGAGCTGCAGCGCGCCTGGGCGCTTCTGGGAGCATTTGGCAACACTTCAGTCGCAGCCTCCCATTAAATGTCTGGAAAAGTCTTCAGCACATCTCCCAGAAATGAAACAAGATTGATGATGCTAAAGTACACGGTCCTGTTTTGGAGCAGCCCGCCACGCAGGGCTCCATGCCTGCCCAGTCATGTCCCTGCGTCCAGCCAGGCTGCATCCCCAAGCSCTGAGCTTCGAGATGCCGGGATTGTCTTTGGCAGCGGCGCTTGCCACACGGGAATGGATGTGGTGAATGGGTTGTAGGAGATGGACTGTCTTGTTTAGCRGATCCCTCTGCAGCATTGGGGAGTTGTTCGGGCCAACTGAAGGCACGCGCCGTGGTGGGCTGGTGCTTGGCAGCTCCTTGTCAGCTTTAGACCGGCTCATTTTTCACTTGTAACCCCGTGACCAGGTTGTTCTATGTTGCAGGGTGGGGGAAATTGGCAGCCCTAGAGAAATAATCAAGTAAGACTGCAGATATAATTACCAGGCAAGCATCCCTGTGCTTCCCCGGGCTTGGGGCGTCCCAGGTGTAGCGGCAGCTCTCAGTGCAACATCTTCCTCCTCGCAGTCGCTCCCTAAATCTTCTAGATACCCCAGTCTGGTAGCTTGAGAACTGACTTTTTGAACCAGTCAAATACTCGCTTTTTAGTTCTTTGTTCTGCCTCTGCAGAGACAAGAAGCTTTCTGCTGGCTTTCTGTGCCTCCCCAGCAGAAAATGAATTAGCCTCTTTGAAAGATAATTCCAGTGTTTTTATGTTGTGTATGGGCAGAAATAACTGACATGAATGATGCCGCTCCAGAGCTGCAAATGTCCAAGTGAAACAGGGAAACCTAAATCCATCAGTAGAACTAAACTAAATATTACTTAAAAAATCAGCACTTCCACTCTCCAGTAATCCTAGACTAACCTTCTGCAGTACACAAGGAGCAGCAAAGATCATAATCTAAGACTCAACTACTTTTTTTGTGACTTGTGATAAAATATCTGGTAATATTTAATGTGTGCTTAGAACGTTTGAAAAACAATCTGTGATCTTGATCTGCTTGGAATCTGTGGAAAGTTGCTGGAAGAAAATTAAATTCATTTAATTTCTCTTTTTAAAGCCTTGACATATGGAAAACRTGGGCAATTAGAGCTTGGAAACAGACGTGGATTGCCACCAATACACTAATACTTAGGCTTAAAAAAAAGTGAATTTTCACAAGGCCACATGTGSTAGTCCTTGAAAATTTAGTTGTGCACATCTCTGCTTGTGTGTCTGGTAAAGATATAATAAGTTTYAAATAATATATGAATGACAAGCTCAACTGAAGATTTGGCTAATATCTGTTCAGTACTTTACATGCGTTTTTCAGATTTCTGACTGAAATTTTAGTTTTCTCATTGAAAACTTCATCAGTTAGAGGATGTTCATCCACTCCATTATTGGATTAAGAAGGTGTGCTAGGGGTTTCTTCATGTGATTTTTGTTGTAAAATTAAACCTGGACTTGGTGAGATTAGACTTGTGATTTGAGGTGTAGTTGCTGATCCACATYATTGGAAAGCAGCCCCTTAACCAGTGTGTCCCGTCCCTCCGGATGCTCTTTGGGCTCCCTGGGCCTGGGCTGCTGGGGTGTCCTCCCCGCGGCCACCCCAGGGCTGTGGCCAAACCCGCCTCCCGTGCGGCTGGGGAAGCCTTATCTCCCACTCCCTTAACTCAAATGATGAGTTCCCCGCACAGCTTTATTGCTGCTCTGTACCGCGAGGAGCTTTTAATTTTTTTGACTGATTGTCTTTTTTTATTGCTCAAGTGCTGGGTGGCATATTGCTGGCTTTTGTCACCGCAGCCTGTTTTGAAAGACTGACTTTTATACTGCTTCAGCCTTTCACAGCTAGAAGARTTGCAGCAAACCAGTAAGCAGGGACTTGCGCGGTGAACGTTGGCCCAAGTACGTTTCCGTAGGAATAAATGGATTCCATCTACAGACTCTGGAAATGGGAACTCCAGCTTTTTCAGCTTCAGAAATATCAGTGCAGCAGATGGGGATGGCTCTCGCCCTCAGGAGCGCGAGAGGGCACTTGGCAGCGCGTGGAGCAGGTGCTGAGCAGGGCAGTGCCCGCCGCTGCCCGGGGAAGCAGTTCCTGGGAGCTGCAGGAGCGGCTGCGGGGACAGGTCGGCACGGACAGGCAGCCTGGGAAGGGGTTGCAAAGAGGCCCCACGGGTCATCCCGTCAGTCATGGAGGTTTTTAACTTGACAGACAGMAGTTAGGAGCCGGCACTTGGTCATGAGGTAGCATTTCCGAACCGCATTTCTGTCTCGTACTTGTGTGCTCTGTAGTCGTGGCACAACCGGTCTTGGAGACAGTGAGTAGGTTGTGTGGTTGCAGGTCGGTCTCCTAACGTCTGTTGGGCCAAAAATAATGCAGGTAAGTGGGGGCCTCTCCTGTGGGATTCATGCAAGCTAAACCCAGCTATGGAGGCTAAAATAGCAAAGCTGTAGGAAGGTAGGAATATTTTTTTTTTCATGATATATAGAGAACAATAGTATGAATTGCCTGTTTTGTGGAAAAGCAATGAAGCTTTTACAGCTTTGGTAGAGAGGTCTCAAGTCACAAAAGCAAATAAGCACAAATGAACATCACTGGGACCTAGGCACATATCTAAAGTTAAGCAGGGGCTTAAGTGCTTGACTGCACAGAAATGCAGTGATTTAATTAGGATCTTGTTACATTTGACAAGCATTATCTGAGTCTGGAGAGAGAGCCATAAGAAAGGCTAATTCCAGGTAGATGTGCGTGGCTGCCAGTATGAAGCAGGAGGAAAAGCACCTTTTCTTAAATGCATTTCAGTGAGGAGGTTTGAACTCCTATTAGAAAATGAGTGTAAAATGYACAAGGATCATTCAGAAAGGAGAGAGGAGTGTCTAGTTCTTTTTAAAAAATCATAAAGAAGTCATATACAAAGTTTTAATTTATTGTATTTATTGGTCAACTGCTCAGTCAAGTGCTAGGCTTCATTTTCTCTAAAAATTGATGATGATGATTCTGAATATGAACTCTCCTGGGATATTTTTCCATTTTCCATTGAATAATTAGTTTATGATTTTTTTTTCTAAGTACTTAATATAGTGTATCAGGTTTAGTCACCATGTTGGTACAGTGAGCTAAAATCATTAAAATTGATTCCACATGTGATAAATGCCAGGCAATCAGCAGCTCTGCTACATAGGTTTCCTATCCTTTGTGTTGACTCTGTGATAGTAACTCAGCCCTGAAAAAGAAAAATATAATAAAATAGTGATTCYATGAATGGCGTCTGGATATAGGCAGTGTTAGGATGAGAAGCGCTCCCTAATTCCTCAGGCATTGCTAGAACAAGTAAAGGCAGTTATTTGCAGGGAATGAAAAATCAAGCATTCTAGAAACTGCTTTTCATGTGTCTATTTATCAATTACAGTAGCTGTTAAAAAGAAACCACAAGTTCTGTGGTTCTCCTCTGAATCAGAAATACCAACTGCAGTTATTTTACATCACTGATGATAGCTTTTCTGATTATAGTTGTTACACAATTATAGATTTTTCTGATAAAGTCTATRATTGTAAAAGCATTTAATATCCATCAGCAATTATTTCCTTACAGAACTGTAGCTGAGAATTAAATTCAGAACTATCCAAGTGCTTTATCGATGAAGTAGGTGTTTTTCTCAAAAGAACAATGGCTGAACGTATGTGTAACTGTCACATATTTGGCTGTCTTTTAAAAATTCCTTCTGACTTTAAGGGCATTAAGGCATTTCTACTAGTATTCAGAAAGGTTTTCAATGTCTTTTTGGCTAGTGAGCTAAAAAATGCAAACTATTACTTTGTTGATCTTGTTTCTAAACTGAACTGCATTATCGACTGAGAGTGTGTTCTTAACGTATTGTTAAAAGTGCTTTGAAAACTTGTAAATCCCTGTAATTTATGTTCCTGTGGTCTCGACTGCTCCTTTCTGTCCTTCTGGTTTTAATTTGAATGCAGTCTTGTCTGGGTGTGTACCTGTAAAATTGTGTTTTTCCAAGTACAATTTACAGTCATGACCTTAAGTTTTACAGTGCTCCTAACCTTATAGGAGCTTCTTACTATACTGAAAAGCCAACTTTGGGTCAAGCAGCTCTTTCATATTATAATTGTATAATCGAGGTTACTTGGACCAGATCTGATTTGGGCATTTTTTTAGTTTATCGCAAAGACTTTGTAAGAATATCAAGTAAATCAGAAAAGTGCCTTTGCAAGGAGCRCAGTAATAGCATTGCCTTACTTCTTCAGACGTACACAGTTGTAAACTTAGCCTGCTTCATGACAACAGTCCCATTTATCTAAACAATTCTCCTTTTAGAGTCAGTGGCACTGATAGAAACCGAGATAAGAAATGCAGATGGGAGGATCTTTCGGAGGCTCCGCTTACTGCAGCTCCTTGCTGGGCGCCTTACAATCACCTTTTCTTTTCGGTGCCCGCGAACGCGTAGCAGACGTCCCGGTGAAACACAGGCTCCTCTCATTGCTAGAGAGCTGCCTGGTAAAGGACGATCAAGCATCGTAGGGGKTTTTACAGTCCGGGTGATCTCTTTCCTCCTCCTTTTTTCTTTTTTTCTTTTTGACTTTCTTATGTTTAGGTGGCACAGGGTTGGGTCGGTTTTTGTTTTGTATCTGTRAATGATCATAGTCCCTTTTTCTATAATGCTCTGTCTTTTGAATGGAAGGATGAAATGATCTCTTGTATTGCAGCGTTCGGATTAATCCATTTCTCATCTATTGTCTTTTGGAGAACAGGGAAAAGAAATTTCAAAGTCGTGTATTTGTTGTGTTTCTCTGTAGTAAAAATGATACTTGCACACTAAAACAGAAATTATTTGGACTTAATATTCTCAGTTTTATTTTTAGTATTTATGAAGTTTTTATTCTAACCATGCTCCTATTTGTAGCGTGACTCTCAGTAGTTAACAGGAAGGGAACAGATAGATTGATCACATGTTTTAATTGTGTTACCTTTGCATTTTCAGGTAATTGTGCAGTCGGGCCGTCAYCCCACGGTGCTGCAGAAACTGTGCCAGTTGCCTTTCCAGTACTTCAGCGATCCTCGCTTAATCAAAGTGCTCTTCCCTTCGCTCATAGCCGCCTGTTACAATAACCCTCAGAACAAGCTCATCCTGGAGCAGGAGATGAGCTGTGTTCTGCTCGCCACCTTCATTCAGGTAGCTATTCCCACACTGCAACTGCCCCCCACTCCTCTCGGCCTCTCCCTGTGTATGGAAATCATTTGCCTTAAGTAAAACAAGTAAACACCACTGAAGTGCTCTAAGATACGATGCCGTTCTTTTCAAACCACAGATTATATCTGTACCTGAAACATCTTAGAGCGCTGGAAGGTTGCGGGGTAGTTCAGGTTCTCGCTACCCTGCACGGGATCCTGTTTTCATTAAAGTTACGGGGCGTGCTGGTAAGGTTTGGTGTAGATCCTGCCTTTACAGGACAATTCTTAAAATCTTTATTAAAAAAAAAAAAAAAACTACTTCACATGTAGCATATCTGAAATTTGTGTATTAATCTGTTTACATATATAAGCACAGTTGTATACTGTGTACAACAGATTTACAGGGAGAACTGATGTGTATATATTTTATGCAGAAAATACACAGAACATATGTTATGACTCTAATCTTGCAATCTCTGCTTTTGACAGTAAGCCATGGAGGTCATTAGGAATACTGTTTTGAATAAGGATTTAAAGCATTTTTGTTCCCTTCAAGAAAATTTATATTCTCTGCTTTATTTATCAGATTTTGTGCATGTCTCATAGTTTCCATACGTGTTATTGACTGTCGTCAGATGAATAAATGCAGTTTTCATTAAATAGTGTGCTATTAAGAAAAACAAAACAAAACAAAGAAACTAGGTTTGGGAGCTTCTAACGCTGCTAGAGCTCTGAATCAGTCACCTGAAAGTTAATCTTGTTGATACAGTCATGTTAGTACAATGTCTTTTCCTGATGCTTTACAGCTAGTCCAATGTGGATCTGGGAGGGAGGGCACAAGAGCTAAATATTTACTAAGAGTCCTACCGTAACATCAAACTTCTGAGTGCTACTACTTTTTATCCATTTAATACTAAAATAATAGTTAAAAAATATAAAATGTTATATTAAAAATATGTAAAAATATGTACCGTGTTGTAATGAAGTGGTGTTTGAATACGGTTATAATTCATGTTTCACTTTATATTGAAATATTCTAATATAAAAAATACAGACTGTGGTTTAGCAACAGAAGTGGCCAAAAAAAAAACATGCAAGATTATTACAGCTATATGTATATGGTTTGATCTTTGTATTCCCTCAGCCAAAAAGTATGAGTGTAGAGGGAGTGTCCTGTAGCTGGATAATTAAAGCTATTTACCTTGCTTTCTTTACTKTAAAGGAGAGATTGGTACTTAAATCCTTGGTAGCTATAGTTAAGCATAACTATATTTACAACTAATTTGATTTCTAGTTAGGAGTATATTGTACCTTGGATGCCAAGTCCATACACTGTTCTTTCAGGCTTCTAAAAAAAAAATGTATTAAAATATGGAAGCTCCTCATGTTGTATAAATTACTGTTTCTTTGCTGGCTTCAATGATATTGAAACTTTCTACCCAAATCTAATCCCTAATATTCAACAAACAAGCACAAAAAAAAAAAAAAAATCTGGAAGGAACCAAAGAATGTTTAAATATATTTTAAAATATATTTAATGTACACAGATGTTGTACACGGGATGCACGAAGCAACTCGCCTCTCTCTCCATTGCAATTCACTGCTGTTTGTCAAACAAACCTCTTATTTGCTTCAGTGGCAGTTTTGGTGAAGACTGTAAAATGTTTGTTCATGACTAGAAAATGAGATTCTTCCTGTGCCACAGAATGCAAAAAGAAGCCCTGTTTATGTAAATTTTTGGTGGCATGGAAGAATATGCCAGTTAAATACAGTACTTCAAAGGAATGTGAGCTGTATAAATCAAATTGAAATGATTGAAAGATTTTACAACTTTTCATGTTATACCTGCCTATCAACAGATTTCTTTTCATCATCTGAAGTTTGCGTCATCCTTTTTATTGTTGTTCCTTCCAGTTCTCCATGAGAAAATTAAAAAATGTATCTGTGTGTATATACAATTTGTTAAGTTGTATCTCCTACATCCACTAAAGCACCTCTGTGAATTCTGGAACAAAAGCTCCAGCCCTGAGCGCCGTGGCTCCCCTACGGCATCGGCCACGCTGGTCAGGCTGCCGCCGAGGGCCCCTCCGGTGGGAGCAGCGACCGCAGCGCGCCGGGAGCCCAAATGAACGGCTCCCGAACCGGCTGCGCGCTCCGGAGCATCCCGAGGGACACAGGCCTGCGCGGGAGCGGCGCCCGCTCCCGGGAGACCAGCACTCGGACGCCAAGGCCACCGGGAAGCGGAGCCCAGGAAACTGGGGGCGGGGGAGATGCAGAARGAGCGTGTCAAGAGCTGCGAGTGCCAGTCGGAAACGCGCCGTGTTTTATGCAAGCATAGCTGCGCTCTTGAATTAAAAACCACGATCAAAAACTACTTCCTGAGAAGGCATTAAAGCCTTGCTTTTCCTATAGCGTGTATTAACAAGCATCATTTCTCACAAAAAAAAAAAAAAAATCCTCTCTTAYGTTACAGAATTTAGTAGTATTCTGAGATATAGCAAAAAAAACACAGTTTAATTTACAATTCTTCTAAAGTATTAGTATTTTTGAGTGACCATAGACTTATTTTTTTTTTATTCCTTGGATAAATCCAACAAGCTGATGCCTTTTTATTTTTTTCCTTCCCTATAGGATTTTGCACAGAATTCAAGCCAAACGGATAATCAACCATCCCAGCAGAGGGGTACGTCTCCACTGAAATGTATTAACATAGCAATTAGGTAACAAAGCAGGCAGAGATGGCATTTTACTTCAATTCAGATTTTTGTGTATGTAGCACCATGAAAAGAACAGAGGAAATTGAAAAAATTTCCTTGGGAGGAGGTCTCTAGCTTTTTTTTTTTTTTTTTTTTTTTTTTTTTTTTTTTTTTTTTGTATGTGATCTCCAGTAGTATCAGAAATTCAGAATATTAATTAAATCAAATGTGATATTATGTCTCAAAATGTGATACTGTACATGGGGATATTTAATTAGCTCTCACAAAGGATACCAGCAAATGGTTCGGCACCCTGCAGTCACACAGACGTACCAATGTACCCGAGGAGCCAAAAATTAGTGAAAAACTGTGGTGTGATTATCCAGCACAGTGTCTGTTTGCAGAAGAGCCTTGGGTTTTGTTTTTTTTTTTTTCGCAGTCATTGCAAATATTCTGTCGAATACAGTTGACCACTGTAGGCTAAACATCTGAAAACTACTCAGCTARGACAGCTATTACTTCTTAAATAAGCAAGAAATTCAAGTGTGTTGATGGGAATCTGGTCACAAGTTGTCCAGATCTCATATAAAGTGCAGTAGTCCCTCAGATAGGCATTTGCTCCTTAATAGCAAGTAGAAATGCACCACAGTTACTGGTTTATATTTTGCTGCTTTTTTCTTTTCTTTTTTTTTTTTTTTTTTGGCAGAAGATGAGCAGTTCTAAGTATAACACATAAGCGTCATGCTTAAAAACAAATTATGAAATGTAAAATTAAGGTAAATCTGTGGTGATTTCTACTATCAACATTGCACTGTTTAGTTTGAAATAGCTTCACGCAGTGTTTATTACACAAACCTCCCAGGCTTGTGTCGGCRTGAGAATCTGCTCGCGCAACCTGAGTGAAAACTCCCTTTTTTTTTCTCTCATGACTCAAACTGAGTGAACTTTTAAACAAAGATGAGTAACATGCGAATGCCATTTCCACGCACACTCTGGCTGCAAAAAGCTGAGGTAATAAGGATGGGAGAATCTGGGATTATTGTGATCACTTTATCTCACTTCAGCGTGAAGGATGGAGCCCCCGCAAAAAAAGCTAAAGAAGACAAAGCCCTGCTTTGTTCAGTGCTTCGGTGCGTTGGGCTCTGCAAGCCCAACATGCAAAATGCACAAGGATACAAAACCTGCAACCGTGCAGAGCACAGGGCTTAAATAATAATTTTAAATCCCCTAAGGCTTCCTCAGACCCTTGCCCCCCTAGCAAAATGAAGCCCCGCRGAGGCCTGACGCCGCGATCTGAGAGCACTCCGCTGGGGAATGGGGCTGGGATCGGCTGCGGGTGCATTACTCATAATTTACTGCCGCCTTATCTTGAGAGGGAATAATGTGGTAATTTTATGTTCTCTCTCCAACAGAGAAATTTTTCAGTGCCCAAGACTATCTGGAGCTTTGCAACCGGTTCCCCCGTCAGTCCTGGGAGGAAGCACGGCATTTCTTCCTAAAAAAATGAGCATGTCCTCACTGGTTTTGGGGCGCTCACACTTGAGCGGAGCGTTCCGGGCCAGCYGCCCGCTTGGAAAGCCTCTCCTGAGAAGTTTTGATACGCTAAACACTTATTCTGTAGATATATGTAATTTGCACTATTTATATCTTAAGAACTGTAGATAATTCTGAGTTCTGTTTTGTAATTTTGGGCAATTAGCATTTAGTTCCTTCCCTTGTCCCACGTCATGGTCAGGGTGGTCCCTGCACCGTGGTGCCTGTGCTGCAACACGGCTGAGAGGAGGTGGAGAAGAGAAGAAAAAAAAAWGTTCTATATATCTTGTAATAAAATAACTTATTCTGGCCGTTGTGCGGCTGCTGTGTGACAAAAGTCCATGCGCTCCAAGTGCCACGAGGGCACAAGGCGCGCGAGAAGGGGATGAGCCCTGTGTGTGGCATCGTTTCTCATCAAAAGTCTGCGGAATTGGTCAGATCTGAGTGCGGGGCCCGTTCCTAGCTGATTTTGGAGGCGCTTTAGGCGGTTTCTAACCCATAACGCGTTTTAAACGTTTCCATAAGCCTTTAATAAAGCTCGTTCAACCCGTGTGCTGTCCGATGCCGTTAAAACCGTTAGGCGCCCGCGCGGCCCCGCGACGCGGCTGTCCTGCGCGTGACGCCCGCGCCGCGGCCGGACGCAGCCGGCTCGGACTGGCCAGAACCGGCTTGGGCCGCCGCGCGGCGGCAGTGCCAGCGGCTCTGTGGGGACGKCGCCGCCGGGGCCCCGAGCGCCGTTCCGCGCAGCTCCGCGGCCGCCGGGGCCTGAAGCGGGAGCCCGGCGCGCAGCGCTTCGCCAGTCCCGGGACGCGGGTGAGTCCGAGGCCCCGCGGCGGGGAGGGAGCGGAGAGCCCCGGCGCCACCTGCCCGGACAGGAGGGACGAGACCCCRGGATGTCCCCCGCGCCTCTCCCGCAGGCCCCGACCGCGGTAGGACAGGTSCCCGGCGGCGCCAGGCGCAGAGCGGGAGCCGCCGCCTCGACGGGGCGGTAACGCGGAGCCCCCTCGCCGTGCCCGGCCGCGGCAGGTGCGGAGCGCCCGCGAGGGGAAGGGGGAAGCGCCGCTCCCGCGCCCAGGAGTGCGTGGCGCGGGGACCCGGCCCGTGCGTCTCACGCGTTGTCGTCGTCGTTCTTTCCTTTTTTTTTTTTTTTTTTTTTTTTTTTTTTCCTTTCAATTTATAACAGAGTCATAGCTTACAGAGGTACGAGTCTCTTTTTTTTTTTTTTTTTTTTTTTTTTTTTTTTTTTATTAAGTCCAAAATATTTAATCCCACTATTCAACTGCTGCTGCGACAATAAATAACAATAACTTACTTTTTGTTCGTTAAAGGCTCAAACAATCCGTCCTCCGTCCAGCGATAACTTAACATTAATATGACTCTTTTTTGGTTTTCCTGATAAAAAGTCTCGTCTCCGCGTCCCTCTTCTTTTTTTTTTTTTTCCTTTTCTCTTTCTTTCCGAGGCACCGGCGTGAGATGAGGGGCTGCGCGGACGCGGAGGGGCGCGCGCGCCGGGGCCGCTCCGCCCGCCGCTCCCTTCCTGGCGCCCCGCGGCCGGGAGAGCCGCGTTTCTCGGGGAGAGAAACATCGAAATCCGCCGGGAATAATTAAAAAAAAAAAATACAACAAAAAACTCCGGGCGGGGGCTGGGTCCGCGGTCGGGTGAAGGCAGCTGGAATTCCGGTGCGTTTTGGCCGTCGGTAACGTACTTTTGTTCTTTTTTTAAATAAGAATAATTAATAAAAATAACAATAAAAAAACCGAAGGCGTCTCGCAGTGTCCGGCGCGCTGTGGCGGCCGCGGCGCGTGTCTCATGCAGGGAGCGCAGGCATGCGGAGGTGCCGCGGCGGCGGGCGCCTCACGTCTCGGCCGGGCTGGGCACCATGCTGTTGGGGGTGTCGGGGAGCTGCGAGGACAGCGAGGTCACGTCGCTGCCCGACGACGTGCCCAGGGAGCCGGACTCGGAGAAGGAGACCTGCGGGAAGGGCGGCGGTGAGCGCCGCAGCGCGCAGCCCCCCAACCCGGCCCCCCGGCCCGGGCCCCGGCGGGGCGGGCGCTCACCAGCTGCTGGAAGGCGGGTTGCTCCAGGTCGCTCTGCAGCGCGAAGTCGCTGAGCGCCTTCCAGGGCGGCTGGTAGGTCTGCACCTCGACGGCGCTGCCCTGCACGGCGCTCTCGTGCCGCACGGGGCTGCCGGCCACCAGCGGCGTCCCGGTGAGGCCCTGCAGGCTCTGCGGGGACACGGCCCGGGCCGTCAGCGCCACCGACGGCGCCGTCGCGCCCGCCGCGCCCGCCGAGCGCTCACCGTCTTGTCGCTGTGCTGCTGCTGCTGGAGCTGCTTCATGAGTAGCGACTTCTTCTTGTCTTTGCAGCGCTTGTTCTGGAACCACACGCGGATCACGCGCGGGCTCAGCCCCGTCATCTCCACGAGCTGCTCCTTCATGAGGGCGTCGGGGCGCGGGTTGGCGGCGTAGCAGGTCCGCAGCGTGTGYAGCTGCTTCTCGTTGAGTACCGTGCGCACGCGGGTCGTCTTCTCGGCCGCCTTGTGCGCCGGCGGCCGCGGGGCGGGCGGCCGCCCGGGCACCGGC
>NW_020455360.1:729474-735659 GCF_003342845.1 Nothoprocta perdicaria | reverse complement strand
GGACGCCGCGTGCGCCCCGTCCGCGCGCGCGGGGACCCTGCGCTCCTTGTCTCGCAGTGCCCTCTTTCCCGTCCTTTTTTTTCTCTTTTATTTTAGCTTTTCTCGGAAGTTTCCAACGTTTTCCTTCTTACTTCGTTTTCCCCATATTCCTGTTCTCATACACACCAGTGTTGTATTCTGTTACTTTGTTTTACCATTCTGTTCCTGTGAAGTGTTTTATTTCATTCCATTTTACGTATTTACCCTCTTCTCGCGCCTTCCTCGCCGCTCCGCTCTGGCTGCCGCAGGCAGGTGTCCTGCGGACGGGCGTGCGCGCGGAGCCGCGAGCAGGGCAGGGGAGCGCACTGCGGCCGTCGGGGCCCTCGCGCCGCCGCCGGGGGCAGGTGGCTCCTGGCGCGTTCCGTGCGGAGAAGCTGCGGGGCTGCTGCGCCCCGGCACGCGCCGTCGGCGGGGAGCTGGGGCCGCGAGGAGCCGCTGCTACGGCAGCGCCGGCCGCGCTTCCAGCGGAGCCGTTGGTATGAAAAACGTGTTGGTATGAAAAAATAATTCTGGCGAGGTCTGAAAATCACGGCGACGGACTGCGGGTGGGGGCCGCCCAGCACGGCCGGTGTGGGCCGAGGTCTCACTGCGTTCCCTGCCGCGCAGCCTCTCGGCACGGCGGGCGACGGGAGCCTGTGCAGCCCTTGTGTGCAGCCCCCTCGGGCTTCCCGGGCGGCAGTGGGAAACCGGACAGTTTGCCTCCGGTTGCCTCTCCGGAGGCTTTGAGAGTGCGAAGCCCTGCCAGAGGCTGCAGGAGCTGCCAGCAGAGGGGACGGGTGCCTGCAGTGCCCGTGGCCCCGCGCGGCCGCGGAAGCCCAGCTGGGGCTGCCCGTGTTGCCCAAGTGCCAGCAGGGAGGTGCGTGCAAGAGCACAGTTGTTCCTTACGGTCCCTGCGGCAAGCCGTGCAGCGGGGCTCACCTGTGGCGACACTGCGAGGCGGGAGCAGCGGGAGCGGCTGCCGGCCCCGGCCGCGCAGCAGCGGCAGGTGATGTGCGATGGGCGAGAGCGCGCCGGGAAGCGCCGCGGAGCGGGAAAGCAGCCGCTGCGCCTGCACTTTGCAAGCAGGTTACCTGTCTGGTTATTCTGGGGGCCAAAGGGAAGTTTAAATCCTAAAATGTCATGAAATCCTACAATAGGTCAGGTCAAAAAGCACCTCCGCAAAACCAGCATCAGGCAGCACAGTCACTGGCAGCGTTAGGCAGAGAGAACCAGGGGCAGTCACCACACATCACGCCAAGCGTTGTTGCTCTCCCCTGCCCCATGGCCGTGTTTTGGGGCAGTCACGTATGGGCTTCACGTACAAGCCATCCATGGAAGAGCAGGCCACGGCACGGGGCCACGAGTAGCATCCCGCTCCGCACATAGCCACTCTGCTTCCCCCCACCAGAG
The DNA here is from genome assembly GCF_003342845.1 of Nothoprocta perdicaria. NCBI lineage: Eukaryota > Metazoa > Chordata > Aves > Tinamiformes > Tinamidae > Nothoprocta > Nothoprocta perdicaria. The sequence continues at coordinate 734,231 of NW_020455360.1, read as the reverse complement.
GCAGGAATTCCCTCTGCAGAGAGGAAACGGTGACAGTTTTTCTATTTGCAGCACATTTGAAAGGCAGCAAATGCCGGTTCTTGCAGAGACAGCCGTGGATTAAGTCCATTATAAAATTAAAACAGATGGAACGCAATTTCACTTRCATTACAAAAAAAGGACAGGAACCATCTGCAATAAGATTTAGCATTGCAAAGCTATTGTTATCGTGTTACCATTAAAACCTTTGATGAACATTTTTCTTTTCTTTCACAAACTTGTTCACTTGAAACAAATGTTTTATTTATCCATCTCCCCAAGATAATCATGTTTTATTTAAAAAACTGACATCTCCCCAGGACCCATCACTTGGTTCTAGTGCAGGACAAACAAAGAAATGTTGTAAAACTCCACCTTGGAGCCAGCCAGGGCTTAGACGGGGTGGACGGAGCAAAGGAGAATTCCCCATCCATCTCTGTTAAAACAAAAACACTTTTTTGTGTATGTGTATTTGGGGACAATGCCTGACACTGAAATAGATAATTAATGAGATAATGGGATACTGCATGTCACCTCCTGTCCAATGGGATTACTTGATGGCTAATTATGGACAGATTGTGATTAATGTGATTATGGATTGGATATTAATCTGATTCTGGATTGATCTAGTTATGTTTTAGTCTGCTCCAAATGGTTAATTGGATCTGAGATAATAGAAATGCAGCTTGCACCAGATTTTGCCACATCAGTTGATGAAGCATCTTTTGATCTGGGTGGGTTGCGAACAATAAATTATTTACAGCTGTTGAGAAAACGACTCTTCCTGAGAATGTAGTCATTCATTTTAGTTTCGCGAGCCTTTGAAAACAAAATCAATATCCTTTTCAGAAGGAGATGTTGACAAAAGAAAGGCACGTACATAACTCACAAACAAACGCGCCCGAGCGCAGCGGCGGTTGAGCCGGCGGTCTCGCGCCCCGTGATGCACTCGCATCGCTATGTGGCGCTTTGGGCGCAATTCTTGTGCGAGCAGCGGGGGCCGGCGGCGGCGCGGGAAGCGGCGCGGCTCCGCGGAGGCAGCGTTGCACAAGAGCCCCGCCGGCCCTGGCGCGGCCAGCGCCTGCCGAGCGGCCCCGCCGGGCCACCGGGGAAGCTCGCGGCGTCCTCTGCTCCGGACCGCGCCGTGGGCACCGATCCCTTTCTTTCTGGCCGACCCCAGTCCTCTCCCAGAGAGGCTGCTGCCTTAGCCCGTCCGCACGCTGCTTTCACTTGAACAGCAAATTAGGAATATATTCTGGAGTCAACCAGCAGCTGCCGGGTGTTGCGGTGCCGCAGGGTGCTGGATTGAAGGCAGCGGCTATGCTCGAGCCTGGAGAAGTCGCTGGGAAGGCTCCTCTTCAGCTCCCCTTAGAAACTCTGCATTTGGGAAGCTGCTTCCCTTGGGTTGCCAGCAGGGCATCCATGCTGGCTTCTCTGACTGGGCTGCTCCTAAAGGGGTCGGGAATAAAGAGTCCAAGTGAAACAGGTCCCCCAAAACAGTTTGAAGCAGAGGCCTGTTGAGACTACTGCCCTCAGCACAGAAATGTTGCTTACTGAGTTGAAATCAGWGCAAGGGAAATATGGGCATAACTTTCCCAAAGCACTTGCAGGCATCCCATGGGCTACTCCCAGGGAGCATTACATGTGTAATGGGTTCCAGGGAAGCCCTGGGACCATGGATCCCTCTCCAGCACTGTCACACAGGTAGCAAAGAGCAGCTCCTTTTAAAAAGTAGCCATCCTGTAATGTGCCAGCTAGTGGTACATACATCTCCCATTAGCTGCAAGATGCTTACTTGATACCTTTTTATGTGGTTGCCAGGTGAAAACATTTTGCAAATGAGAGAGTTGTGAGGAAGGAGAAACACCTGCCTGTGGTGGTGGGGGGTGGGATTGCAGGTGGGAGAGCTGGAGAGGTGCTCTCATTGCCTTGGGTGGTCTTGCCTTGCCTCATCTTGCCTGTCTGCTGGTTCCAGCTGTAGAGAAGTAGCTTGTGTTCTTGTCCCTTTTCAGAGGGTGTGCAAGGTCAAGTGGGAAGGGTTTTGGGGTAAAAAAAAAAAAAGTCTTAGCTTATGTTAGTGGTTCTGTATTTCCTGCAGGAAATGCAGCTGTGGGAGCAAGAAGAGCTGAGCTGAGGGAATGAGAGCCACTCAGGACAGCATCCCAGGTTCCCCAGCACCTTTGGACCTASCAACATGTGGAGTTGGGCACAAAGCACTCAAGCAGCAGTGATTTCTCCAGTCATCCTTTCAGTGCCGTGAGAATTGAGGTGGGTTTTCCCTGCTTTTCTCTTCTTGCAGCTCCTTCCCACCTTGCTGTGGGGACAACCTGCTTTGTTCGGAAAGCAACAGCAAGTGGAAAGCAGATTCTAGTTACTTTAAGGTTTAACAGATTAAGAAGAGGTGAATCCTTTTGTGCATTGGGGAAGGTTCCCAAATGCAGCTTTGAAAATTTATTTGACTCAGCTATCCCTGGGGAGACTGTAAGCTGAAGATGACCCATACTGCGAAGGACCATCACAGCCCTAACAAAAAAAAAATTCCTTCTGCTCCCTAAATCCCTTAGTCATGAGGCTGTATTAGCTGGATTCCATATGTTGTAATTAGGAATTATGTATTTTAAGGGAACAAAAATCCGATTTTAATGGAGACATGATTACATATTTGTGATGGCCAGGTTTCATTTTCCACTGTGGCTTTTGCAAAGATACCACAGGTATCAACCCAGCCTCTCATTAGCTGTCATTAGCTGCAGTATTTTTAAAAGTTTGAGTAATCAGTGTTATTGATTTCTTCCCCCCCGCCCCTTCCCCTAGTGTGAAAAAATGTAATTCTCTTTCCGATGCAGAAATTGGGTCAGCAGATTCTAATGAAATAATCCTGGATAACAATGTACTGAACAAAGATCTGCTTGCACTAATTAATGACTATTTTTCCTTCCCCAAAAAGAGAGCAATGTCCTCTGGCTGCAGTGGATGGTGAGTCCATTTTCTGGCACTTGTGGATTTTGGCTTTATTATTCTTAATATTGTCACACCCTTAGGTGGGAAGGTCAAATAGAGAGGAGGGAAAAATAAAAAAGCTTTTTGTCACGGTTCAGCTAATATGGATCATGCTGATATAATCCCTACCTGATTACAGTTATAAGCTCCTAAAACACTAGCCATAAGTGATAAAGACTTCCTTTGTGCTTCAGGGTATAATCCGCATCAAGCCAGTTTCAATAAAGATTATGCACATCTGAAGTGTTACTGAGGTTTTAAACCAAAGTTATAAACAGAAAATATAATAAAAAGCCTGTCATTTTTCTCCGGATTGATGACATTCCACCTTGAAATCTGGCCTAAAGGGTGACAATGTCACTTTGTCCATCAAACTATGCCATATGCTATTARACTAGATATGTAGTGGAGGAATCAATTTATTCCGAGCTGTGATGCAATTAGGTAGGTCGGCTTTGATAGGGCAGCTAACTTTTCTTATGGTCTGAGGTATTAAAAAAAAAAAAGAAATCATGAGCAATTTGTTTATTTTTAGTTGTACTTCTTTGTATATATGGATTGTTTCTTTTTATTACAGCTTTAATTCCCATGAGATATGCCTTCTGCATGCTGGAAGCTCATTTTTGGAGCTTACAAAAGGATTATGAAATTGTGTGCCATGTTTTAATAAGTAAAACCCATTAATTAAGAAAGAAGTAACGTCAAATCTGAGGATGTTCAGGATGCTCTTGCCGTTAGCTTTTTATTGCTATTTGTTTTCTTGGAATACTTAAGATGGATTCATAGAGTGAAATTTCACATCACTCAGTGTTATGCTGCACATTAAACATCTCCCAAGTTAGAGGTAAAGAGCTGTTTCAGCTAGTTATACTTCTCTCCAGTCTTTCTCAAGGTCCTGACCTCAGCAAAATTGTTGTCTTTATGACCATATTTTTTAATTGAGTCACTTTCTGCATCCARGAGGTGCCCAGGCAGCCCCAAATGGTCTCTCTGCTTTTCTCGCTTTGGGGGTGGCTAAAGGGCCCAGTCTGCTGGCCTGGCTGTCTTTTTTTCAGTGGTAATTCTTGGTTTCTGACGTGAAAAGCACGCAGCAGGGTAACTTTCAGAGGTGAGCGAGTGTCAAGGTTGTGCCAACACTGAGGAGTGTATTGATGAAATTGCCTTTCACTTTTCTACAGGGTTAGAAATGTGTGTTAGAAACACAGCAGCTGAACCCCTCACTGACACCCTACAGGTCCCACTCGTGCTGGCTAGTGACTRTAATTGTTATGCTTCTCTCCCCATTCCCCTCCACTTTCGCCCATCTAAATCACCTTGCCCTGRTAGGAGAAACGACATTTGTGGCTTGCTTTCCAGTGAGTTCTGGGACCTAGTCACCAGTGCAGACGTTTCTGGTGCTCCGGGGCACGCTGATGGGTACCTCAGGTGTGGCAGCTGCTGCCTGCATCTCCACAGTGCCAGGATTTTCCGAGCTAGCTGGAAGTCCCTGGCATTGCCTCAGGATGCAGCGTGCCCAGAGCTCCCTTGGGAGATGCCGCCGCGCCGAGAAGGCGGCGAGTCCTTCGCCGTGCGGGGCACGACTGCTGGCCGCAGCTCCCCTGCGTTCCCTRCACGGCCAGGACGTGTGGCGGGTGCGCAGTCTGCTTGGAGGGACGGGACCCCAACGGTCGCTCCAACGGTCGCTCCCCATTGGACGGCCGCTCCGCCCAATGGCGCGGCGGGGGCGGGCGGCTCTCGCG
>NW_020455360.1:690732-729385 GCF_003342845.1 Nothoprocta perdicaria | reverse complement strand
CCGCCCTGGCGGGCCGAAACACGCGGGTGAAGCCGGGCGGCGGGCCCGGGGCCGGTGGAGCGCTTAGGCCGCGGCCCGCCTTGCGCTGCCCACAGCAGCGGCCTGCCCAGTGGGGCAAAGGTGGCGGGGCGGGGCCCGGCGCGCGGGCGGCGCCTCGGCCGGCCCGGCCCGCGCTCGCTGTGGCCCGGGCGGCCCCCCCCGAGGAGGGGCTGCGAGGCGCCAGCCCTGGGCCCGGGGGCTGGGGGGGCTCGTCCCGCCCTGGCGGGCCGAAACACGCGGGTGAAGCCCGGAGATACCTGCGCCGGGGCGCTGACCTTGGGCGGCGCCGTGCCCTTGGCCGTGCCCTCCCCGTGGGGCCTGGCCGCGTGGAGCAGCGAGGTGAGCTCGAGCTTAGCTGGGGCAGCTGCTTCCTGGAGTCCCTTCYGCATCAGGTGAATCTCGGAGCAGGCACTAAAACCACCGCTTAGTCCCTGTCCTGACAAGTGATGTTGGGACACGCACCAAAACTTTGTGTAAACAGCCCAGTCTCACAAGTTTTCTTTTTGAGATCTCRGAGGCTTTTACTGGTACATAGTCTGTAGAGCTCTAAAATAATAATTACATGTTAACTGTTTCCAAATACTAAAAATAGTTTGAAAGRAGAGCAAAGGTAGATGAGGGCACACTGATCTGGTTAATCTAAAACTGAGAACTGTTGTGACCAGGTCACCACATTAGCTCTTTTTGGGCTGTAAGCTTACCATGCTCTTTCCAGCCAGGTATTCCTCAGARCTCCTAGCACTCATCCCACTGCTGTGTAAGCAGTAATTTGCTCTCATGATCACATCACAGTTCAGTTTCACTGGAAACATGAGGACAGCTCGTTGTTTTTCAGCTTTTTCAGCTATGTGCATTTAAATTTATAAATTGGTTATAATTTATGAAATAAACACTGTGTGCATTTTCAATGTGGTCTGTAGGAGAAGTGAAGCAATTTTCTGCATAGCACTGGCAAAGCCTCTGTTGCAATAGTACATCACGTTTGGGTCTTGCAGTTCAAGAGCAAACAGAGAAAAATAACAGGACGTGTGATGTCTGTAGAACAACAAGGAAAGGTCACTTAACTTGTTGTAACTTAAAGGAGGGAATATGAGGGAAATTGGCCCGCAAATACACAAGAAAAATAATGCAGAGGAYGCAGGCGATAAACTGTTTCTTTACTGCATGTTCAGTTAAAGTGATTTAAGATAGCTAGAAAGACTAGCTAGGAAGCTGGGAAGAGTAGATAGCCATTAACAAATCCTCTCTAGTAGAAAGGTTTTTAAATTATTGGAGTAGGTAGGTTGTCTAGGAGTTTTCATCACCGGAATGCTGTAATGACAATTTAGACAATTGGAAATAACATATCTGATTGCCTATCTATCTTCTGACGGGGACCAGTTTTGTATAAGCTCATGAGGTCCCTTCTAAGTTTACAATGGTATCAAAGTTAAGATCCTCAGGATTGTCTTGAAGACAATCTTAGGAGCATTTTCAGATCACCAATTCCTCCCCCCATGAAACAACAAGCACATRAAAATAGACAGTTTAAAGTGAATATGTTATGTTTGTTGTCAGATATGTAAGTCTATGTCCTTTTGCGTATTCTCAAGTTTGTGTTTTTTTCTCTTACRTGACTTTGCACAGCAGTTTTAGGGCAGTGACACAGCAGTAGTCATTGTAGGCGGATATAATACCATTGCCTTAAAATTTGATTCAAATCTAAATTTGATTGTTCCTATGTTGAACTTAGACTTTGTGCAAAGGGCGTTTGTGAACAGCAAGTTGTGTTACTCTTGTTGGTCACAAAACATAAATGAATCTCTTGGTCTCTCTGTATCCTATCCCCAGACTCTCTCAACAAAAGGAAAACGGAGACATTGAGGGACATCATGGCGCCTTGTTTCCTAAGAAAACTGTTTTGCTTTGCATGCAATTTCAGGGTTCTGTTGTTTCAAAGATCCAGATGGAATAAGAGTTGCTTTTGTTTCTGCAATATGTTTTTTATTGTGCAAAAAAATGCTTTAGGGTTGGTTTGACATTAAATGAAGTAATAGGCCGYGTCTTATGAAGCTAGCTGAGATCTCCAGGTGAAAGGAGCCTTAACAATAAGCTTTTCTGTTTCACTTTGTGCTGTAACGTGTTAGTTTTCTGATTGCATGGCAGCTTTTAAATCAATATAAGTGCTGCACATTTAATTTTTAGTGATATCAAGCAGATACACTGAGCTTTTGTGGGAGGACCCAGTTTTCATAGATGCTGAGTCTTYAGTTTTTTGCTGAATTTCTTATTGTGTCTGAAAACAACAGATTTATTTTTTCTTTTATCTAGTATACTGCACGTGTGATGTTTTTGTTTTGTTTCTTAGCTTGAGATCATTCAGATAAATAAATTTGATAGAAGCACACCCAAAAGCTGTGGCCTTACTCAGAAACGATTGGGGAATCTCATTAATTCTTTGCTATCATTTGTAAGCTCTAACTATTCATTTAAATATACATTTATCTTTAGTTCACTTTCAGTAGTGTTACATGTATTTAAAATCAACTTTGTTACGATTTTATTAACAGTTTGTATGGGACATACCTGGAGAAGTTTCTTCTGACTGACATCTTTCTSTTGCTGCTTCTCTAATCTCCTTGTAATTACAAATCTTATTTGCAGTTATAAGACTGTCATTATTAAAATGAGGCAATATTTTGTTTGTATAGGTCTTTAATAATACTCAAATCCTAGTCCCAGGAGTCAGTTCTTGGGAATTTTGCCCAGCGTTAACAGACCTTTATGAGGTACAAAATTCCTATTAAGTAGTTTTAAAATTYTAATTGATTGTCAGTTCGCTTTTACATCTGAGAAAATCAAGTTTAGACAGTCCTTTGTGGATAGAGTTGTTGAGATGCTTTTGCCCTGTGTATTTCTACTTGGTTTTTCTTCTCATGGTTCCTCTGAGGAGGTTGGGAAGCCAAGTCTAGTTTCCTGGGGCAATTTCTAATAAGCTTATTTTATTTTCATGCATATCCTCAGAGTAGCAGGACTTGCAGAAGGCAYTTTCTCACTCACTGCATCTTTTGTTGCAGCATTTGCTACATATTCTACTTGTGGATCCAAGCTCATGAATCCTGCCCTGCAAAGTGTGTCCTTGAGCAGGAGACGGGCTGCAGTATCACAGAGGCAGCTGAAGCCTGTCTGTCCACCAGCCTTATCAAGCAGCCATGAAAGATTTATGATACTTTGTCAGGGATTTTCTCGCTGTTAATTTGTGTGTGCTGGGCTTGCTGCCAGTGCACTGCACAGGTGATCTGTCCACGTGCTGAAAGACAAGCACACCTCCTGCTTGCGCTGTTGCTCTGGGAAATAGATAGCTGTGCAAACTGAGGAAGAACTTTGCATGGGTCCTGTTGGCCTTAGAATGGGTTCATCTGTGCAATTAGACTGGGCACGTCCAGATTTGTAATGTTTGCTCCAGACAACAGCAATGAATAGGCTAAGTTATTTTATTGGGGACCTAGAAATACTGGGCATGTGCTTAATGTTTTCATATTCTGCTTGGAAATATTCCTGGAATTATTAATGCCAGCAGAATGATGCTTTGGGGAACCTGAGAAGGTAAATTCAGCGAATCCTCAGGGGCTTTTTGTTGTGTACTGCACATGTAGGAAAGGTTGGTCTCACCAGCTTGTAGACATCTGGCAGTCAAGTCATTTACTGTAGGTTAACCTTATGGTAAATGGAGCAAACCTGAGAACTGCAGATGAATTTCTTACCTATGTGTTTATTTCAGTACAGACTGAATCACCATCTGGAGTTTCCTCCAGAGAGGAAATGCAGATGTTTCAGTTGTAGAGGCAACACAGATGCCTAGCACAGGTGAAGTAAATTCCTCTTCTACCGGTTGTTGTCACATGGGTTTATTGCTTATGAGAAGACATGTAATTGCACTGGTTTGTGGAGTATTTAATTGTGACTGATTGCTTGGATAGCTTGATTTTCTAGAACCTTATTTTCACTGGGCACTTTCTACAGCTGCAGGACTGAGTTTGTTTTTAGTGGCTTCATGTGTTTAGTGGCTTTGTGTGCTATTCCTTGTGCATTTTATCTTTGAGACCAGGTGATCAGATTTGCGCTCCAGCTGTTTCAGCAGGGGCTGGGTGTACCCATCCTGCTCAAGTACAGGTGGAGAAACTGCATCAGCCAACAAATTGCCTATCCCTACTCCTCTGCAGCTGCAGAGGCTGCTTCACTGAAGTAGCTGCCTGATCCTGTTCAGTGCAAATTCTCAACTCTCCTGATCGCTGGCTAAATTAGCCTCTAGTTTTGTTGCAGAATTTTATTATCACAAACTAAGCTTTCCACGTGATCTTGTTCTGGTTTATTTTTACAAATGATTTTATGTATTTAAGGGTGTTAAAATTCAGAATCACCAAGAAATATTGTTTGCTTTTCCAGGATTTTGACCCAAGATTTAGAATGAGAATTCGATTTATTTTTAAGTCTATTCTTAACTTTGTGTTCAGAGGCTTCACATGTGTAGGAATAAAGTGACCTTTCCAGTGTGTCCTTCCCACAAAGTTAGCATGGGAGTTAAAGGTTTAGAAGTAAAGTCTAGTTTCTGTTGTAATAACCATCAAGCTCGAGAGACCTCCGTTACTGTTACACTTTCTGGTTAAAAAATAAATTTTTTCTGAGTTTATTCTAGAACCAGTTGACAGAGTGATGTAGAGCTCTTCTGGTGGTGCAGTACTTATTTAGGAAAGAGATCATCATATAGTCAGAATTAAGTGTGTGTTTAAAATGCATGCTGCTTAGAGCCAAGCCAGACTCTTATTAGAGAAGCCTTTGGAGAGTCTGCAGCTCTCTTTGGAAATTTGAAAACTTTAGAATCTTCCAGGAGTGTGGCCTGCTTTCTTCTGTGACAGGAATGTAAATCACTGAAAAGTGGGCTTTTTGCCATAAAAGCGTGAATTTTTTTTTTCCCAAAAGGTGACTAAAATTTCATAACTCTTATGGCAAATGATATATGAAACATAATCAAAAATACAATGTCTGATCTATATTGGCAATAARTAGTTTGTTACTGGCAATTGGCTTCGCACAATCTCAGAATCTTTAATCATAACAAGTAGCCTTACTCATATAAGATGAAATGCRAAGTACTTTTACAAGAATCCTTACAGTTTTAAGCACAATGATAAATTATGGTTCTGATTCGGCAAAGACTTATCTCTGTATTTATATTTTTACACTGTGATGAGTTTTACAGAAGTCTTTGGGTTTGTTTTCTCGGAGTGGAGGTCAGCATGTTGGTAGGCTTTGTGTGGGGAAGCCTGTATCCACATTTTAGCTTCTCAGATTTTCTGAAGTTATTTTTTGTAGTTTAACTGGCGGGTAGGTGCATATTTGAGGTGAGGGAAGTTGATGGAGTCAGAATATATATTTAAAAAAGCAATATTTGGCAGTGCAGTTGTTAGTGTTGTGTTTGTATTAGTGGGTTGGTCATAGGAATGTATTTTGTTTTCCAAGTTAAAAATCTTGCTACATGCATGGTAACTGAAGTTTTGATTTAGGCTTTGTGTAGGATAAACAAAGACTAGAAGAGTACTATTCCCTGTCCTACCATTTCCCCATCCTGCTGTTAGTCTTGGAGAAATAACACTTCCCAGATTCACCTGAGAAAAAAGTGTTAGAGCTTGGAACCCTGTGGTTTCCTTTCATAGCAGTCCTTTGCTTTTCTTATTTTTCAATTTTCCTTTAAGAGTTACAGTTTGTGTGTGGAGGGTGAATTGCTCAAAGTTATTACTGAAGCAGCTGTATGAAATTGCAGTGGTATACTGGGGGGTGAAAGAGTTGAATGTTTTAGAGGAAAATGGAATCACTTAAAGTTAAACCTAACTCTGTTCAACAAGTTCTGTTCCTGTGGTTTAAGACTGTCAGCCCTTCCTACTTCATTGTCTTCCTACCACTATGTACAACTTTGCCTTTATAAATAATTTAGAAGTGAAGTTCTCTGGTAGATTTTGGCTAAGCCTATAAAAAAAGAAAAAAAGGCAAGTAAATATTTATCTTCTACCCTTGATTTCCTTGTGTCTTAGACTTACTTTTTTTTTTTTTTTTCCCCTCCTGTGGATTTCATGTTAAATTAGGTCAACTTGAATATATTTAGTTAAGTTCACCAACTGAGTTTGAATATGATCTGATGATTTTTTTTAAAAAAATACTCTTCAGTAGTTTACTATGGATTATAGTTTAAGAGCATTATGTTACAGATATGCTGCAAATCAAGGAGGTTTAAACTTTTTAAACACCTTGTTCTTTCTAGCTACTTGTTAATATATTAAAGTTTACTAAGTTTTGTTTGACAGCACTGGTTGACAGTTTTGTGTATAGAGAACTTGCTTTCTGTAAAGCATTGGGTATTCTAAGGAACAGCTTTTTACCTAAATACTAATTATCGAACTCTGCTTTCTCTCCCTYTCTTTAAAGGCATCACTGCTTCGACGGCTTCAGAGCACATTAGTCATAGCCGAACACAACAATGAGACTCTTACGCCTATTACCCTGAACACTATCACTGCAGCAAAACGTCTCGGAGGGGAAGTTTCTTGTTTGGTAGCTGGTACCAGTTGTGACAAGGTAGGAAATCCTGCTTCCATATGATTAAAATAATGAATGCAGTCAAATGATATGCGATAGCATCTTGGGCAGCCTGCAAAGTAATCTCTAGTGAAGAGGAACTGTGCCAGGAATTGCTAGTCCATGGGAAATGTCCTGCATTTGAACTGTTTCTTTTTCTGAAGTGAGAATGTTGCTATAGATTTCATTTCACAAGTGAGAATATCACTTTAGGTTGTTACAAGCTTAAAAAAGCAAACACATTTTTATAAGGGTAAAGGACACTTAACTTTAAAAACAGTATTTTCTTGTAATATCTGAAAGAGAAATATTGCAGTGCTAAGAAACTCAGGAATCTTTCCACGTTGAAACAGAAGCCAGCAGAAGTGGCACGGCACAGTGACAAACAGCACTTGGGAGCACCTTGCTTTTACTTGTTGACTGTTAGCAGCATAGTGAGAGTATGTCTGCAGCTTAAAAATCTGAAATTGCTGTTTCTTGAATTTGTTGTATAGCTCACGTCTAAAGTAGGAAGTGCTTGTACCTTCGCTGTTGGCCTTGCTTCAGTCTGATATTAATTACATTAAAAATCTAGAGATTATTCATTCTTTAGTATATTCGTGTCACTCCTATGCCAAGGTGATATAGGCTCATGTGAACAGTAAAGTAACAATAACTAAGCCTAATATTTATCTCTATTATTATTTATAGGATTTATAAATTATTATTCTGAAAGTGATAGCTAGTATCTCACACGGAAGGCATACTCATGGCTGCTAATTTATCTGTAGCTGTAGAAACCTCACTGGCTATTGGAAGATTGATTCTGACCTGAGGCCCATGTGTTGAGACGAGAAGCAAATATTTATCTGGTTCCCAACAGGAACAAAATTTCGGATTTTGCGTGATATGTCTGTCTTTGGGTAGAAAAACAGTTGCAATTCTTTTTTTTTCGTCTTTTTGTTTTTTAGCAGTAAGTACTTTGTGTCTGTTGGGTAATGTATGTCATCCTGGGGAAAAGTGAATTTCTTTTTTGTGAATACCTCACATTAAGGGGATTTCTTTTTGTTTTGAGCTTCTTTGAAAGACTCTGTGTGGGTAGGATGAAGCAGCCAGTTCCTCGAGCAGCTATTTTGCAGCTGCTGTTTGGAATGTTTGTTGTCTCTTGCTAATTTCTAAGCGTAAAGCCGAAGCTCAGCAAACTCCATAGAGTTTGTGCTAGGGCTGGAACAGTGCATGTGGTCTCCAGACACTGCTGTCAGTCCTCTCTTCTCTGATCTGCAACAACCCTTTTATCATTTAAACTTCACTTCTTCAAATTTAAAGGAAAAAAATTGCATAAATATAGAATTGAAAATATGCATTGCATTACTGGGCAAGGAGTCATTTGCAAACAAAGGATTTCTGCTAAAATTTGCGCAGAGATCGTAACATCACTGTGGGTTTTTATTTGCATTGTATGTTCATGTGGTAGATTTTTCCTACATGAGATTAGAGGTAGATTTTAAAGAAATTTGGTTTAGTTTCTTAATCAGGAATTTCTTTATCAGAATACTAAGCAACAATCTTCAAGTGTGATTGCTATTGACTGTCATAATAAATCATAGGATTATTGCAAAATTCTATGTACCAGGAGGTAAGCTTTCTTATTTTTGATTTGCTTTGTAGTTCTTTTACTTGCCAAGTTCATTTGTATTACCCTGCAAAGAGCTGTACTGACAGGCAGAAGGTGCTCATTTTATTCTGTTAGATTTGTTTTGATTTTGAAAATTACACACTTCTTTGTTCCAGTTTTATGTAATCTGTGAGCTCTTTGCAATAGGGACTATCTCTTGTTATTTGTTTAAGGTCCTCTGTGGAGCTCTTAGCACTTCTAGGGGCTGTTATAATATAAATTAATAACAATAATGCTTAATGTTTGTAATCATAGGTAGCACAAGAAGCGAGCAAAGTGCAGGGTGTTGCAAAAGTTCTAGTGGCTCAACATGATGTATACAAAGGATTTCTAGCAGGTGAGAGTTATTCTTAACTATTTACTGACAAAATAACTGGCATTTATGTTTGTGATCAAAAATATAAATAGTTGTAAATCGTGAGCAATATATTTTTATCCTCAGAGGAGCTGACTCCTGTGGTTTTGGAAGCTCAGAAACAATATAATTACACGCACATTTGTGCTGGAGCCTCTTCCTTTGGGAAGGTAAGCAGTTAAAAAGTGCRTCAAAAATCTCTTGTAGAAAAAGAGATGGTTGCGTGTGAATCAAATGCCTGAGGGAGCRTTCTCAGATCAGCCTCAGACAATAGAATTTTCAAAAAATGCTGCAATAGTTAATTGAAGAGTGTCATTTTTTAGAAACACTGATTATGAATTTGAATTTTAGCATGGACAAACCTGGAAGAGTTAAATTAAAGAATTAAAGGAGCAGTTTTGAAAAGAAAAAGTGTTTATTTGAGACCAGCTAGCCCTATGTAAACAAGACAAAATGTATAAAATATGTAGCATATCATAGATTGAGAGATGTGAAAGCATTGTGAAAATTGTAAGGAAATATGCAGTAAATGAAGATGAAAATCTATCGTAGCTAGCTCATTGTGACTCTTGTTTCACTTTATCTACTTTCTAAATTGTTGGATGGTTCGCACACTGAAATGAACGTGCACAGATCTGTCRAGGCAGCGTTGGAGGACAGGAGAGATTATGTCTACCTTGTAGATAGTATAGATTGAATTATCTTTAAARATATATATTAATAACATAGATACAACACCTCGCCAAAATCTTCTATAGTGAAAATACAGTTTTTCACAACTTGTTTTTAAGGAGCGTGTTTTTAAGCATGCATGGTTCCTTAATACTAAAAACAATGTCACGGTGCAACTRTATTAGGCAAGAGTACTTGAGAAATCTGCCAGTGTGAGGTGAATGTAACTTCAGTCATCTATCCTGCTACCTTCACTGTCAATCAGTATCAATCCTTTTATTCATAAGTTTGCTAAGAGTAATGCTTTCAAGTGTTACTCACATTTTTTTTCTCCCCCTCTTGTTTTTTTCTTTTTCTTTTTTTTTTTTTTTTTTTTTTTTTTTGGTCCGCAGTGGCTTAGTAAAGATTTCCAGCTTTTACTTCAAAGTTTGTCCTCTCAGTTGAGCCGTGCTTTACTTGAGGGAAGAATCAGTGACTATTTTCCTAGTTGAGTGCTCTTCAGTATGAGTAAAAGTACCAGAACTAAGCCCCTTCAGCTTCAGAATTAATTTCTTAGAGCCTTATGTTTTGCTTTTTGCTCTTTTCCAAAGGTGCTAAGTAATTTTCTAGGGTCAATTACAGAAAATAAGAGCATATGTACTATAATAATATTTCTAAAATACATTTGACTTTTCTTGGAAGGGTTCAAATTTCTTTTTTCCTGTTGTCTCTGGTAACTAGCTCCCAAAAGCTCCCAAAATACTTTTTTTTTTTTTCTTCAGTGCTGTTGTAAGAACTTGGCAATCCATAATTGTCAATTTTCTGAGTAAATAGCATCTATATTCAGTTTTAAACTATTGAAGCAAATAAGCCTTCTAATTTAAGATATTGAATTAAGGGTTTACTTACTGTAAGTCTCATAAAATTTCTAATGTTATTACAGTAATGGATTTGTATTTGGCAGCAAAAACTACATGAGTAGCTCTACAGATTTCTCTCAGTGTGCCTCTTCACTCTCAGACAACTTTTTATGAATTGAAAGCCAGAGAAACAAACATCTCTAGCATGTAAATTTTTAATTCATTTACTTTGCATTTCCTCATGTTCAGTGTATCAACTTTTTGCTTTTCTAACTTTTCACCTTTAACTTTTAGAATCTTATTCCCAGAGTGGCAGCTAAACTTGATGTTGCCCCTGTTTCTGACATTATTGAAATTAAGTCACCAGACACTTTTGTGCGAACTATCTATGCAGGTGAGTGACCAGAAAAAGTGTGTGGTGTTTGTGCACTAAAGGATAGCTTTGTGTACAGTGCTGATAGCTGCTTTACAGAATTCTGTTAAGAAAACCTAAGAGTATGTTAAGTAATTTCCATGTTAGGTATTTTCAGCTTAAGTTCTAAATTGCTGTGGTTTCTAAAAAATGAAACATGGAAGCAGATATGATGTTCCATGTGTGAAAACACAAACAACAGTACCAACAACTTCGGTATTGTAGGATATGAGTTACAAACCAGTTAAGTCATTTTCATTGATAGAATTTGGCAACCTCCTTTACACATATTGCATTTCTTCATTAATGCACTTCTGATCAGTTTTTGTAAAATGTAAGACATTAACTTAATTGTCTGACTTTATTAAATATGACAAGCATTAGTTCTGAGTTAAGATACCACAGGATTATTTTCCCTGATTATGAAGACGCTGAACTGATTATTTGTAATTTTTAGTTGACTTTTTTTTTTCAATCTAGTTTCTCTAATGCTTCTCTGATCCGATGTTTTAATTCRGATAATAGCTCATTAGCTTGTGTTTCTTTATTTTTTTGTACAAGGTTTTTCTTCTACCAACATGGTATGGTATTTTGAGTTAGATTACCAGTGTGGTCGACTTATGTTGCATTTTTATATTACTTCCACATAATTTATGAATTTTGACACAACTTCATTATGAGTAGCTGGTGTTTCAGCATATTTTTTCTCTTTATTTTTCCTCGTAGCTCCAATTGTAAAATGTTTATAATTATATATACCTTTTATAATTTATGTAATTATATATACCTTTTATAATTCAGATGATTGAAAAAAAAAGGAAAGAAAAATGCATGTATTTGCAGTTGGCTTCTTTGTCTAATCCGCTGAAGCCTTGTGACAGATAAAAGATCCCACTTGGAATTGTAGAATCCTTTTGTATTTAAGAAAATACTTCCAGATTTTTTTTCCTTCTGAAATTTAGAAGTTCATTAATAAGGGATGATTTGAATGCAGCTCTGTCCCATAAAAAAGAGCTATTAACATTCCTTAGAAACACTGAGAGGGCAAATATTTTTCTTTACTTTTTATCTGTGTTAAGTGTCAAAGTTTCCAGTTTTCTGGAAACTAAAACTACAATTTTAGGAAGTAACTTTCTAAATGCTACCTATCCTAGAAGAAGAGCTATTATATTTCTAATATCTTTTTTTCATGAAATAAAATTATCTGTTATACACTAACTTCATCTTTTATCAAAGAGTAATGTGTTGGTTTTGTTTGTGTTTAGGAAATATACTTTGCACTGTGAAATGTGAAGAAAAGATTAAAGTATTTTCTGTACGAGGAACTTCTTTTGAGGCCGCACCAGTAAGCGGTGGTAGTGCCAGTGTAGAAAAGGGTGAGCATTTGTTTTTGTACTCTCCTGTTTTGTTTTGTGTCATAGAGTTACTTTTGCTCTGCGCGTGATGATGTTTCACAGAAATACTTGTCAAAGCAAACCAGTTGTCGTAACCATTATAACCTTTAATACATAGGCTTGCACTTTTAGCAATGCCAAATAAAAAAAGATAAAAATTATCTGCTCATTTCCTACATTCTGTGTGACCAGACGTGGAGATTATCTGTACTGAAATGTGCACTCTTTTCACTTGCTGCTTAAACATTTGCTACAGCAATCCTGAGACTTCTCTCTTTTCTTGTACCACGGAGTAAATAAGTACAAAGTATGAGAGACTTGTAACTCAGAGCCATAGAGTAATYATTGCTAATATTTTAAAAGGTCGTGGTAGAATTGATTCTTCAGTGAATTGTATTTAAAAACTGTATTAAGTTAAAGCACAAAGTTAAAAGACTGAAAATGAAGGCTTTACCATGCTTTTTCTTTCCCCCTAATTTGATGAAATCAGTAACCCCTCCACCGCCTGTCGGGATATCGGAATGGATTGAGCAGCAGTTGACAAAAAGCGACCGACCAGAGCTTACTAGTGCRAAAGTGGTTGTATCAGGCGGTAAGTAGATAATATTAAAATTGCTTTATGTTGCATTGCACTAACAATATGCATCTTAAATAATGCCTGTAGCGACRTGATACATTTTTAGAATACAGATAATGATTTAATTCTGAAATATGTTGTATGAGGACAGTGGGAAAGCAGCCAGTATTTTTATATTATGAGCAGTGAAGAAATGGAAGTTTAACATATGTGAACAAACATTTTAAGAACGTTAACATATCTAGTGAGTCCCTTCAAAATTGTAGAAATATCACATATTTTTAGATCAAAATGTGTTGTAATCAAAATGATGACTTGTTACAGTGTTCCTAGCATATTTGTCTAACAATTTTAAAAATCATTATCTTTTTATTCTTCATGTATCAAGTGACAGATTGTGATATGTACAGTTGTGCCTATAACGGAATATTTCTTAATTATCCCACTACAGAATTTTGTACTTAAAGCCAGCAGAGGGAGCACATATTAGTGACAAATTCTGTTTCCCTGATTTTGGAGAATGAGATTGATGATGCTGTAGGTAGAAGTAAACTAGGCAGCGGTGTTGGTTTATACATAGGAAATRAAAATAGTAATCACGAAGTAGAATTTCTGAAGTGTTAAATATTTAGTGTTATATCCAGAAAAACACAGTCACCTTTGCAAATACAAACACCAATAGAGAAATTTTATGTAGACAGTAAAAATTATAAAGCATCTTATGTTCTTAATCTCTTTTTTTTCCCTTAACTTTTAAGGTCGAGGTTTAAAGAGTGGTGAAAATTTTAAGTTGCTGTATGACCTTGCGGATCAGTTGAATGCTGCAGGTAAATTTGTTTTCTTCTTTTATTAACCCTGTTTTTTGTTTTGTTTCAAGTCACATTCAAAAGAATATTCAGCTGAAGTCTTTCAACCTTTCAACCTATTAAACAAATTCTTAATATCCTGATAACTTAGTCTTAGATAAAATTTTGGTTTGTCCTTGTGATCTGCTATATACTTAATTGCCCATGTATGAAACATACTCAGTATCTTCTGCCCTTTGCAAACACGCATACATACTTGCAAACATATGAGTTAAAAAATGTTATTAGTTCACTTGAAGAGTTGATCTTTTCTTCACATGTTCTTAAATACTGCTCCTATACAGAGTCCCTGTGACAATTCTTTTAGTTTGAATAGCTCTGTTTTTTTCCTATACTTTTGCATTAACAGGAGAAAGCTGTATTGCAGTATTCCAGCAAAATAGTCTAAAGTCTAAGTAAACAGCCGGGGGAGGAGGAGCTGTTTGCACTAGTGTTTTAACTGTATTAGCTTTAGATGCAGCAATACACAGGTATTTTTATAGGAACTGCTTCACAGTGTCCATGTGGTGTTTTCAAGTTCAGTTTGACRTTTTCTTTGCGGTGCTTGACTCCGAGCTGCGCAGCAGTGTGAGATGGCATATGTGTTCTGTTCAGCCTCGGTGGAACGTTATGGGAAGGCATTTATGGGAAAACTCCCTTTTGACAAAGCAATGAGAGAAAATAATGGAAATGAGCCAGACTGAAATCCTCAGTTTTAAATATATGGCCCTTTGGTGCTGCGAGTAAGGATTTCCTGTTGCTTATGAAGTGCATTAGCACTTAGTATTTGGAAATTTCAGTCGGTGGTACAGAGAGGGATTACTATAAGAGCCTTTAAGAGGGAAGTTTCTAAATACGTGCCATTACAATGTGGGACTCTCTAGTAAAATACACGTGCTTTTATGGTGATATAAATTTGGCACTAATATTTTAAAAGAAAACACTGGAAATATTTTCTTTCAACTAGTTGGAGCTTCCCGTGCAGCTGTCGATGCTGGCTTTGTTCCTAATGACTTGCAAGTTGGACAGACGGGCAAAATAGTAGCACCAGTAAGTATGGAAATCTCTTTTATAAAAGAGCTGTGGTATATTCCAGTATACTCTTTCCTTCAAAGTGAAAGCTTAGAAATGAGCGAGGTCTTAATACTGAGTCTAACAGGAAAATCTTAGTGTGCCCAAGGTGGTATTGTCTCCTGAATATGCATTTGCAAAACTACTACGATGTGTCATATAAATCTCTACTTGAGGTGAATGCGAAGTCTTTTGCAGACTGTTTTGTCAGAGTTTGCAGAATGGGTTTTTAATAGACGCTTGCAGTGAACGTTGTGCACTTTTCTAACAACCATCTCTGATACACCAAAAGGTGYCATTGCTAACAAAAATTGAAATTATACTGGTAATATGGCTTGATCTCGGGAATTGGATTTTTTTTTTTTATTTTTTAACAGATAGATTAGGTAATGATCTTCTAAGTCTTGATGACTGTAACTGAATTATTGCATCACATGCTAAGCAAACATTTTGTAAGGGATGAAAATGCTAGAAATTTGAGAGAAGTGGCCTGCAGGCTGACCTATAGATAGTGCACCCTGCAGTGGATAGCTTAATGGTGGGGAAGACCTTGCTGCATGTATTTTCTGCCAGGCATCCTGAGATTACAGGGACCTGATTTCTATCCTCGTGTGACTTTTTGAATCTAGGTGCCTTTTCTCTCCTGAGAAGCTCATTGCAACAAGTGAAAATCATATGAATCTACAGCCACATCAAGGGACATATGAATGTCATCAGAAAAGTCTCTTGATAGACTAATGGATATTTAACCGTTGTGTTGTTAATTGGTCCTAACCGGCGCAGTTGTAGAGTGCTTTTTTATCAGCAGTATAGTGCATTTCTCTCACATYTCCACTCATCCTTCTTAACAAATGCTTATCCAATAAAGTGATATACAGCATATTCACAGTTAAATACTTGTGATTTCAGATTGTCTGAATGTTTCTGCTGCATCTGGCAGTACAGGCAAGGACAATGTTTTGTGACTTAAAAATGTTTGTGAGTTGCAATGAAAGTGCAATTTATTTTTAAGAAAGTAATCCTGGAGCTGCCAGCTAGAGGAATCTTTTTTTGGTGTGTTGTCTACGTATCTTAATTACCCAACGGTTTATAGCTGTACAGTCTTGAGTTCACATTCTGCAATCTTGAATTCACATTCCTGATTTTACCTCACAGTGATTTTGGCTCTTTAATTAGAGAATAATAATGTGTAGCTGAAGAGAGAGCTCATTTAAAGGAGCAATACAGCTGGACTCTTTTGATCAGATTCGGATTACATCAACTAATAATAATAATAATCTAGACGATGTCTGCTTCCTCTTCCTACAAGAATTTCTTGATATCAGTAATTCAAGGAGAGAGCATGGTCTTACAGTTTTATTTAGAAAACTTCAGAGCAGCTCTATACATTGATTAGTTATGTTAGCAGAGTCCTGAGTCTTGTGTTTGGTTTTGAACTCTGGCTTATATGGTGCCACCTCTTCTGGGCACGGGGCATTAGGCAGGGGAATCCTGATACCAGAGGCAGTTGGAGTTGGAGACCTGCTTCCTCTCCTATGCAGCTGTTATTTTCTGATGAGAAAGTATCTGTGCTCTTTGTCCTCTTCTAGTAATAGTATCTTGCCCAGCCTCAGTGGAGGATTGGAATGCATTGTTTCTAAATATCTGAAATTTGGTCATTTTTGAGAGTTGGGGAGAAGAGTTACTTAGGAGTTTGGGAGGACGGGAGGTGCTTTCTCTTGCTGATTTTTGCCCATGACTGCATGGAGAGCATTTCTGTCCCAGTGACTGGGTAAGGAGGCAATGATCTAAAAGATGCCTTGCATCTGAATGTGTGTGTGGTGAAGGAAGAGTACTTTTGGGCACTGGCCTTTCAGTGATTTCCTGAACGACTTCACTTTTTAAGATTACAGTCCAGACAGTGCATCGCAGGACATGAGAACATTCACAGCCATGGAAGCTTTCCTGAAATGCTAGTTTATTAATAGAATAAACTGCCAGGCAAGAAACATTTCTAGGCTTTTTTTTTTTTTTTTTTTTTTTTCTCACAAACAAAAGAATGCACCTAAATAAGGATTTTACCTTCTTTCTGTTTGAAAATTAGTTCTGTGCAAGCCACACTTCCCAAATAGCTGGATCTCTAAATCATGAGCTTCCATTCATGTTGGAATTCATGTTTTTGTGTTTTTTTTTTTTCCCCCTAGATCTTTTGTTTTTTTCTTTGGCTTTTGTGTTTTTGTTCTTCCTCTTAAAGTAGTGGAGTGTGTTACTTTTGTTTCTCACTGTAGCTTTTTTATCCATTGAATTTTTTGATGACTAGGACTCTCCTTTTGAGCATTATGTGTTAGGAAAGAAAAGGCTGATGTATATTACCAGAGGAGATGGAAGAAAATTTCTAGGTATAAATAAGTGTATATATTAAATTGGAGCAAAAATATTGCCTTCCTAATTAAAAAAAAAAAAAAAAAAGGAATCTAGTATATTCAATGTTTTTAATCTGTGAGGAGCATTCTTATTCTAGCTGCAACTAACTGCTAGTAACTGCGTTAGCTTTCTTTCATGTTTTCTCTAGCTGGCGACAGGGAAGAAGTGGCCAGACCAGTATTCACAATTGTGAGACTGGAGAGGTCCGTGTAGGATTAAACATCCGTGTGCCACGATGAGACAGCATCACCGTCCCCATGTCGGATTTACCACAAGGGTCCCCTGAGGAGGCGGCAGCCAGCAGGGCAGCACAGCCAGGCAYGGCGCCGTCCTTGCAGGGTTCAGCTTTGGACATTGGGTGCCCAACGCTGTTCCGACAGAAGGGCGACGAGGAGACCGAAGGGGAGAACCCAGGAAAGCAGGAGCTGTGATACATGATGCAGTAATAATTGACAGTGGATTAGATGATTGGGCTAGAAATGTGATATGATTACACAGAAAGTGCCCGCGTTTGGATATTGCCTGTACTGAGAAGTCTCAGGTGGGGAAGGCCGATGGGAATTCGGTGTAGTTCTGTTACAACTTGCTGGCCTGCAAGTGCCTCAGCTCCCGTTTCATACCAGAAGGTCTCCCTGGATGTGGCGAACTGTGGGATTTTGAGGGAGGCAGATTTATAGCTGACATGAATTGACTTAATGACTAAAACTGAAGCGAGTTAAAGAGGTGCAGCTTGTGTAGAGGAGTCAGATGTTAGGTTTGAATAGTTGAAAGGAGCAAATGCCAGGGAAGGACAGAAAGAGCTTATTGTGTTGTATTAGGTAGAAACAGGAATGGGATGAAGTTGCAAGCTGCGTAGCAAGGACGCGTTTGCTAGCAGTGCTGTATCTTAAGCCATGAAATAATCTTGCAGAGCAGTGGAATTTGCAGCTCCACATGTTTCACAAGGTGATGGGACACATTCGGCGCCTCAGGTGTTTTACTGCACGTTTCCTTTCCATGCAGTGTGACTCKCTCTGCAACGTTTAGTAGCCATTGTCCAACTCTGAGGTTGGCAGCAAGGGGCAAATTCAGTGTTGCATGATGTACATGATTCCTATGTTGCTTACTTCTCTGCATTAGGTGGAAAAAGAATCAAATATTTTTGCCAAGTGTGTTCTCTTTAAATTGCATGAGTGACTCATGACTATATTGCTCAATAAGCGGATACAAACACTTTTTCCAGTATTTCTTCCCGTTGCTTTCAGGGACAGTTTGCCTGCCCAAGTTAGTTATCTGTTACCTCCCTTCACTCTTCTATGCAAAAGTGTGGGGAACAGGAACAAGATATGCTTAATTCCAGTATTTATGTGCATTTTTGGTTTCTGATTCTTACCTAAATGTACTAAGACTAGAGTGAACTAGTTAATTCCCATATGTTCATAGGTGTCTGTCATCTGTGTCATCCTGTGCATATTCACTTCAAAAATGTTCTCCTTGTTTATCAATGACAAAACCTTAATTTATTTCAAAACTTGCAAGAGAATATTGATCTGCTGAATTCCCTATAATCAAAAACATGGTAGGCTGCTGGATATTTTCGATACCTACAGCTCGCTTTTCTGTGGGAATGTGTTACTTGTGCATTACATGTGGGCTTTTTATTAGTAGATTGGCAGGTGCACTTGTTATTGTATAAATGGCTGAGTTGAGGCCAATAGGTGGCTGGCAGATGGGAATAGCATTGGGAAAACTGACCACGCTTGGGAAATTGTTTTTGGAATATCTCCTCTGATAATTCACTACTGTTGAAAAGTAGCTATATGGTAGCAAACTTGAGAGAGCTGTTTGTATGCAGCTGGGACTGAATTTACAGACTACCTTTCTCTGACTTGCTAAAAAGCTAGGGATTGACAACCCCTTTCATCCTGCATTATCCAGTGTAGCTTTTAACTCCAGGAAAACTATGTTCACAAATTGATGCTCTGCTCCTCTGGGGTTGGTGCAGAAACATTAAATTGTACTAAAATATTCATATGTGAGTGCATTTAGCTGAAAGCAATTGATGTGCTTTTCCCTGGAGAACAAAGTAAAAAAAAAAGCTGTATGGACCTGCACTCCAGCAGACACCCTAACCGCGCTCCTTAAGGGTAATTACATGGCTTGGCTGATCAAAGGGTCTTAAAGTGAAAAAGAAATTGTTTGTGGGATGGTGTTTGGTATTGTGCACTTCTTGAGTGCAGCATACTTAACAGCATCACCGAGCAGTAAGCACTTCATAGTTGTTTGATATACAGCATAATATATATGAACTAATGTCAAGCCAGAAAATATTTTAATGGGTTAATAGCTTGTAATTGGGAGGAATCTGTTGTGTGAAGTAATTTTCATTATAAGGACTTCTTTCCAGTGCCATCGTCCTTTCACTCTTACAAAGAAAATAAAATGTCTGAGCTGCCTTTGGAAGAGTATGCGTTCCAAAGGGGTTCATTAAACTAGCTGTTTAAAAGCTTGCCACTGGTATGATGATGGATTGATGTACGCTGAGGCTTTTCGGTGTAATTCAAAAGTTGGCATAAAGATCAATAGTAGCGGACAGCACGCTTGCAGAGGAACCAACTGCTCTTGTGTTKCACTTGGGAAAGATGCACGAGATGCACAGCAGGGCATTACAGCGTCCAGAAGTTACAGCTAAAAATGATTCCTGCAGTTCTCTCAARCAAATGTAGCTTTTAAATGCTCCAAGGCAGCCTAAGGCATTTGAAAGTACTTTCACAAGTAAAAACCAGATTATTCTGTAGGTAATTGAAAGAAGCAATATGCACAGGGAAATAGCTGTGCTGCTAAAATGAGAAGCATCCTCAAGGAGCGCCCTGGTGACGTTTATCCTCCCTGCAAGTGACGGGCTACGGGAGCGGTGGCGGCAGCTCCGAGCTGGGCTGGGCGCTGCAGTGCTCGCGGGCACCGGCTGCCCCTCGGGGCAGGGACCCCGAGACAGCCGGTCTGAGGATGGGCGAGGGCGGCTCTTCTGGGTGATCRGGGGGCGATGACCCACCTTGGGAGAAGTACCAGCTCTGCCTCTTTGGAGGTTTGTGGAGAAAACAGTGCAGTGCCAGGTTAATACCTTATGTAGCAAATGRGGAGTCAGACTCTTGATTTGGACTCTTGTTTGTAAGTAGGATAAACTGGGGACTTTGTGTTTTGTTTCTTTTTAGGGGTTTTGTGCTGCAGACCTGTGCTTACAGCCTCAGGGGTCTCTAGCAGGCCCCTGGCTCCCGCCGCTGTAGCGGGCTGGCGTGTTGCAGGACAAGCTCAGACACTTGCTCTGTCTGCCGCGCGCTGGCAGGATCCACCTCGGCTGCTGCCACAGGCCTTGTGAGAAGCCTCACGGGTACCGTACRTGCCGATGCCATCTCCAACTGTGTTCCCATAGCACATCTCCAATTTTTTTTCCAAGTTTGCTTGTCCCGCTTGTGCCTGCCTGCCCGCTGCTTTCTGCGCTCTGAGGCTGTTCAGTAGGTTCAGCTTTCTGTGCTTCTCCCTTCCTCCCCTGCGCCCTTCCRCACCGTGCGCTTCTCCTTGGAGCAGCTTCCAAGGATGCAGCAAGGCTGGTGCAGCTGGTGGGAGGCCTGGCCCGTGCGATGCAGAGCCTGCTCCTGCCTCGGCCCGGCCTCCCGGAGCGGGTGCTCTCTCTGCAGAGAGCTCTGCTGCTCCTTGCAGTGCCCTCGGGCCGGGCACGGGCGCGCGCCGTGCGCCTGCCGCCCGCGGCCACCGTCCCCACACACGGCCTCGCAGCAACGGAAAGGGTGGGATCCAGCCAAAGCTGCGACAGAAATTACTGATTGCAGAGAAAATAACATTTTCAAACTTTCCAAACAAGTGACCTACCTTGAAAAGGATTTAAAAGTTCTTACTCTTTCCTGGCTTCTCAGGGGAGCAGTCTATTGAATAGACCAGTTCTTTTAGTCAGAGAGCCAAAAGCAAATAACTAAGCGGGTAGGTTTTAAATGTAAGAGTAAATGCTTTTTAGACAGCCTGGTAATTTATAAATGTCCTTTTAATGAAACATCTTTGTCTTTCCTAGATATTTTAATAGAATACATACATAGGCATCTGGCTCTTGGTAACCTGGATTCTTTCCAAAGACTGAACTTCAAAATGTTAAACAGAGTGATAAGAGTCTCTGGTAGTCTAGATGACTAGCACTTAATGAATTGCTCCAAAAATCAAATTACAGTAATGTATTTTWAAAAAGAGCTCATGCTAAAGACTATGGGATGTTACTCTAATTTCTYCTGTAACATCTGTTCTCTTATTTGGTATAATTAAAATATTGCATTCTTACCATGAGTTCTCATATGAACATATTATATTACATTGCAGCTGTGGTTAAAATATGTTGACCTCTAATAGTAATGTATTCAGCAAAAAGCAATTGGGACTAAGAAATTTTTGAGTCTCCACCAGCTGTGTGGTTTTGTGCAAGTACATGGACTAGATTCACTGTATCAATTTCAAAGCCTGTTTTAATAGGAAATGCCCTGTTCCTGCTCCATTTCCCTTCCCTTCAGTTGTTAGAGGAGACAGCTTTTGTAGAAAAGTGGAGAAAAGCTTCATAAATTTTATTTATCTATGCCTATTTAAAAGTCAGTGTAATAGGTAAAATCTGTAGCTGTGGAAACATCAGAGTAATCTCTGTTTTCTTTCTTTTTTTTTTTTTTTCCTCCTCCTTTTAATTGCTATAATGACTCTCAGGCCTGGGTGGAAGCAGCAGCCTGTGCGCTCTGTGCCTGCCCCCCTTTGCCAGCCCCTGCAGCAGGTCCAGCCTGCTGCGCAGCTGTGCTCTRCGCTGCCACGTCCGGAGCCGCTTCCCTGCCACGCAGCTCTCCAGGGCCACATAGGTGGGATCGTCTGGTCCTTCCCAGACCCCCAAGCATTTCTTGAATTCGATGTGTCCGTTTGCAGCTGTGGAGCAGCCTCGGCACATTGAGAGAGGCGATTCCGTTCTGTTGGAGCCCCCRCGGGGCTGCGCGGGCGATGCCCTCTGTGTCGCGCCCCGGGCTGCCTGGCAYGCGGCTGGTGTCGTTGAGCCCACACACGTGCAGCCCTCGACGCTCCCCGCAAAACAGGACGCGCCGTCGGGAGAGTATACACTGACAAAGGTGCCTCATGCCTGGCTCCTGCTATTTCATGGCTCCAGAACATGACGTTTCAGGAGTCTTATCAGCATGTGGCAGTCTAAAAGGTTGGAAATGAGACCTCCACCCACTAACATGTACTGCAGCCCAGGCTGAGGCTGCGCTGCCTAGAGGCCGATGTGTCTTAATGCCTGAGATGTGCTCGCTACAAGCAGGCCGCTCTGGAGCCAGGCCAGGGCGCCGAGAAACGCCAGTGCAACCAGCACAGTTACCTTTTGCCAGCACTGCCCTTCTACTGAGTGCGTTGGGGAGAAGTTTCCCCTTTGCTTTCCTTCCATAAAGCCAGGAGCTGAACAGCGCAGGCTGGGCTGGAGCAGGGGGCAGCAGCCACTGGGAGCAGCACGTGTGCCTGGGTGTGGATCGATCATAGCGCGGATGACTTTCAGCTCAAGGGAAGCCACTTTTGCTGCTGTCGATACAGCTTTATTTGCGTATAGATTTTTCACCYGTGTGAGTGAGGTCTCCAGGGGGATACAGGGCTGCCGGGCGCGCGGGGACGAAGCCGCGCGGCTCGTGAGCGGCGGCGCCGGGCGCCACGGGGCTGCAGGGCGCCCGGCTCGCACCGAGGTGCAAGACCTCTTGACTGCAAACTCCCTAAGGTGGAAACACACGCGTTCCCGTCATGTTTAAAGGATCCTAGAGCTGTCAAGTAAAAAAGACTGGGATTTTTATCSAGCGAGCCCATTTTTAGGCAACTGTGTTATCTCCTGTAATGATCCTCCACTTGCATATTATCTTGCTTAATATTTGTCTTGGGAATTGCCAGGCTCATGGGTAGCGCTGGTGGCCCTGCCCGGTGGTGGGGACGTGGATGTGTGTTGAACGCCGTCCCAGCTGTCACATGTTTGATGCACATGTCTTTTTCTTTTCTTTTTTCTTTTCCATCATCTCTTTTGCCAGATGTGTTTTTTGGTATTCTACTTTTACAACTGCATTGGTCATCAGCATATTGTGCTGTCATTAATAGCGAAAACTACTTTATAGAAACCACCATGTGATACTGATTTTGAGTAGGGTCGTGGTGCTTACTGAAACTGTACCATGGGTGCCAAAAATGTTTTATTTTTGTTCTCTTCTAGGAACTTTATATTGCTGTGGGAATATCTGGAGCAATCCAACACTTGGCTGGGATGAAAGACAGCAAGGTATGAATTTGGATGTGCTGGAAAAGAATTTGAGGAAGGAAAAAATTTGAATTGTTTGATTTTTACATCAATATTTTAAACAGTTCTCCAGTTTTTAAATGTTAAGATCGCTGGTTTGTTTGATGTTTTAAAGCATGTTAGCTTGCTAATTAGGTGTTGCGGAAGGTCATCTAACACAGTAGAAAAACTATTGCACTAAAACCCAAAGTGATAGGTAGAAGAAACTGATCGTCTTTGTTTATTTAAAAAAAATGCCCAAACTCTATACAATAGTTCCATTCACATTTGTTTCAGAATGACATATTAATTCATGCATAACAATGTGCAATTTGAATTATGAACTTACAATTCCATAAAGTAAAAGATGTCTCTGACATTCCTGCATTTAGGCATTCAAATGGAAACCTATTATAAAATGCCAGTAAAACTTTAAAAGCTTTAACTCGTTGGTTGCCAAAACAAATAATCCCAAATTGGAACTGCCAGCGTGTGACCCACAAAGCAGCACTGGGAAGCGGAGCAGGATTCCCTGCTGAGTCGCGCTCTCGAATGCCAGACGCCTCCYCCCACACACCAAAAAGTGGGTTGTCCTGAGCACCTCCAACTGGTTTTAGAACATTAAGACTATTTTTTTGTTATTTTCAGGGAACCCATTGCAAATTTCAATGAGCTTATTAGTGCTTTCAGCACCCAGTTAAAACCCTTCAGAAGGTTTGCAAATTTTGCTTGCAGATCCCTAATTTCTTTCTTGTCTGACCCCTGACACACTGTAGTGCGTTCATGTGGCTGGTATTTCTCATCACATGCCTGAGAATGATTTACAAAGTTCTTCTGGATTAGCAATTAAATCACAGATATGTGGGGGAATTGACAGCAGCTGGATTTGGGATCTCCTTGGGTCCCATGTGACCGTTTGCAGTGGCCGRTGGCTGCAGTAATAAGGACGCCTTTAGATGCGGCCTCTCCAGCAAGGGTTTGAGGGCAGGGCAATTAGCATGGGACGTTCATTGGTGACTCTTCATTTCATGCTGCTGCGGACTTGATCTGACYCCGTTTGTGTTCGTCTCCTGCGTTACCTTGATAAGACACCAGCAGTACTGAGAAAGAGCCTCATTTTGCTTTTAAGCATTAGTATTTCCTTTGCTGTAAAATCGTCATGCCGCAAGACTGTGCACTGCTGTAACTAAAATGTCTGCTTCGGGACCTTCTCCGATGCCACCTTTGGTGGTAGGAAAAAGCCTTTTGTATGAAATAAGGACAGGTAAAAGGTGTTGGTAGGAGCGGCTTTACTGTTTATTTTCTCCCGTCTATCGCGTTTTCTGTTTTAAACAAAAGGTGTATCATGAACTTCAGTTTTATTGGTGTTTCAGAAGTGTTCTGCTTGCCTAAGGCCAGAGCGAATAGGTGTTGTAGTTCCTGAAAGAGCCAATTTATGGCACATAAAAGAATGATGGAGCCGTGGGAGGGGTCTCGGGGGTGTCCCCCGTCTTCCCTGGGCGCAGCGAATTAGCCGGCGCCGTGAACTTGCACACTCCCGGACACGCTTCCCAAAGTAGTCAGATGCTTTCTACCAAGTGAAATGTATAATTTATTTGTCCTTTTACAGCAAGGTAGAAGATGAAGCTTTTGAGGAGACCTAGAAAATGGTTGTTGCTTTCTTTCCTTCCTTCTCCTCCCCCAGGAGGTAGCCACAGTGTTTTCTTTGCGCTTTAACTTGCACAAGTTGTGCTGCCGGCAGGTTACGCTTGTGTTTCTTAYCCTAGAAGATGGTTAAATGCTGGGGCAGGGGAACTGGGTCTTACTGAAAAGTTACTTTGGGTAAAGGAGAGAGTCAGAGGAAGACTCGGAGTGCTCTAGGTGAGCGCACAGAGCCCACAAAGAAGCAGCTGTTTCCAGTCCCTATCTACAGCCTCTCAACTAGGTTTGGTTTCCCACACGTAGGGAGCTTGTGCTCCCAAACAGGTAAACTGAAGTAAGAGCAAAAAGGAGTTTGGGGAGCGCTGCCGGAGCAGCGAGGCTAGGACGCTGCTGTAGGTCCAGCCATAAACACCACAGGCTTTAGAGAGAGTCACAGGCTACAAAAGTGACCTGTGAAGGCAGAACGTTCSTGTGGTCTTGAAAACACCGACTTCATCACCGCCCTTGAGTTACTGCCACGGGCCACGTGCCGCCAGGGCACCAGCGTTTAGGGGCAGGTGTAGCTGCGGCTGCCTGGGGCGGCAGGGCAGTGAGCGGTGCCGCACGCAGCCTGGCGTGGGGCAGGGCCGGGCCCGGCCGCCGCCTTTGCTCCTTTCTGGCGCTCGCCCTGCCTGCCGTGGCCGCTCACAGCGGTTCTGCTGGGAGCTCTTGCAGGCAGTTACCAGATGCTCTGACTGACCTGCATGGAACATCTGCAATCAAGGCAGGCAGCTTTCCGAGCGTGGTGTGGGGAGTTGGGACACGTGCACTTTTTTGGCCGTGATCTCTCCGTAGGTCGTTGTGCTCTCAACCCCCCCCCCACCCCATACACCCCCCCCCAAAACAAAACAAAAAAACCCCACAAAACCCAACCACCTCTTTAACTGTTCTGCATGGAGGTCTGTGCTATGAGCAAGGGAAAGGCCTTTATAGAAAATAGTATTTTTTGTTGTTGTCATGACCAGCTGGCCCAGCTGGGCTCTGTGTTGAGGGTTTTGTTGTTGGTGGGGGGAGGTTGCGGGGGGAGCTCTATGGAGAGGTGTTTGGTCACCACGTGCACGCTCAGCGCCCRGCTCTCCTGTCACTTGCAGACCATCGTTGCTATTAACAAGGACCCGGAAGCGCCCATTTTCCAAGTGGCAGACTTTGGYCTCGTGGCAGACTTGTTTAAGGTAAGGCTGAATGTGAAATGTGTGGGGAACAAGCGGTGGGGTGGTCAGAGGTGACAGTATTAAAGGCACATGCTTGTATGAGGGTGTCTGGCTGCCTGTTTTCTTAGTTTCTGGTGATTGTTTTGCTTTTAAGACTCTGAGGTCATAGTGATTTCAGCAGCAGTCCCCAGGTTCAGGCCCTGCGTGGGGGTGTTTGCGCAGCGCTCACTGGGCCTTTATTCCCATTTCCTGGATTTGGCTCATTTTGCCCCCGGCTGCATGTTGAAGGGCCATAGGGGCTGTGCCTCGTGCGGCCGCAGAGCGGGGCGGCAGCGGCACTGCCAGCACTTAATGCCCTTCCTGAACTACTGCCCACAGCCTTGGCAGGCAGCGCACGCCTCTTCCTAAGGCAGAGCGCGAGGCGCGCGCTGGAGAAGCACCACGTAGGCAATTTCTGTAATAAATTTTGTACGAATGCATTATTTCCACCTAATGGAAATGCAGCACTTCTAAATAATTAAGCGGCCGCATCCAGCAGCGGGGAGAAGGGCCGGGGGGGAGAGCGCTGCGGGCTGGGGTGACCCCCGGCCCCGCGCCGGGCCGCGCAGCAGGGCAGGGGCACGCGGGGAGCGGGGCTCGCGCTGACCCTGTGCTGGTGTCCGCAGGTGGTGCCGGAGATGACGGAGCTCCTGAAGAAGAAGTGAGGCAGCGCGGGCTGCGCGGAGGCGCCGCGCGGGCACCGGGCAATAAAGACTCGTACGGAGCTGGCGCGCGGGGCCTGCGCGGCGCCCGCCCCTTGGCCGCACTGCTCGAGTGCGTGAGGAGAGTGGTAGGAGGGCGAGAATGAGTGGAAGGGAAGGGGAGGGAGAGAGAAGCAGGAGGAAGGGACGGGCACTGAGGGAAGAACTGGGAAGAGTGAAGAAAGGAGGAGGGAGAAAAAAAGAAGAAAAAGGGAAGGGAGGAAGGATAAATGGAAGGCAGAGGAGGGAAGAGAAGGCATGAAGGAGAAAAGGAGGAAGCAAAGGGGCAGACAGGAAAGGAAAACAGGTAAGGAGGTAAAGGAAGAAGATGGCAAGAAAGGGAGGAAGAAAAAGGGAATGGATAAAAGGAATGAAGGAGAAAAGGAGGATGATAGCAAGGACTAGAGGGAGGAAGGCAGGAGAGAGGAAGGAGGAAGGGAGAAAACAAAGGGCAGGGTAAGGAACAGGAAAGGAGGGAAAAGGATTGGGGGGAAAAAGTGGGGAGCAGAAAGGAAGGACGAGGGAAGGAGGGGAAGGAGGACRAGAGGGGAAAGGGGAAGGAGGGGAAGGAGGACGAGAGGAGGAAGAGAGCAGGAAAGGGAAGAGAAAGGGAATGCATGAAGCAAGGAATGGAGGAAGGAGGGAAAGGAAGAAAGGGAATGGGAGAAATAAGGGATTGAGGGGGGAGGCAAGCTGACAGGAAGAAGGAAGAATTGGGAAGGAAGGAAGCAAAGGGAAGGAAGATGACGCAAGGGCTGGGGGAAGGAAAGAAGGATGGGAAGGCATGAAGGGACAGAGAGGAGAACAAGGGATGGGAAGGAGGGGAAAGGAAAGTAAACGGGAATGGGAAAAGGAGAAAAGTGGTAGGAAGATGGCAAGAAGGACTAGAGGGTGGAAAGTGGGAGAATGGGGGAAAGGGAGAAAAAAGGAAAGGGAAAAGTAGGGAAGGGGAAAGAAAATGGAGAAGGATGGGGCAGAAGGAAAAAAAGGAAGGGTRAGGAGAAGAAATGGCAAGGGGCAGGAGAGAGGATATGAAGCAGGGGAAGAAGGAAGGGAGCAAGGGAAGGGATGGAGGGAAGAAGCAAGCATGCAGAAAGAAGAATTGGGGGGAAAAAGGGAAGAAGGATGGAAGTAAGCAAAGATTAGAAAGGGACAACAGGGGGAAAGGAGGAAGGCTAAATGGAGTGCATGAAGTAAGAAAGTGAAGGAGAAGACCTGGAGGAAGGAGGAAAAGGTGAGCACAGGAAAGGAAAAATGAAGGTGGTAAAGGAAGATGGGAAGGGAGTAGGAGTGGAAGGGAGGAAGAAAGGAAATTAAGGGAGTGGGGAATGGAGAAGTAAGAAAGAAAAGGTAGATGGCAAGGAACGACTAGCGTGAAGAAAGGAGGAGGACAAGGGAAAGGGGAAAAGGAAGAAAGGAAGAAAAAGGGAAAAGGGTAGACAAAATAGAAAAGGAAGGAAGAGAACAGGAAAGGGATAGAAGGAGGGAAGGGYGACAAAGAGGTTGAGGGRGGAAGCACAARGACATGGGCAAGAATTGGGAAGAAGAAGGGAAAGGAAGGGGGAAGGAAGCAAAGATTACAAAGGACAAGGAGGAGGGAGGGAAGGATAAATGGCATAGAAGAGGGAAGAGAAGGAGAAGATATGGAGGAAGAAGGAAAAATGGACAGAGAGAAGAGGAAAACTAGGGAAGGAGGGGAAGGAGGTAAAGATGGGAGGAAGGGAGGAGGAGAAGGAAGAAAAAAGTGGAGAATGGAGAAGAAAAGGGAAGAGAGGAAGATGGATAGGAAGATGGGGGAGGGGAGAAAAGGGAAGAGGGAAGAGGAAGAAAGGAAGACAGACTGAGAAGAAGCAATAAGAAAATGTGGAAGGGTGGGAGCAGAATGGAAGAAAGATGGGGAAGGAAGAAGAAGAAAGGGAAAGAAAGGCACAAAGCAGGTAAGAGAAGTACAGAAACAAAAAAAAGAGGCTGGAAGAGGAAAGGAGGAGGAAGTGGGGAAATAACGGATTGAGATGAGGCAGGGGGACACTAGGGAGAGGAATTGGGAGGAAGCAAGATGGAAGCAAGAGGATAAAGGACAGGAAGATGGGAAGAAGGATAAATAGAAGCYATGGAGAAAAGGAGGAATAAAAGTGAGCAAAGGAAAACAAGGGAAGGTGGTGAAGGAGAAGGGAGGAGGAGAGGCAAGGAAGGGAGGAAGAAATTAAGAAAATGGGGAATGGAGAAGAAAAGGAAGAGGAAAAGAAAGGGAGAAAGGAAGGCAGATAGCAAGGAAAGATGGAAGATGAGAGAAGGAAGAAGGAGCAAGAAAGGGAGAAGGGAAGGGAGAAAAAGGATATGGAAGAGGAAAAAATGGAGGAAGGAAAAAGGGAAGGAAGAAGAGAGGAGGAAGAGGATAGATGAGATAAATGGAAGGCATGAGGGAAAAGGAGGGAAAAGAAAGGGAACTGGGAAAGAAGGGATTGAGGGAAGAAGCAAGCASACAGGGAAGAAGAAATGGGAAAAGGGAAGGAAGATGGAAGCAAAGGTTGGGGAAGACAAGGGGAAGAGATGAAGAATAAATGGAAGGCATCAGGACGGGACAGGAGAAGGTATGGAGGAAAGAGGGGAAAAAAGGCACACAGGAAAGGAAAACTGAAGGGAAGGAGGTAAAGGAAGAAGATGGGAAGGAGGAAAGGAGAAAGGAAATTAAGTGGGGAATGGAGAAGGAAAAGGAGAAAGGCTTGAAAAGGGAGCAGAAAAAGGAATGAGGGAAGAGGAAGGGGAAAGGATGAAGGGAATGGAAAAAGTAGGAGCTGGAGGAAGAGAGCATAAGGAGGAGGAGCTGGAGGGCAGTGAGACACGGACACGGCGCACACACGGACATGGCGCACACACGTCTCTGCCATCCTTTATTCCCCCACGCGCTGCCCCCGTGGCGCCTGCCCAGTCCCGAGGGCGCCCCCAGGCTGGCCCTGGCCCCRGCCCCAGGCAGGTCCGTGGTGCCCCCGGCCCGGCAGCTGCTCTGGCCCTGTGGGGCAGCCGCGGTGACACTGGGTGCTGCTCCTGGGCGCACAGTGCYACAGGTGCAGCCTGGCCCTGGGGCTGTCGCTGGGTCCCCTGCCCCCAGGTGCCTGGGTCCAGCCTGGCCCTGAGCCGGTGGCAGCGGCAGGGATTGAGCACCTCTTGTGTCCATCCCCCTGCCYGAGCAGTGKGGCAGCCTACGCCTCGGGCACCCTGCCCAACCGCGGCTCCRGCGGCCCCAGCGCCCCGAACTTCTCGTCTATGACCGGGCTGCCCTGCGGGCACTCGATGAGAGGCTTGAGCTGGAAGACGTCCAAGYTCTCCTGGTTCCTCCGGTTGAGCAYGCTGAGCCGGTGGCCCAGGTTTGGGCTGGTCCCGGCCGAGCCCGCCGGGCTGGGCAGCTTCAGGTTGACGGGATCCAGCCCTTTCTGCGCCAGGCAAGCGTCCTCCGAGAGGGACGAGAGCAGCTCCTGCACCACGGCGCGGGCCACGCGCTGCYGTGTGGGCACTAGGTCGCCCTGGGGGCCGGGCTCGCCCGGCGGTGCCTCCTCGCAGGCCGTGCTGCAGTCCGGGGAGGAGCCCAGTGTCTGGCTGCTCTCGCTGAGGGCCCGCGGGCCCGAGCTGCCCGTCGACCTGGAGGCGCTGCCCGACGTGATGCTGGCCGAGGTGCCGGTGCTGCCCAGCCTCACGGGCACCTCCACCGTGAAGAGGTCGGAGGAGATGTTGGGGCGGTGGATGTCGATTGCGGCTGTGGTGACCACACAGAGGGCTGCTTCAGGACCGGCGCTGTCTGCAGGACCATATGGCAGAGAGGGGCATGTGAAAATGGAGCCAGAGCCACAGCTGTGTCCAAAGGGGCATTCAGTGTGTGTGGGGGGGTCACTTGTCACAGCCTCTTCCCTCATGAAATATTTCTGTTTCTAAAACCACTGTCCCTTTTTTGCTCGTGCTGTTGTGCATGGGCATCTCTAACTTGTCTGTATCTCCATTATATACCATATTACCCCGTGGAATACCCCCCATATACCACAATGATATTTTGAACTGTGTTTCTACCATTTCACCCYGAAGTGGGAGAATGTCTGCCTTGATCCACATGTCCAGGGAGAAAACCAAGCTACCACGGTGCCTGTCCCCTTCAGGCCAGCACTGGYGTCTTGGTCAGTCCCACCTGGTTTACAGCACATAGTGCCACGCAGCCCTACCCAAAACTCAGCCTGTCCCCACATTTTTAAGGGACACTTACCACTGCTGGGCTCATTGTAGTAGCGACTGATGTAATTATTCATGTCGTCCTCTGAAAAAATAAGAAGGCAGCCATTAGAAGACCCTTTTTTTGGTTAAATGCCTGAGATCCCCATGTGGAAACCTCTCCCATGTCCCATATGCCCAGAGACCAGCTTGAGCTCTCTGCAGCGTGTGCTGTGAGGCCGGGATGTGGAGGTGCTGCCCTCTGCGGCACCGCTGCACATGCACTGTGGGGCAGGCGCTTCCCCATCACCGCACGCAAAACCAGAACATTTTTTGCACCCACTGGGAAAGGAAAATAACCACCTCAGTTTGGAGCCCGCCGTGGCTATTAAGAAAAGGAGCAACCAGGCTGGCTCCCGAGCTCGCCGCGAGCCTGACCTACCCAGCCTGAGCTGTATCGTGTGCTCTAAAAGCATCCTCGCCTTTTAAGTGCTCTTTTTGATACTGTGTTTCAGCAAACCATGCTCATCCCTTTGAGCCAGATTTCCTTCAGCCCCCTGGGCCTCTGTGGCTACAGTCCTGCCTTTTCACAGCACATTGCGGTTTGCAGGTGAAAGAAACAGATGTTTTCCGGGGAACACTCTCTGCACACAACAAGACCCAAACCACCAAGCACTCTGTACCTGAAATAGCTGCACTCGCAAGAAGGCAATCTAACCTGACACTGAAAGGCAACAGGGTTGTCTGTCTGGTTTCATTGGATCTTAAAAGCTTTTTTGGCCCTTGTTGATCTTTAAATGCCTGCAGTCAGAGGTGTGCTTTGTGCTAATGCCTGAGTTTAAAAAAGGGGCCTCAGAGTAGCTCAAGGCAATGCCGCTGGATGAGGAGTACATTGCAAGGCTTTTCAGCTATCTGCTGCTAAAATACACTTCATTTCAATCATCCATAATTCACATTCTAAATGCCACCAAACCTACCAGTACAGACGCAGGTTCTTGCTCTGGGAGGGAACCTTTAGCTCTATGCGGAATGTAGCTGCATATATTGGTGGTGGTGGTTTTTTCTAAGTAGAGAGAAGAGGAAAATGGCCACAGCTGAGGCCTAGCTGTGGGTACGTTGCGCCCTGGGCACCCCTTGCACTGGCCCACGCTCGCTGAAGGCAGGGGAGCCTGCCAGGATGCTTTGCACTAGGGGAGAAAAAGACAAACCAACCTGGAAAAGTTATTTGTCTGGTTTCCAGTACAACACTCAATTCAAACCACCCAATCAATGCTTTAGGGTCGCACACCATTACTGGGCTGGTCCTCGGCCAGCAGAGCACGAGTGACCTGTTTGCAAGGCAGAGAGCTGCCTGCAACTGAAGGGGTGCTGCCTAGGCCCTGGGCGGGCAGTGGCCAGTGCAACCCCCAGAATGGGAACTGCTGCTGCCAGCACTCGGAGAGCTGCGCGCGGCTCCGCGTGGCAGCGCCTGCACATAGGCCACAGCGCTGGCTCCCACCGAGGCAGGCAGCCGTCCTAGGCGCACAGGTCTGCCTTCCTAAAAGCTTCACACATAGATAGATAGGGCTCGGGGGGGGGGGGGCGTGTCTAGGCGATTTTAAAAAAATAACATTTATTTTTACCCTGAAAAGTTTCTTGTGAATGAAAAGCAGTGAAGAGTAAGGGAAAGACAGCAGCAGGATAAATATTTCAAATACAGATTAAGTTTCTCCAAGGCTACATTAAAGCAAACTGACAATTAACAAACTCTTCCTTGTCGCATGGGAAACTCAGCAGCTTAGGACAGAAAGGGCTATAAGCAATTCCAGCTATCTCTGGCTGCATCCTTAACTGCTGAAAGCAGGGACTGCAAAGAAAATGCCACCAATATAGAGGTGCACATAAAATGCAGGTGCACATAAAATGCAGGGAGGCACCGTACCGCAGAAGCCCATGGTGCGCAAGATGCTGATCCGAGCCAGCAGAGCAGCTGCTGCAAGAGGGGCAGACCACTCATTAATTGTACACATTTTTTTTCTGATTTCAGTGTGCTTTAGCCTCAGCATCATCCTCAACTATAGCTCAACATTCCCTCTACTTCCTTTTCCACAAAGAGGAACTTTCTTTTAAGAGTCCTTAGCCATACGGATACACAAATTACATTTAYAGTAAAATAAACTACTGTCAGGAAGCAGGAAGCAAAAGCATTTCCTTTTAATTTCCCCTGGAAAAGGCAACCTTCAGAAATGCCTATGGAGGACGCGCTCTAGCAGTTAGCGGCCAGGGCCGCCGACGGCCCCCGACAGGATCGGGGCGCTTGGCTGGCCAGGAGGGGACGGCGGCCGCACATCCCTCCGGCCGCCCCAGCCCTTCTGCGAGGCCACGAGTGCCCCGAGCTCCCATGAAGGTGGGGAAATGAGGTTGCCTCTCGGCTCAGCCCCCCCCGGCGCGGTGATTGAAACAACGTGGGGCTCCTGGCCGGAGCTGGCTGACAGCCACTATATTTTGTTTGATAAAGGCTTTCAAACTACAGCCCTGCTCTTCTCCTGCAGGATTCAGAACACAAGCTAAAATGGTTCAGGGAATAATAAAATATTTGGAGTAGGGTCCCATACGAGCTCCCCTGGCCCTGGAGGCACCATGATCTCTCTCTCTCTGCTGGCCCTATAAAAACATAATAAATGAGGTGAAGCACATGAATGATCTCCCCTCCAGGCAGACCTCTCCTGCAGTCTCAGCTCCCAAAACAGAGATCTGTCTTTAACCAACAACTTCAGTGAATGAGTCCAGAAAACCTCTGAATACAATATATGCCACCAGTACATATTTGCAATTAAAAGTCTTCAAAAAGTCATTTCTTTTGGAATAGCTCTCTGTGGAAACATTTTACTTTGTGTTTTTGGTGCCACTGACGGACTCTTCTGAAGGGGAGGGCTTTGCTTCGTGCTGGGCGGTCTGCAGGGAGGCCGGGAGCGGTAACGTTGCTGTCCTGCGGCTCCCCTGGAAAGCAATCTTGACTAGAAGGCTTCTAAGGAGGCAGATCGTCTATCCCCATCCCTGCTATCTGACACCAGCGGMTTTTCCTCAAAGTACCGCTACCATTTAGAAGCCTTTGGGGAAAAAAGGGTAGGATAAAATACACCCTGCAAGGAAAGCTGCTGAGACATACCCTGAGCAGAAAGGCTTTTCAYAGCACAAGTTATAAGATCAGGCTATTGCCCCTGAACACTTCTAAAAATAAGAGCAGTGATGGGAGCTACGCTGCTCTGACACGGGCCTGTGACGTGGCCRCGACGCAGCTCTGCATGGGAGCGCTGAGAAGGGACCCGGGAGTGACAGGACCCAAGGGGCCTCCTTTCACTTCAGCAACGCAGTCCCAAGAGGATGTGGCAGCAGCCAGCCGGCACCTCCTGGGGCTCCTCCCAATTTGGGGCAGCATGGAGCAGCTGCAGCGCTCACCCCGCTTCCCCTTCCCACGGCTGCCAGGCCCTGCCGAGGCCGGAGGGCAGGGGGAGCGCTGCAGGAGCCACCGGGGCCTCASGGAGTGGGGAATCTGCCTGGGGGGAAGGAGCCAACTCCTCAGCTCCCTGAGGGTCCATGGAGCTTAACCAGGGAGCAGAGGGCACTTCAGYGATGGCCATTTCCAAGAGCAGGCTTTGGAGTAGCTACTTTTCAACATTTGAAACTAAGTATAAACTGCTTTTCATCTACTGTGCTGCAGTAGCACAGCTCTCCTCCGAGCACTAACRCATGAGCACCAGAAGAGCTGGCAGAGAATTGAAAAAGTCTTCAACCAGCTCAGGCAGCCTTGCAAGCACCAACTGACAAAATCCACGCCAGCGCCTTCCCCRGCAGCTTATGAATAATCTTTGTGGGAGCCCTTTGAAGCTCAGAATTCCTCCTGTTCCCCTCCCAATCTCCTATTTTCTTCRCTTACAAAATAGTGGGTACCTGTGGGCAAAGCAAACTTTACTTTTCTCTGAGCACAATCATAAATTGTAGCAGTTCCCCCMAAAAAACACTTGCTGCCAACCCCATAAAAATGGAAATTTGACTCAGAATAGTTAAAACAACCCTGCTGTGACRGAGAGCAAGAGAGCTGGGATCCAGTTCTTGCTCTAACGAATAYAAGGGTGGCATATTAATACTAAACTATGGCAGTACTGTAGATTTTCAAAAACTAAAATGATATATGCAGGAATATGTGGAATTTCCACTAGGGGCTGTAATTCATGTATTATGGGAGAGATTAGCAAATAATAAATTTTCAGAGGAAGTCTTCATGGTTACATGGGGCGATGTGAACCTGGCATCACCCTAAGCCTGGAACTTTGTAGCCTAAACTCTAAAAATGATTTGTGCAGGCACAGAAAACAGTAAATGTTATTCTGACCATGACCACTTACAGGCAAGAATTCAGCAGGAGACAAGATCTCCCTTTATAATTTAGGGAAGACCAGATAGGATAGTTTTTACCATTATGTCATCAAACCATGTCTGGGTAGAAGAAAGAAGACAGCACTTAGGATCTTTCCCTTGCTCCCAGTGAAAGGCTGACCACAACAGCCCTGAAAATCATTAGGGAGGCAGCGCTTTCAGCCACAGCTCTTTGCAAACCCGCCGGGCTGCCGCACGCTGCTTTGAAGCCTGAGCAGCAGCATCACTCACATCGCAGTGGAGAAACTGAGGTAGGGAGGCCGAGCCTGGTGCTTGCAGCGCAGCCAGTGTCGTAGCTCTGCTCTGGGTTTCAGGCCCTCAGGTCCTCTCCCGAGCACCGACGTCTACCCTGGTGTCAGCACAGGAGGGCTCCCCTCGACTCACCTGCTAATGCCTGTGTTTTAGCCACTGTGTTTGTCCACTCAGTAACGCGGAAGGGGAATATTTCCATGCTTTTTGTCAAATAAGCCTAGAAATAAGTTTCCCACCTCCTGCTGTGCTGGGATTCTCCCAGCGAGCTGCTTTTGCAGAGCTTGACTCCCTTTTCAGAGAACTGGCAGGGGCCGAACCTGGCCGATCGCACACAGAGGAAGGGCAGAGCGCCGTGCAGATGGAAAAGCTGGGTGAATCCACCTCCTGGAAGCTACGGGCCCGCAGCCCCCTCCCATGCAGGCCACAGCTCGTCCCCACTGCCCCCTGCCAGGCTCCCCGAGGTGCCCTGCGATGCTGGGGCTACCTGACTTATTGTACTGAGCACAGTAGTAAAAGGCTGCACAAAATCCAGGGTAAACACCAGAGTGCAAGCTGGAGCTGCCTCCGAGGGGCTTTAACTCATGCACTATCCCATAAAACTCCCAGGTAGGGAAATGAGTGAAAAGTTTGAATGTCTTCGTATTCTATAACCCCCTCATGGAAAAGTATTCTGCACTCAATGTCCCCATTGTACAATATAGACAGGGAAATAAGATTAGCTTGGGATGGAATATCTCATTCTCTCCTGCATTATGTTCTCCAGCCAACTCAAGCTTGTTGGTTTGGCAGCACGCAGGACTCTCTAAAGGGAGTTTTTGAAGACTGAGTTAAGTTTGGCACAAACACACACCAGTCCATGCCATACCCCATCCCCAGGTGCAGAGCACAGGAGAACAGCCCCCCTGCTCCTGTTTTAAACAGCTGAGGGGGAGCTCTCTGGTCCCTTGCTTCCCCTCGCACAGCCTCTATAGCAGGAAGCCTCAGATATTTCTCAAAGCTCACAAATGCCATGTGACACACAGTGATCAACTGTAATCACCGCTCAGGGGTCTTTAAGGAGGAAAAACACAGCTAAGAG
Organism: Nothoprocta perdicaria; assembly: GCF_003342845.1. Taxonomy (NCBI): domain Eukaryota; kingdom Metazoa; phylum Chordata; class Aves; order Tinamiformes; family Tinamidae; genus Nothoprocta; species Nothoprocta perdicaria. Next base: position 692,688 of record NW_020455360.1, on the reverse strand, counting down.
AAAGCGGATGCCAAGCAGCTCGCAGTGGGCTTGGACCCAGAGGGCAACATGCAGTTCCTAACCCTCCACCCCAAAAGCCAGGGGATAAAAGCAAAGCAAGGTGGTGCAAAACGCTGAAGATAACACGTCCACTGTGACAACAGCACGTGAGATGGAGGAGGACACAGAAATGACCCACGGAACCGTCTCGAGCATCCAGCTGCGCAGAGCCGGGTCCCATGGCACGGGAGGCAGGTGGGGAGCACCAACACCAGGAAATCCTAGAGCAGCCAGCCAGGCTGGCAGCACGAAGGTGCCTGGGCCGTGAGACCTGCTCCTCTCCTGCCCTAGCCCCCTTGGGCAGCTTTTGCTGGGACACGTCCTGGTGAGACCAGCGAGCGGTTACAGCAAGGGCAGGGGTATCACTGGGAGCACAAGGCAGTGCCGGGAGAGCTGCAGAACAGAGCCCTGTGCGAGGTGGGAAGGGCAGGACAGCAGGCACGGGTGGCCCATGTTCCTTTTTTTTGTCCCCTCTCAAGGTTTGGATGTCCTACATTTCACACAGAAGTAACCTATGAGCCAGCACTGCTGGTGCTGCATTCAAAAGATGGTGATGATGGGTGAGGTCTCCCCTCTGCAAAATAATCCAGGAAATCAGATGCAAACTCCCCTGCCTCAGCAGACCATTATCTGGATTGCCAAGCAAAGCACTGAACACTAGTGCTGGGCTTGGACTTGTTATATACTCCCGCCTTGGTATCCTCGTCAGTGGCCTTCCACGATGGCAGCTCCACATATATTTCCCCTTGTATTTTCAGTTCTGGGCATCAGTGATTAACTCTACATTCTCAGTATTATCACTGAAGCTCTACCACTGAACATAGCTGTATGTTATCTATGTTATCTTTTTTTTTTTTTGGTTTATTATTGTCTGGATAAGCATGAATCCCCCTGAACCAAGCTAAATCTGGAAATCAATCCCAAAGACCGTGTGTCCACTCTGCTGCCCACCTGGCCAGCATTTTACAAGGAGAAATGAATAATGAGCACTTGTGTTAGACTGCAAGTTAGAGCAAATACCTGGGCAGAAGAATTTTTAGATGAATCTCCACAGCCCTGTGATTTCAGCAAGCTTCCTTATAATGCACACAACACTCTCCAGTTCCAAATGTAACCCTCAAGGAACACATGCATAAATTATAATGCATCCACAGGGGAAGCCTCTGAAATCCCACAAAAAGGGGGAAATGCATTTTAGGGGGCAGTCTCTTTTGCTGTCTGCTTTTAATTAGAATTTCAAACCAGGAATAATTAATGGCTAAGTTGAAATCAATGTTTAGTCATTATTAAACAGAAAAAAAACCCAAAAACAACTTCTACATGTTTCATGACTGTATAGAGCATGGAGAAGATAATCTTTTGAAAAATGCGGACAACTTGTTATCTCAAATCTTTTGATTAGATACTGTTGTGTTTGGCCCTAAGAAAGATGTCCTGAGAACCTCTAATTCAAATATATTCGTATGCTGTTCATACACGAAAACAATCCAGCAAAGATGTCTGAGAAAGCCTGGCACGCCACCGTGAAGGAAAACGAGTGAGAGGCAGCAACGCAGACCGGCACGGGGGCCGCTCGCACCCTGCCTTGCCCCTTTGCTGGCACTGGGGCTGCCTGTGGCCGGCACTGGGGCTGCCCGTGGCCCAGCACTGGAGCTGCCCGTGGCCCAGCATTGGAGCTGCCCATGGCCCAGCACTGGGGCTGCCCATGGCCCAGCACTGGGGCTGCCCGTGGCCCAGCATTGGAGCTGCCCATGGCCTGGCACTGGGGCTGCCCATGGCCTGGCACTGGGGCTGCCCGTGGCCCAGCACTGGAGCTGCCCATGGCCCGGCACTGGGGCTGCCCGTGGCCCAGCCCTGGAGCTGCCCATGGCCCAGCACTGGGGCTGCCCGTGGCCCGGCACTGGGGCTGCCCGTGGC
>NW_020455360.1:672667-690547 GCF_003342845.1 Nothoprocta perdicaria | reverse complement strand
CGGCACTGGGGCTGCCCGTGGCCCGGCACTGGGGCTGCCCGTGCCCTGGCACCTCTCAGGCTGCATTCACAACCCAGTGAGGGAACAGGCCGAGGGAGGGTCACAGCTGATGCAGGGGCAGCCACACAAACCTGGTGGGCCAGTTGAGTGCAGGGTGACGAGCAGGATGGCTGGGACCTGTCAAAACACAGACAATCCTGCGCTCATCACAATCCTGTTTCCAGGAGCAGCCAGGAACTGACCCTCTGCTGTACACAAGTATGGAGACAACCAGCCCAGAACTATAYGGTTCTAGGTGTGCAGCTTTCTACCTCTTCCCTTGACTGTACACCACGTTTTTCTTCTGTTAACCCAACTCTAATATTCAGAAAATATCACACAGCTCACAGACTACAACAGGAGATGCAAGTTTCTATAGATTCATATGTCTGCAATTACATATCCATGCCTGTAACATAAATGTGTGTAGCTGAGTACTCTCAGCAGACATCAGACTCTCCACTTGTTCAAAAACTGGGCATGTTAATTCCTGATGTAACCTTGCTGACACAAGATTTACAGAAGAGGCTAATCTGGCCTAATACATTTAACTGGATACTATTAAAACCAGTAGGAAAACAATGCAATACTATAAATATCACTAGTTGAGTTATGAAGCTGGTTCCTGTGCAGACACAGTAGCAGCTGTGAGCCATAACATCAATTCAGACCTGCCCTGGGTCCTCTCTAAATCACAGAAATGCAAGTGGCCAAAGTCTGAAACTGTTTTTCAATGTTCTCCTCAATTCCCTTGCTTTTACCTCTGGGTAATTTTTTTTTCCTGCCAATTCTCACTTGGCTGCTGCTTCTTCAAGGTTTGATGGATACAATCTCAAGGACATGGGGGACGTACAGCACAATCATTTTCTGCCACAGTCATTTTATTGGCTCTGGTCAGAATCTGTTCACAAATYCAAGAACAGCTCCTGACGCTCTGAAGGAGACATAATTTCCTTGCAAAAATGCAGTCTCCATCAAAAGTCAGCAGTTTGCTGGTGGAGTGAAATTATTTAGTGGATTCATTAACTCCCTCCAAGGCAGGAGGCAGCAGCACACGGGCAGCACTCACCTGGTGGCGGTCGTAGCTCAGTGATGTTCTCGGTGGCTTCATCATCCGAGTCTTCAGTTGCCACCACCTTGTACCTGTTGCTGCTCTGCTTGTTCAGGAGATGGGGGACTTGCAGCGCAGCCTCCCGCTCCGCAGCCAGGTCCAGGTCTTGCTGGGCAAGGTGGGCCCGCAGCTGCCGGATTTCGAACTAGAGGGGAAAACAACACAACTRATGTGACCTGGATGTGACTGGAAATCTGTGTTCTAGAGCTGAGGCCTGTTACCCAGCTCAACATTAAACTGCTGCAGGCCTGGGTGAAGACCTGTGAGAGCAAACAATTTGTTGCAGGGGTACATGAGTCCACGCTCATGTTCTGATGTTCTCCCAGAGCTCCTAAGATCTGGCCTATTCTTCACATCATCTAAATTAGTAGCTGCCTTGCGCTCCTCGTCRATTTAGCATACTTGTGCATGCTGCATAGAGGCTCTTGGACAATTTCTGACAGAAGGAACTGCTCAATTATTCGAAAACTTTCTAGAAGATCACCCTTAACAGCCATGTAAGTTCTTGAGACTCATCCTTCACAGCCTGACTTTGTACAGAGGATTTCTGTGGAGGCAGGATCTCAGAGTAATGCCCAATTTTTGCTTCCCTGTTGCCAAGGGCAGGACGAGGGATGCTGTGGTTCCCTTCCACCCCAAAACCTTCTGTGCTCACGAGTGTGCCGGAAACCCTGGGGCAGGGTGCCATTCTTCTGGCGCAAACATGTGGGCCAGGACGATTAAGGGTCTGCTGCAGCRTGGGGGATCAGCCTCGTGACTGCTGTTATAAAGCAGACGCTGACAAAAAGGCACAAGGGGACCAGCAACGACCTGACAGATGCAGCACACTTCTGTGCTTAGGGGGCCACACWTCTTCCACCGCACGAGGAAAATCCTCTCCTCGAGAGACTGAAGGGACCCTCTAGGCCCTTTTGTAAGAACAGYGAAATCCCAGCGCCAGAGCTGGCTGGCAGAGGGTTCTCCTTTTCAAATGCTTTTTAAGATCTGTAGTGCAGAAGCGACCAAGTCATGTCTCATTACAGAGCCTGAGAAGGAAAAGCAAATGAGGCAAGTAATAGGCACGGGCATCTAAAATTCAGCACCGCGGGGCCGCCCCTCACTGAAGCAGCCAAGGGTGCCTGTGGCTGCCGCGAGGCCGAGCCGGGCGAGCACCACTGTTGGGCGYGGGGCTGCGCGCGTGACCAGAGCAGCGCCAGGCGTCCTGCCGCGYGCCCGCGCTGTGTCCCACTGCGCCGCAGGGCGAGCGAGACGCAGCTCCCAGCCCTTCAGAAAGAAAAAGAGAGAAAAAACAGAGATTCCAGTTTGCTCTATGTGGAGGCTGGCATCTGCTTTCCAGAGCACAAGCAAAGGAGCTTACRGGAACTGCAGGGCTCACTGCACGACTCAAAACTAGAGAGTAAAAGGGCTGTTTTGGCCCTCCTCGTTACTCTCARACTGGCTCAACACAACACACAGCTTGTTCTCTCCGAATCAGTGAACACGCTGGGGCAGTTGTGGGTGCACAAAATACGTGCTGCTCCTGAGCAAGGTCCCTGCCAGGCAGTCCTTGGAGCCCAGGCCACTAGCTAAGCACAGCCCTGTCCCGTGCTCCCTCCACTGAGACCTCTGTGGGGCAGGTCCCAGCTGGCGTGTTCGGTGGTAGCCAGGGCGCCTTGCTGCTCCCCCTGCCTCTGAGAGCGCCCCGAGCCGCTGGCTGCTCRTGTCACTGCAGAGGGGAGAGCATGAATGGGCCACTAAGCCAGAGACTGATGCTATTTGTCAGGGCTTAATTCTGACTCCCTCAAGTATTTCCTATTTCATCTTAAAAAGAAGAAAGTTTCCCTTTCGGAGATCCCCTTGGCTTGAAGGGARAAATATACTCAAAAACAATAGTTTAATTTTTTTTTTTTTTTCGGAAGGCATTGCTTAATCACACTGACTTGCCTAGCTCACATTGAAAGGCAGTCAGAATTTGGCATTGTTACTGTCCTTGTACATCTCACATTTCACCCTTCAACAACATTCCTTTGTATTAAAAAAAATATTGCCCCTAAGATGCTTAATTCTTGTCTAAAGGCAGGACCTGATTTTTTTTTTTTTCTCAGAAGATAAAAAAAAAAAATAACAGCAGGTACAAAGCAAATAGATAAAGCTAGTTAAAGGCGAGCTCAAAACATCATCRCATTGTACTTCTGTTTCTCACCCAATTTAAGCTGCTTAGGCATTTACAAAGACTGGCTGAACCTTGCAAGGACCAAAGGCTTGAAGAAGATTGCTGTATTTGAGAGAGGTGAAGCACATAAGCAAAAACTTTCCTGCCACAGTGAAGCTACAGCAAAAAGGAGCAGAGAAATAAGACTTACGCCCACTCGTGTGCACCAAGCAATAAAGGAAGCGTTTCCAAATGGTTTGAATCCAGAGATACTGTCAATGCTTAACATCTCTATGGCACAGCGACCATCCAGCTTTTAAAGGATGAGTTCATAAAYCTTACTGTTCAATATGACCCTGCCAACAAACTACCAACTGCTCAGCCTGGTTTGCTGGCCCAGCAGCAGTCTGTGAGCATCACCTTGTGTCGCCACACTGGACAACTGCATTTAGACCAAATAAATCTTTATCAAATACTTAAGGAAAAATATTACCTTGGTTGACGCACAACACAAACAGGGAACACCACAGCGACCCAGGTGACCAGCTACTACTGCTGAAAACACGAGCAACAGAAGAGGCTTTGCTGCCATCTTCYGTTTAAGGGACAGAAACACACGCCTAAGCCACGCACCGCAGAAGCACCTGCTTCTCAGCATCTCACAAATAAAGCATCCTAGAAGAAACTGAAACCTATACCTCCTGTCCTGGCTCAAGTAACACTTCTCTCATCCACTGCCCAACTATGAAAGGCGCATGCAGGACTTGGAACTTTTAAGTGATGTGTGAACCCAAGTTTATGGCTTGCTGCAAACACAATCCATATGTCCGTCCTCTTTTCGGCTCTCACCCTTGAGCAAGCCCATCTGATCTAACCTCCAGAACCGCAGATGAGCTGTCAGGAGCAGAGTGGGGGCTGTACCCCCAGGCAGAGCAGAGCACCCCGCACGTCGGCACCGTGCGCAAGACGTGCGGGGAGAGTGCACAGAAACACTGCGCTCGCCTACGGCTGCTGCTGGCCAGCACGGGCTCTCCCACCCTTCCTTTACCATGGATGGTCTCATCATCCTCTTCCAGGTCCCACTCCTGCTTGCCCTGAAGTCTCTGTAGTCATTAAAAAGGATGGAAAGAGTAAATACTGTCATGTGAGTAACTGTAACTGGAATCACATGTTCTCTTAAGCTTTTTAGCTCATAAAAGGCATATACCTATCTACTCAGGAGACTGGTTCAATATTATTTGCAATTAATACTTAAAAATTAAACCAAGATACTTTAGAAGCTGGAATACAGACATGGCAACAAAGAGCAATCCACTAACAACAAAGGTTAGATTAAATAGGGGTGGGTGTTCCTTGCGGGTATAATTCAGGGAGAGACTGCATGAGCAAATTATGTTGCAGGTGCTTATATCTCCTGAACATTATATTGAACACTGACCTCGGRCAGGTCTAATGTGTAAAAGAGCTAATGAGATTGCTCTGACTGCATGTCATATACTCCAGGGCATGTTAAATAAATCAGAAAAAGGTGTAAAATATAACGTTCTTTTTAAGTAAAAATTCTGAGCCAAATTAAACACATGAAATTTCTATTTGCAGACAGGAGCTGATGCAGCTATCTGGAGGCAGACCTGGGCCTCCTGAATATGGGAGTACTGCAAGAAACCTCTCTGAGAAAATTATGTTTCCTGTTTTCAGGTAAATCATCCTTTCTTCATCATCCTTTAATAAACGTTTAACATAAATGTTAATGAAATGTTTAGCATAAGAAAAATAAAACATAAAAATATATGTGTATGCTTTGATTTGTTTTAAAAGAAGACTTCTTCATAGGTATCAGCTCTGCCATAGGCGCTGAGGAAATCCCATGGAGAGCCAGTGGGTAAGTAATGGGCATGCTGCTGTATGCAAGAAAACCTGCCTACAGCAAGGAGGCTGATGGAAATGAACTGCTGTCTTACAGGGATTGCAAACTGAGCCTTGGTCCCTTTGAGACTGGTACTGAAGCTGCTTACCATGACACCCATGACAGGCATTATCTGTAGTTACACACAGTGATAGCTTCTAGTGCGTCCCTAACATACTCTACAATGGAAAAGCACGTTTGAAAACATCACAGGTATCACCAAACAATTTAGGTAGGAAGGACGCGTGAGGATCACTTCAACACCTTAATCAAAGCAAGCTCCTTCAGCTCAGATTGCTCAGGCCTGTCAGGTTTTGAATGTTGCCATGAATGGAGATCCCACAACACTTGGTACCTGACAATTAATTCCGGTGGTCAACCACCCTAACAATAAAAAAGATTTTTCTTATACTTAATAGGAATTCTTATTCCAGCTTGTACTCACCACTTCTTTTACCGTCTACAGTCTTCTGTGACAGAGCTGCATTTAGCAATAACGTCCCCCTCCTTATCTTCTCGCCACGAGGCTGAACAAGCTCAGCTTCCTCGGCTTTTCCTATGCCACGCGCCCCAGCCTAAACTGCCTAGGTAGCCTTTGCTGCACTTGGTTCAGTATGTGCAAATCCCTCTTGCAGCAGGGAGCCTGGATGAGCCAAGCATCCCACATACGGCCTCACAAATTTGGGCTACATTTTTTAAACCACACCTTTGGAGTGTGCACAAATTTAAGTCATACGTGATCTCTTCCAAACTGGTGAAAGAAAGGCTATGTTTTACATGCTAGTAAGACATTTATATATGTACTGCTGGAAGAGTGAGGTTTTATATTCACGTGGAATGAAACTTCCAAAATAAAGGTGCTAACATGTGGCTTATGTGACAATAACCTTGCTACCAAGAAAGTTATCAAGATCGTACACAAGAATGGGTAACTAGATCGTCAGGCGTGGTGAGATAGCTCATTGCTGGGAGATACAAGCTCGCTTAGTGTCTTCAGAAGTTGTTGCATGTCCTCTTGTAATAAAAACTTAATCTTTTGGCAGGAAATAAAGCAGAAAGTACTACAGGGATCCCCTGTACACCTCCTCATTTAAAGAATGTCTTAGGTAATTATTTATAAGCAAACAAAATTAGAGAACTACACAGAGCTCTACAGAACATCTGACTTCACATGCCTGGATTTATAAAAAGCACCACCTATCCTATCTGCTATTTCATAAAATGCATTTAAGCCTCAAGAAAGGCCAGACTTAGCAGTGAATCATATAGTACTTCTCTTTAATGGTCTAGCAACAGCGTGTGATTGACAGTCTCAGAGAAATCAATGAACATTTTAGAAAGAAGCTTACTTGTGCCTAATGCAAGGGGAGCAATAACTGTGCTCCACTCTTAGGAGTGTCTGTACAGCCTGCCCTGCCCTGAAACTCATCTGCCATTGGGACACAATCCAGTGTTTATTTCCATTAGTTTAGCCATTGTTGGTAACAATAAAAATCGGGAGAGAGTTGCAAACTAATGATTTATAGACAGAGTGAAACACAGGATGACCTTGGCTGCCTTCCAGTCACTAAGAAAATGACTGGTAGTTAGAAATAAATTAAAATTATTGCAAAAGGAGAACATAACTTATTTCTCCGATAGGTAATTTTAGCAGCTAAATAGCCCTGTCATTAAACTAGCAGCTGTTGTACAAATTATATTTCAAGATAAAAAAGAAATTACATCTTCTATAGTTGTTACAGTTTTGAGAATGATGAAAAACCTAATTCTGTATGAGCTGACAGAAAGGGAGSTCCTGTGATAAAGCTGAATATATAATCTTAGCTGGATTGCAGTCACCTAAAGGACTCTTATGAAAGTTAAACAGATCGTATGTCAATCTATTAACAGAAACGGAAATTCCTTTACAGCTGACTCCAAAGAAAAAAAATCCRACCTTCCCTGACTGGAATTTACATTGTTAATGAAACTTCAGRATTTTCTTCATTTTGCAGTTTCAAGTGATTTTGATACAACAATATCATCAGCAATGTATTCTCTTTAATCAATGTGTTATTTTTGATAAATAACCCCARTATTACCCCAATATTTTTTGAATTTCCTGTTGCTGTGACAACTGATGTTTCTCATGTTTTGTGAAGTCTTGTGCAGTCATCTCAGTACTTTCTGCCTTGACTGCCCTGAGGTTCCACTCCCATTTAATGACATCTCTCTTGGCCAGCAGAGAATAAACAAAACAGCAAACAATTCAACAGTGTCAGTGGGGTACTACAGAGACCAAAGTGGTGGCCCAGGCAACTATAATTCATAAAATATATTCTGGTTTTCAGATGTATGGCTAGCCAAGATTCAACATCTGGAAAGAGTTTCATGTTTGGAAGAGTACATCTTCAACGTTCTTCAGAAATGGAAACATACTTTACAGTTTTGATATGCTATCGCTGTCCAGAAAAACACACGATTAATGAAACATTAATTTAAAAAGCAAGACAAAGGGAGGTTGCATTTTTCTTCCTTTTAACTTTTTTTTTTTTTTTAAGGAGTGGACTCCACTTCTCCCACTTCTGCTTGCTGCACTGTTTGCTGCTGCACAGGCCAAGATGCACATGCAGATTCCTGCTTAGGCTGATGAGAACAGCTCACATTCTTCTCTTTAAAAGGGGCTTTATCACGTATATTGATCAACACAAAATAAAACTGAAGGGACATATGTAAAGAATGGAGAGAAGGAACAACTCAAGAGTTCTCTCTTGAGTGTGAGACCTGGCACAAAGAGCTTCTTTTATGGTTAGTGTGGGACAGGCATGCTGAGACACTGGCCTGGCAGCCACCACTAATCTTATCTCCAACACACCTTGCATGGGAAAAATGGAGAGGAGCATCTGAAAGKAAGCCAGGTTGAGGACCCTGGGGAAGGCACATGAAGAACCTGGCTGCTCTGCCCTCCTCCCAGGAATTAGGGCTAGTTCCCAAATTAAAAATCGATGGGGCAGCAGTGACACAGGTAGGTGATCACAGATCAACTGCGCTGTGAAATTATCTTGGCCTTGCCCGTAGGCATATGAAAAAAAGTGGCAGAAATCCCAATCAGGTGGTTTCTGGGGAGAATGAGCTTGCTGGTAGATATTACCCTTCAGCTACTTCTCCTAGTCCTCATTTTGCTACCCTACCTTTTCACTGGGTCTTCTCTCTGGATTTTGCCTTTAGAAAAGAAACAACAACAGAAACAAACTTAAACTAGTATAAGTTGGCAAACAGATGATTTTGCCTTCCTTTTAGTCTTACTCTGTCATCATTTGTTCCCGCTTTTGTATGTTTTACCTTTGGCCAACAGAAATATTTCTGCAACTGTGAGATGAACTAGGTTCTGAGACAATTCCCACAAAGACCGTCCCCTTTTAAACTGACCATACAGCTAAGTACATTTGGCTATGTGTAAATCAGTTATGGTCAGGATACAAGTCCACTCAACAAATCTACTTGGAAAGAAATGCCAGAGGGGCACTTACAACTTCAGTTCCACCATTTCGTGCCTATGCACAAGGCTGATTTAAAACACACAGCATCTGCTGCTGTTTAAAAGTATAGTTAAAAACTCAGCTGTGACAAGAAGGCTATTTGCCTATAAAATGGTAATGGTACCATTTACAAAACAGGAGGGCATAAGACATCTCAGAGAATTGGCCTATTTTTCTTCCTTTTTAGGATGGAAAAAAAAAAGGAAGACCAGTTTTTCCCAACTCCTCTTCAGAAATCACAAATACTTTGTTTGAAAGTTCTAAACTAATTTAATCTGGGGAAGATGCCAAGCATTGAGAATTTCAAGCCCAATTGCATGGTATGTGGCAAAGCAGTGAGAAACAAAGACAGGGTCTTATAAAAGGAAGCACTGAGCAACCTTTTTAACAAGAATGTTTTCAACTCTGTCTGTAATGAATAAATCAACACAAATAACAAGTGTGACCACTAAGTAGCAGCCTCAGGACGAGTCAGCAGCTACAGTCACACTGCTGGGATGCAGGCAGCCATGGTGGGTGCCCAGTATTGGCCTTGGTAGGGAGCACTAGGCTGCCCCAGCCGTATGCCCAGAAGAGACCTACAGAGCTTGAACCTGGGGCATCAGGGCAAGCCCTCCATGCAGATGTGGTTCTAGGTGGCTCCCAGMTATCCCACCACACAGCCCTGGTAACCTGGGATCCCTCCCTGCTGTGGCTCCAAAGACAAGAGCAGCCAGATGGCTGCAGGCAACCCTTCGCTCAAAAACACAGGCACCCATGCTCAAACACCGTGAACGAGCAACTCTTTAAAAAGGCCAGGAAAGATGATCAAACGAAAAAGGAAAACCCTGGCAGAATTTTAGATGCTAAAATTAGGACATATTTTTCACACCAGATAGCRTACACAATGTTAATGCAAATATTATAATGCTGACAACTTGTTCTTGACTGAATTATGAAGCTATTAATTTACAAGGGAAGGATGCAGTACTAGTGTCACAGTCTTACGCTGCTAACTGCAGCAAATTAATACATTTACCTCATATTATACAGCTGAGACATTTGTTTGGCAGAAACTCAGGACAGTAAAATAAGAGAGATTACTATACTGTCATTTTTCCATAGTCCATATTTTTCCATAGCAGATGACACTTGAAAGCCAGGAGGAAAACTGCTCTGTTTCCACAGATTTACTCATCTACCAATGCAATATTTCTTTATACTTGATATACAGCTGTGCTAACCACCGGAGTTCAGCTTAGGGCTGCGCGTGCAGATAAGGAGGCACAGGGATCGCAATGGAGGGTGGCAAATGCTGCTTCTGAACTCCATTTGGGATAAAGGGTCCTCTCTTACTCAAGACCGAGAAAGAAAAACCTGTTTGGGAATTGAGAGAGTTACCTGGATACACAATCCATTTCCTAAACACCAACTGTTTCAGAATGTCTGATTTCTCATTAGGGAGGAACAGCAGCGCAAGAGCACGGGCTGATCTGCAAAGCACTGCAATGGCACTCAGCAAATCGGCTCCGGGGTGCCGCGTGGGTTTGCTCCACTTTCATAGAGAGGGGAACATACCATTGCCCAGCCATGGTAGAAGCATGAATCAATTAGTATCACCACACAAATCATATGAAGAGGAATGCACTTCTGCCACTAGAGAAACACACATGTTTGAATGCAACTATTTTTTTTTGCAGCAGTCAAGTCTAAGGTTTAGAAATTTTTTATGGTTAGTATGACAGTGTGTCAAAAGCAGCAGTGCTAAACGGCATGTGTTGCCAATGGGTCTTCTAAATTTACWACACTGAGAAGGTACTTTACTGCCATCAGGAGCTCATTTGCTGAATCCTGGGTTAGGAACCAAGACATTCAGGACCCAAATCCAAAAGCCAGTTAAAAACCCGGCTTAGAGATGGGCACTTAAATCCTTCCTTCAGATTAAGCATCTGCTGGGCAGTTGGCCTGCTCTGTGATAAATCACCTCCGCTGTATGTCCAGGTCCTTCTTGTCTGATCAAGATGTTCAGATTTAGAGCTCTCCTCATTTTGCGTTTGAAAACCACCTACCACAAGTGTGGAGGGGGCACAAAAGGTATAAAAAGGACCTGYAAGCTTTACTTAGACACCTCACAGTTATCCTTATAGTTCAAATAGAAATAAGTTACATAGGGTATCATTCTGTTGTAGTTTGATTGTCGAATGAATGCCATTAGCCTGATCATATATGGCTGGTTTCATGGGACAAGTTATTCATGGGACATTCATTTTCAAGGGACAACCTGTAATTCAACACTCTTGGTTCACTGTGCAAATCAGTGTTTTTGTATCTTTTTTAATGTAAAGATATTTCTCTGAAATATTTTAAGATTCATTTTCTCTAATTTCTAATTTGAGTCATGAACATTTGGGGACCTGGGAGGAGTCTGAAATCTTGACCTGCTTCCAGCAACTAGAAGCTTCTGCTGCAACATTCTGAGCCTGCCAAAAGAGTCTCTGACCTACAGGGAAGCTGCCTGCTGCATTTAAAGCAGGTGAACTTCATAGCAAACAGGAGTTTAAGCAACTCATTAGCTTTCAACTGCATGCAGTTTTCCTGGGACTATAGCCTTAATACAGCTGCAGTCTCCAACAGTGGCAATGATTTTTGCATGTTCTGAATAGTATGTCCAACTGCCCGTATTTACTCCATAAAGTAAATACTGAACCATTGCTTTTTATTCATCACACTTGTTTTCTTCAACTTAAAAACACTTGCACAGCTGCAGAGGGAGACAGCAGCAGTTTGACCCAGCTGATAATATCCTGTCCTCAGCTAGATGATTCCCTAATGGCTGAGACCTGTCACCTTGCAACAATATCCTAGTGATATTCCTCAAGCCTTAGCTTGCAGCAAAGTATGTAAACCATTTCATTCGCCAGGACAAGTTACACACAAAGAAAGAGATGACTGAACTTTACCCCTTGTTCTTGGCAGATCTGGGTTAGTCTTTCCAGCTGCTCATCTTGAATAACCTTTGCCTTCTCATATTGCTGAATCATCATCTCCATCTCCAGTTTCACTGGAAGGACATAGGCTGGAAAATAGAAATAAGCATGTGAAGTAACGCAGCTGTGATTTGTTTTTTATCAGAGGGAATACCTTTGCAGACCTTCAGGCCAGAAGGCATCTTCTTAACAGTCTAGTCTTGTACTGCACAGGCCACAGAACTTCACCCCTTTCACTGACAGAGAACTGGATAATTTCTTTTCCAAACAGAATTTTTTTCTGGGGAAGGACTTCTAACATGTACAATTCAGGTCATCAGCGAGGTCTAGACCTTGTTCAGTCATATCTCTGTTTGTCTGGCTGAGCTGAAATGCATCCTGCACGCTCTCCCTAGCTTCTGCACTAACACGGATGTTTTCCCAGTGTTTACCACAGGTTTCCTGAACTGCTGGGTAGGAGGATTTTCTGCTTGGAGTCGTGCCCATCCCCTCAAAATTTCAACAGTACGGCTCTCTTGGGAAAAGAATTATTCCAGAGCTCTAAGCATTTAATTCCTAGGCATATTTGCAAAAATAAGTCCTTGATGGAAATAGCAGACTAAGAAGGAGATTTTAAAAACAAAAAGGCATTTCACTTCTATGGCTTTTCAAGAGAAGGAGGTCTCTATGGCCCAGTTTTCAGCAAGTCTTCTGAATGCCTCTGGAAATTTTGCTCCAGCTGTACTTAATGCAAACTCATACTATCAACAAAGGTGTTTTAGGGCCACTGCAATTCTTGATGCTTTGTGAAGCTACACAAGATCCTCAACTGTGCTTGGATACTTCACTCAGAGGACTATGATTTTTCTCAACTCTGAATACTGAAGGTCCTGGGCATCTGTCCAGAAATAACACCCCAACCTTGATCTTTCACACTGGAGAAAAGTAACCCTTCAGTTATTTCTTTTCCACCTCCTATCCTTGCAATCTGAAATGTCTGAAACCACTTATCACAAAGCAGCCTATACCTGGAGAGCTGTCCCTTTACCAACCCTAAGGTTTGTTTCCTTTAAGTTCTTGCTTCCAGGTAGAGTTGCTGGTTATGTTCTCTGTGACCTTGACTYGCTTTCACCTCCCCTGGTGCGCCCCACATTTTTGCCTTGGCAAAACTGTACTGATGTACTGGGCAAAACTACCTCCTGGTTCCAGGAGTTACAGCATGCCAGGTTCACAGAAAGCACCTTTGAGAGAGAACCCCYGCTGTCAGAAACACTCAGGAATCTGACATAAAAATCATGTTACAGGCAAAAACTTGAAAAGAAAGCACTAACACAGAGCTACCTGGGGGGATAAGGAGATGGTGCAGCAGATATCGGAAAAGCCAATTAGAAGCAATTATTTTGCAGAATCAGGAATATTGTCTGGTGGCAAGAGATGGGAAAAGGGCAGGTCAGACGCATTGTCAGGATGGGGGATGTGAAGGTGCATCACAATAAAGTGCAAACCATTCAATTATATAAAGATTCACAGGGGARTAACAGACATCTTCATGAAATCGAGATCTATTCTCCTCCTCATAATTCTCTTTTGTTCAGTGGTTTGAAATGGAGGAGGGGGGAAAACAATAAAAACAATGGTAACAAGCAATTTTGATATTTTTTCTCCATAATTTTATTCTTCTCCAAAGTCACTCACCATCAAYGATCCTCTTCACTCTCCATATTCGTAGTGTGATAATAAGGCTGATAGCATCCCAGGGGCTGCTGGGGCCATTAGCCACTGTTGAGGCCACCATTGGTGCCAAGGACAAGATTATGACAGCACCATCAAACACCTAGGGAGAAATCACCTTTTCAAACCTTTCCTCACAAGCTCTGACATTTCTGCTCTGCCTTCCTCCACAAGAAACATTACAAAACATATTTGTATGGGGTAGGGGAGTGGCCAAGTCTCAAAAATGCTCCATCCTTTTCATGCAGCACAACAGAAATACTTTGTGTTTCACCCAGAGACCATGAAGGTGAGCAGAAAAAGTGTGGTGGGARGGCAGGGGGCAAAAAAGCATTTGGATCTACTGGCCAAAATCTCCAGGTAGGGGTGATAGCATAAATGTTATTACAACCAGAAAGTTTTATAGCATTGCTATTTATTACCTGTTAATTAGCATAATGCTGACCCAAGTGAGGATACAGTCCCTGCCCATAGATCTTGCTGTCTAAATGAAGAGAGCAAGAAGGCAAGTCGAAAGAGATGGAGCAAAGAGACGGGATGGCTCCAGGCCATATCCTGCCTATGAAACGGGTGTGCAGACAGCTGTGCGTCAAGACTCATCTATGGGCAGCTACGTTTTCAAGGATTCTGACAAATAAAAACTCAGTAGGATTTGTATGACTATGACACTAGCTGCCTTGCAGATTGGGTCAGAAAAGGCAATCTGCAAGGTGTAGGAGGAGCAATGTGTGTCTTAACGCACTTCACAGCAAACCTGCAGTGGTGCTGTGTCTGTCCTACCCTTCTCCAAAAGGACAGAGTCGTCTCATGTTCTTGTTCCTATCCAGACCCTTCCCAATTGCCAAAGACCACAAGCTAATGGCTTGCACAGGGAGGCAGCAAATAGTTTTTGTAAGCAACACACATTCAGAAGTTTTGCACAGAAACTCAATGTACCGAAAATAAACAGTTTTCAATGATTCCACTGCACATTATCAAATTAAATTCTCTGAAACTGCTGCATTTTGGTCAATAATACAGAATCTCTGTATCAATAATGTGAGTTTCACTTCAGTTTTTAGCAAAAGAAGTCAAAAGGTATTAAAATTAATTACAAAAGCATGCAGACATCTGAATTCACTTAAACCCAATGAAAAAAAAAACCAAAATTCTTCCTGCTGCATCCTCTGCAACATTAGCTTTTCACACAATTCCCAAAATAAGCTTTTCATTTTCTTGACCTGCAGATTTCTGCTTAAATTAGGATTACACGTTACTTTTAATATTACATTTCTCTGTCTGTCTCTGGAACAATACATATATTTTACCTTAATTTTTGATTTGAAGTTAAAATTACAACATTTTTAAAGGTTAAATTTATTTTTAAAAATTCACAAGAAATTTGGGGTTGRGAAGGGCAGTGCCAAATGACTATTTTCTATCAGAAAACTGCTGAAAATTTTGCAACAAGTTCTAATTTCAACTTGATTATGGGAATGTGGTTACACAAGCCGCACGACCGTGTTTGCCCCTACTGCTCATTCTCTCTGCGTAGCACTGTCAGCAGTTTGGCTAACACAGGTCTAACAACAAAATTCATAAGCACATGGACCAAAATGTGCAATTTTCAACCCCAGAAATAAAATATTTCTAAATATAATTCTTCTAACTACAGCTGAATCTTGCGCTCTTGTAGGAAAAGGGGCTACCTCATATAGCTCTGTATACATGTATATGCCAAGAAGATTGTGCTTCTACCTCTGAATACCAGCTAAAAGACACCTGTACTGCRTGTGGTCTATAACAAACCCACCCAAAGCAGTCCTTAATATTCCTGCTGTGCCTGCCTAGGAAACTGGACAAAGAGGAGGTGTGCTTACCTCTATTTTGTTTTCAATATAATCCCATATGCCAAGGACCACAATCCTCAAAACAGTCTGGTGAAAGAGATTAGAGAAAAAAAAAAAAGACAACAAATGTTATTGTAACTTAAGATGAACATTTCATCTTTATTCTTTTCAACATTTCTTTTTGTCTTAAGCATTAAGCATTTGTTCTAAATAATACCAAGGACTGAGAAACGATACTAGCTCAGCAGAACTTCCCTAAGCRAGTACAAAGTCCCACACTCTCAATCTTTCCATCTTCCTACAGTCTCCCTTTTAGATGTGTGAGATCCAGATTACTGAAATCCTCCACCCCCCAGGTCTATGTAAGATTTGGTCTCAGTACCTCTCAGAGGTGCTTGTATGGGGAGAAATTCTATTTTCCTGCCATCTTGGATGTGCCAATGCTTATGGTTTTCCTAGAATACCGGCACTACATGATGTATAAAGCTACTGATATTTCACCACTTTTCCTCTCAAGAGTGGAATATGGACATATGGAATATTGTCTTATTATAAAATTCCAGCAAGCCAGAGAGGGAAGGAGAAAATATCTCCATGATCCTGCTCTATTAAGCAAAACAGCTACGGGTAGCGTCAGTAGCTAGGAAAGAAGAATAAAGAATGAACACAGAATGAACCAATGGTGAATTCTCATTAAAAATCCAATGGCATCTTCCTTTTTTTTTTTTTTTTTTAATTAACCTTGCTTGAATACTTTCAGAAGATGCAATTTAAAAAATCAATCAGCAAATTGATRATAGAAATCGTTGAAACTGAATTCACATAAAAGCATAATCACGAGGGATATTTTCTACCCACAGCAACATCAAACTCTYGACACACGTTACATGCAAGAAGATCCTAACCGTGCAGCTGTGTGCCCTGCAAAGAAGACCAAAATGCTACTTTCTCCATGAAAGGACAGAAGAGCTGAGCTGACCTAAGCGTGTCAGCTGACCATRCCACGGACTGTGCAGAAAAAGAGATATAAAATGACTGTGATGAATATACGCATTTTCTTCATTACAAATACAAATACATTAAATCCCTACCAGCATCAAATTAATGCCAAATGTACCAAGGCCAACTGCAGAGCAGCACTGGATTTTTCTATACAGTGCTGTTGGTGTGGACAGCTGTGAATCTCAGCCGCTGCGGGCTGGGCTGATCGTGCTGTCTTGGTGCTCTAACCTCATTAACCTGTGTGCAGGGAGGGCCTCGATAGGCAGGAAGGGCTGCACAACTGATCCCATATTTGCCAACGTGATGGCACGTGAGCGCATGGYGTAAGGGCACGTGCTGCTGTAAAGCTGAGGTGCTGCTGCTTTCAGCTAAAAGCACCTTAGCTCCTCTGCAAGCACCTCTCATGCTCACGTGCATGAGAACACGCACAAAACACTTCAGCACCAGTTACTCGGGAGCACGTAAATGTGATTTTGCAAGGTAGCCTGGGGTCCACCATGACAAGCTCATGGACAGTCACCGGGACAYGAGTTAGGAAACATGATGCCTCCTGCAGCACTGAGCATGACAACTTTCCCAACAGCGACTCACTGACAGCGGAGAAGACCAGGTTATTTTCTTCTATGTATATACTGCATCAGTAAAATATTAAGCCAAAGGGCAACTAAAGGATGGCTGAATACTTTGCACCTTTACAGAAACTGATGGTGGAAAAGAACATTGCAGAACATTGCAGATAACTTCTTGATACAGGTGGTTGAGGAGCCAGCAAGGAGAGGGGCGCTGCTAGACCTGATACTAACAAACAGAGATGGTCTAGTGGGAAATGGGAGGGTTGGGGGCAGTCTGGGCTGCAGCGACCACGAGATGTTGGAATTCACGATTCTGCGTGGAGGAAGCTGGGCGAGAAGTAGGATAGCTACCCTGGACTTCAAGAGAGCCAACTTTGACCTCTTCAGGGAGCTCCTTGGAGCAGTCCCCTGAGTCGGGGTCCTAGAAGGAAAGGGGGTCYAGGACAGCTGGCTGATATTCAAGCACCACTTCCTCCAAGCTCAGGATCGGTGTATCCCCACAAAAAAGAAGTCAAGTAAGTGGGGCAGCAGACCTGTATGGATGGGTAAGGAACTGCTGGGCAAAATGAACGAGAAAAAAAGAGACTACAGCTTGTGGAAGAAGGGACAGGCCACGTGSGAGGAATACAGGCGCATCGTCAGAGAATGCAGATGTGAAATGAGAAAGGCCAAAGCCCKGGTGGAATTAGAGTTGGCGAGGCAAGTCAGAGACAACAGGAAGGGTTTCTATAAGTATGTCAACAGCAAGAGGAAGACGAGGGAAAATGGTAGTGCACTGCTGAATGGGGAAGGGGCCTTGGTGACGGAGGATGCCGAGAAGGCAGAGTTACTAAATGCCTTCTTTGCCTCTATCTTTACAGCTAAGGCGACACCCCATGAACTGCAGGGCTCAAGTGGAAGAGATGTAAATGGGCTAAAGGAAGATCTTCCGCTGGTTGAGAAGGATTGGGTTAGGGATCACTTAGGCAAACTGGCCACTCAAAAATCTATGGGTCCAGATGGGATGCACCCAAGAGTGCTGAGGGAATTGGCCGAGGTTATTGCTCAGYCTCTCTCCATCATCTTTGAGAGGTCCTGGAGAGCAGGGGAGGTGCCC
>NW_020455360.1:549168-671541 GCF_003342845.1 Nothoprocta perdicaria | reverse complement strand
GATAGGACAAGGGGAAATGGGCATAAGCTGAAACACAGGAAGTTCCATCTCCAGGTGAGGAGGAACTTCTTCACTGTGAGGGTGACAGAGCAGTGGAACAGGCTGCCCAGGGAGGCTGTGGAGTCTCCTTCTCTGGAGGCCTTCCAAACCCGCCTGGATGCCACCCTGTGCCACATGCTCTAGGTGTGCCTGCTTGAGCGGGAAGGTTGGACTAGATGATCTCTGGAGGTCCCTTCCAACCTTGAATATTCTGTGATTCCGTGAAAATCCTCCTTGCCCAGGGAGCTGTGCTTAAAGGTTTTGTCTTTCAAACAACAAAGCATAAGTGCACAGACAAAAKAGCAACACTGGCTCACAATCCCAACCTGGAGCTGCTGACAGCACATAAAAAGTATTTCCTTTCTGCCTTTTCAATACCTCACTGCGGTGCTTAAATCCAGCTGCGCTGCTGCCATATTAATGGCTCTGCATAGACCCAAGGGCTGGCTGGAAGCTAGTGCAAGTGTTTGCATTTTTATGCTGCTGCTGTGAATCAGCACAAGTCAGCGATGACGGGAAGTCTCTATTTGGCAGACGTTTAATGCAGCACTGTTCTCGATGCTACCTCTACAAGACAGGTTTCCACGTCACAGAAATAGCGGAGGAGCCCAAACCACAAAAATCAGGATTTTACTGGATAAATTTCCCTGCGCAGTTTTGGYCTCTAAGGAGTCAACACAATAATTACTTTGATGGAGATGAAAGAACTAGCGTCACTTACAAATAACATTAAAATATTTTTCCCAAACAGTCAAAAATATATTTTAAACAAATATGACAGAAATTAATCCAAGAAAATTCCTAGGCACTGTACATGGACCAAACTGGAAAAGACAAATGAATTGAGAATTGCAACTGTAACATTCATCACAATCCAAACATAAATGTTAGTTCTTTTGTTACCATTTGTTGTATTGATACTAGKATTTATAAAAAACGAGGAAAAGCAAAAAGGAAGAAGCACTGCTGTTTTCTTACTGATGTGCAGTCATGTTTCAACACTGTAGCAAATGCACACRCAATTTTGCATCACACTGCAGGCATTTGGTGTTTTTAGACACACAAGTTTGAACATTAAGTATAAATGGGAGGATTTTTATGTTAAAAGCCATTGCCAGATTGCTTGCCTCTAATTGGGAAAGACAAACTAGACCATTTCTTGATTCTTGATTTCTAATTATATCAAAGTACAGTTTTCTTTTGTTTGTTTTCTCAGCCTAAGAAAACCTAAATAATTACATAAACACCTGCCCTGCACACTAAGATGAGCTGAAGGACTTAACGTTTCTGATAAGTTATCAGTAGTAAATATAAAGAAGTTTTTAAATCATTTTAAGGCAGAAATGTAATTTGGAAGGTGACAGCGTGCCTTGGTGATGYCTGGTCCTTCACGCAAGGTCAGCCGAGTGCAGTGAAGGCTGGGAAGAGCTGTGTAATGCTGCAGGTTTTCTCTCTGCCTTTCCAGGACAACCTGGCCAAGTGCCTTGCTGAGCCAGCCGGGTGAATTCCCACAATGCATGTGAGCAAGTCACAGTTGTCAGCTTACTGCACTGTGCGCTCCATAATTTTGAATACTTATTGCTTGCACAGTGAATATACAATTCAGTACTCCATGACTCACTTTGCCACATTCATCCTCAGTGCRAAGAAATTGAAATGAGGCAGCCCGGGGGGCGGAACTGCCTTAGCTGATAGCAAAGAGGAGCAATGCTGCATTTTGAGCTGAGAGAGAGATGGTGGATGATTTGGGGTGGAAAGGGGCCTTGGGCAGAGTATCTCCCTCCTTCCACTACCACAGAACGAATCTGTTGCAGAGGGCATTTACCTCAGGGCTGCACGAAATTTCTGAAGATTAAGTTTCTGCCTGAGAAATGTATCTCATAAGACCAAATATTTATCAAAATCTTGCCCGAAAAGAACACCACGTAGCCCATCTGTGATGCGCAACCTCTCTGGCTCAGGCCACTGTGAGGACCTTGGCTTGATCACTGCCCTGCAGGGTGACTGCCTTGAGACGCTGCCTTCGTTGTCCAAGGCATCCAGGCACATGCCAGCATCTTCAAAGAGCTGCTGTTCTGCCTCCAGGGCACCCTCCTCATACAGGGGCTCTGAAAGGGCAAGGGTGACTCTGGACCTCACATCACACACGGGCTGCCCCTGTGCTGTGCTCTGCAGCAGCTGCAGCTCTAACACTGCATGTAGAAATAGCCACCTGTAAAAGCCTGTTGACACTAATAGCCATAAACCTGCCCATTCTTTTACACTAGCTACCACTAATACTCTGATATCACAACTATACAAATGTATCTTTGCACAGACACCACCATTAGGTGGTGAGTTTTAAACTGAGAACTCCGTAGTGTTTGAAAGGGCTTTGGGGGCAGAGTGGTTGAGAGGAGAGGTTTAGAGGAGCCACAGCACTCTGCCAGGAGGTGGAAAAATGCTGTTAGAGACAGCTTTGCATGAGAAGTTCCTCTAGACATGATTACCTATCCTTCTGGTGCACTATGTGGAGGTGCTGAGTGCTTGCTACCAAGCAGCAATAAGAGCCTCTAAGAGACACAGTGAGACACAGTGAAAGAAGGAAGCCTAAATTTAATTTTCTAATACAGTAACTTAGAAAATCCCCAACTTTGTTCCTATATCCCCTCTCATCAGCTGCTTCAAAAAATCAAAACACGCACAGACAACAAAGTGCATTGATGTTCAGTGAGAAAAGCAGCATGCACCTGAATTCAAAGCAAATATTCAGAAACTTCAGCCGATAGAATTACAGAATTAACAGAAAATTATATTTCTGCTTAGTTATTCAAGGCATCACTAAAATTTTACAAAAGGTGAAAGAGCTGATTTCTCTATCAAATTCCTCAGAAGTTGTTATGAAAAAGTGCAGGGGAAGGACGTTAATTTAGTTCTGTTGTCTGACCCTACTGCTACAGACTTCCTTAGGAGGCTCCCCAAGGCTTCTATCAACAGGAAGAGAATGCTGTGAACACTTTATTTGAATATATAGGATGAATAAAATCTTAGATTTTTTTTCCATTTAAAATGAAAAACTAGTATGAATTTTCAGACATATTTAAGCAAACAAAGCCCCAATGCAAGGGCTCATTTCTCAGCCCCTGCTCCAGGGAAAAGGACACAGTTCAATGAGTCTTGGTTACTTGCAGGGAAACACATGCACTGGGGTTGGACTAGATGAGCTCTAGAGGTCCCTTCCAACTTTAAGGATTCTATGATTCTTAAGGATTCTATGTTGAAAGTTAACAGAATGCCTGAGTGCTTGGCTGAGTGAAGCACACACAGTAATGCAAATAACTACTACTAAAGTACCCAATTCTTGCAAACAAACACTCTCATCAGTCTGAGAGGAACAGAACAGCAGCTACAGAATCAGGGTTTTTTTTGGTGGCAACATAAGGCTATTAAAATATAAGCAGACTCCAATCCACATACCAAAACACTGTGATATTCCCCATCTTCCTTTTCTCAGCCAACTATTACCAAGGCTGAATTCACCTTCCTGATAGGGTATAACCCATGCCTTGCTGTTGGTACTGGGGTTTTCCCCCTCAAGTGTAAAGAGACAAACACACACAATCATCACCACTAGCAAGACCTATTCAAATACTTGAAAAAAAAGAAAAAGCAAAAAGAGTCAATGTGCACTGCACTTGAATAAGGATATTTTAATGTCAGAAAGTCACAGACAGTGACAGAAGAAGAATATAAGATTAACAGAGTGTAATAATTCCTTTGAGGCTTGTGGCTCTAACATAAGGGTAGTAAGGGCAGGCAAAAGCTACTCAATTCTGTTGGCAGCCCTTCTGCTGGCAGTTGCTGGAGTGCTTGGCCCCTTCCCTTCACCCCTGCAAAAGGCCAGTGCCTCTAACTCTGTTGGGAAAAGACTGTCAGTACTTGCAGAGACTTCACAGCATCAGCTTTTAAGCTTTTAATCAGATGTATTCTTCCAGAAAATTAAGATTTTGCACTTAAGATTTTTATTTTTACAAGAGTTGGTTACAACTTTGTATTATTTGTTCTCAGCTAAGGCCTTTCTGAAGAAATATGTATCCACATTTGTAACTAATGGCAACCAACTTAGAGAGAAAAACAATASACAGCCCAGCCCACCTTGGGATACAGTATTTGCTATGGAAACCGCCCTTTCCAATCACTAGAAATCCTGAAAAAGACACTGACTGAAAGGCTTATCATCCCTTGGTAGTTCCCGTTATATTCAAGCAAATTAATGAATCCCACTCATCTCTGGAAAGTCATCTGGGCATGACCAGTCACAGAGTGCAAAATCTCCCTGCAATACACTCTGACCAACACACAATTCCACAGACAGTAGACTCAAAATCGGGCAGCAAAAAACTCCCCCAAGGCACCAAAAGAGTAAATAAAATGAAGATGGGAGAAAAAAATCCTGATTTCTCTGGTCTGCAGTTTTTGCAGTATTTTATAACCTCTGGACATCAAAGCTTTGCATTTGCATGGAAAGAAGAAGTAACCTTATGTTCTTCTTTTGATGGGACACGTTCCAACACAAATAGACATGCTAATGCCTCTCAAGCCAAGCTGGCATGAGGCAATATCAAACCATGACCTGTGAGAAGCAAAGGTAGCCCTTGGTCTTGCTCCTGCCCAGTAGGCTCTGAAGCACATTCAGATGCTTTGGGGAGCCATCTCTGTTGCTTTCACTCAGTCATAGGCTCTGAGCTGTCCCAGATTTTCCTGATGAACTAACATCCCCAATCCACTCTCTCTTTTGCCTCTCATAGCCTCATTCTCAGTCACTGCAAATTCAAACCATAATCAGCTAGGAGAAAGGTATTTTGAAAGACAGAAACAGAAAAAACAGGTGACAAAAGGCTTATGGAAAGGAGAGCAGGCACATAGAGAAAAATATTTCTAAATGTCCAATGCAGGGAAGACAAAACACAACACGTACAAAATGAGGGTGATGAGCATGCAATCAGCTTTGACAATGTGAAGTACTTCTATTACTGGTTTCCTGCAGAGTATTTCTGAGTTAGTCCATCCCCTCATGCAGGTCCTTGTCTCAACAAAATTGACAGAATTCATCTCCTGTAGCAGGTATGATACCCGTGCTGGCCCTGAGGATGTGCTGCTACTGCCACATGCAAGCTACCAAACCTGTCAGGGTATGAACACGAGTATGAAAGGGAGAGAGGAGCAAGACGCGGCATGAGGCTTTGCGGGGAGGTGAGCGCATGCAGCCCTGCTGCCGCAGCAAAAGTCCGGGCAGTTTCAGGCTGATCCTGTAAGAGGCTCGGGAAGCTCCAGGGTGCTGATCCGCACTGGAGAAAGAAAAGGTTTAGTGGGGGCAAGGGATTTTTTTTTTTTTTTTTTTTAAACACAGAATTGACTTCATCTGGCAAACACAAACTTCAAGAATCTCAATGCATGATGAACAAAGGGAAAACACTGCTAAGCTTTTAACTTTGGAGAATTTGGTTCCAGGGGTTTCTATGTACCCCACAACTCTTGCTCCCTGGCAAGGGATGTGAGCAGTGAGAATGAAGCGTATCTCCAACCGGACAAGGCCAGGATGGAAAGCACTCGCGTGACCTCCTCCCTTTTCCTTCAGAAAGTGCCCACTGGCAGTCTGGCACCACTAGCTATAATCCCTGGCTCTAGCAGGGGGCAATACTATATATGTATATAAAGAAAGATATGGAAGCATGGAAGTAAGTAGTGGTGTAATATTGTGAGCATGAATTCTACACACATTATTTATCTGACCATTTGTAGATACTGCAGCTTCTAGTTTCTGAATTTTTTTTTAAACCTTCACCTAGATTTATTAGAATAAAGAATAAACTAGAATTTACTAGATAATAAACTAAAGAATTTACTAAAGACTAACTTGTTTTTAGATGATATTTTTTCTCATGGAACTAGAAAAATGTGTTTTTAAATATATGACTCCAAACCATCTTCCAACATACAAGAGGGGATAGTTTAAAAAAATACATAGCAGACTTTTTGTAACAATAGATTATGACCTTGGAAAAAACCCTAAATAGATAGTTTGGGACATTTCCAAGGTAGTCTAAATGTTTCATATAGATGACTTTTTTGGAATAAAGTTGAAAACTAACTACCTCAATTTATTTTTTTTTGGTATCAAGACTATGGCCTTTTCCAATTCATACAGTCATACAGGTGTTTGCAAAGAAATTCACCATTTGTTTCATTCTCTTAAACTTCTCTCTGTTAGAAACACAGCTGAGGTATAAAAACCTATGTACATTGTGAGATGAGATAATTCTATTCTTATAACAAATCTTCCCATAGAATAGGTCTAGGGTTCTTTATTCCTGAAAGAATTTCTTATTCACAGTCATAGCAACAAGATTTTTGTGAGAATACAGCAATGAAACTAGCCCTGTCCTAGTCTGTGGTGACTCCGATTATCCTTTTTTGTACAGCATTTTTATTATAACTTAGAGTATCTTCCATGCTTCCCATCACAATTCTAGACAACTGACAAAGAGCACCGATATAAACTGAATCTTTAATTTGCTGATTAAGAATGGCAACTGTTCTTTTTTCTTTTAAAGTACAGGGTGCATTGTGCTGCACTTATTCACAATCAAAACAATGTTAAACCGTCACCAAATTCAGTGACAGCTCAAGAAATATATTGCATTTCTGTATGTGGTGAGATCTTTGATTATACATACCTCTGAAAAGAAAACAGACAGGATGACTAGGCTGATCCAGTGAATTATTCCTGCAAACTGTGAAGCACTTGAAACTGCAATTAACACAATACAACGAAGCATCGTTACAGTAGTTGAAAGCAACTTATGTTCAATATCATTAGTACTGCTACAATGCACATTGTGGGAGAAGCTTTCTTTCTGAAACTTTATGGTGGAAGTACCAGAAAAGGGATGAGATGTAATGAGACATGGAGCTCCAGCTCTGGCAGCTGCTTGTGCTGACGCAGGCCAACACATTCACAGCCACGGTTCAGGGGAGCTTTTACAGATGAGGCTGCTGGTGAACAATGGCACACACCTTGCAGGTCGCTGATGCCCTGTCACTGCTCCATGCACTACTTCAGGGCAGGATATCTTACTGAATCTGCTATGCCTAATATTTCAGAATCTGAGGTCTATAAGCAAGCAGAAGGCTCCAGTATTCCTGCTAATACTTTACCTATTGTTCAAAAATTCACCTTAGAAGAGTAATTGGCTGGATCAGATGTTTAAAAAGTGCTTAAACCAGGCTTTAAAATCCATTTCTAGGAATCTACATAAAAGACCTAGATAGTCTGGATGGGGCATGAATTGCCTCCAGACCCCATTTCTCAGAGTCAAGGCTGACTCTAGGAAAACTATTGAGATGAGCAACAGAAAGCAGCAATTTCATTGTTAGTAAGATCAAATCTCAAAACATGAATCAATGGAGTCTGTCAAATATCTAACTTGTCAGAAAAACATATTTGCAAAAATGTGCCTATTTTGTACAATGTATTTGAGGAAATACGGCCATCACACAACTTTGTCCTCATGCAAGCTCCGTTGAGAACACTCAAGAAAGCCACAGCAAATAAAATTAAAGTGTCAGTTTAAAGCAACTAGTTAAACCACATGTCTTTTTAAGCAGTGCTCTTCACAAAGACAGTCAATTAAATTGCCTCTTCAAACTCCTCTGCAAAAAGAGGTTTGTACAGAGCACACTGAGATGGTAGTTTATAAGCTTCTGGCTATTACACACTAACACCCTATATATATGGGTGTTCTTCATGCACCATGAGGGAGCTGTTCCACCTTCCAAGTGGAACAAGTGACCTAGAACAAAAATCCTCTTAGGAAGTGGTTTATTGAAACAATCTGGGGGGGAAAAATAAATCAATCCGAATTCATTAAAAGAATGACTTTAGACTTCATTAAAGTCTTGAACAGACTCTCACCAGTGTAAAATTAGGCTTTCATCTGATTCAACTGATTTTTGCTTATAAGCAAAGCAAACTGTGTCAAATGAATCTGTTGCAAGGCTCAATTTAATTCACATGAGACACTCTGTGACATGGACTGTTTTTCAGGGCTCAAGATGAATGTCTGGGACACTGCAGGATTCCTAAGCAAGTTCAAAGGGAATTCTGTAACCAATATTCCCTCCCTTGCTGACAAAGTAGAAAACTTAGAGTATACAACATCTGAACTACCAGCAGCTCTTAAAGTAAGATGTTCTCAAGTTCAAGGGAAAAGAAAACCTCTTTGCTTCAGGATATTTGTGAGCCTACTACTCCTAGGGCCAACAGGCAACAGGTTTACAAGTATTCCTGTATAACTGCAGGAAGTTGATGGCAATCTCTGTCTTCATGTGCTTCAAGACCGGCAGAATTCACTTCAAGCCCCACGAACAGAACAGGGGCATGCACAGAATCAAACACTTGAGGATTAAAACTGATGAAAATGAAAGAGGAAGGCAGAGAAATCAGGGTACAACAGAAACCCTCAATAGGGGGTTGGAAGTTGTTGGAACTCTTGGCAACAGCAGCTCAGTTAGGACTTGACGGGAGGGGGTTTTCTGTGGTGTAACAGAGCTCTAACAGGTGGAATAACAGGCAAAATTAATATATTTCACTTTTACAATACACTGCCTTAATAGGGTAGACGAGAGAATAATAAACAGAAGTCACATTAAGTTCTTTCCAAGGGCTGACAGTTGACATTCAGGACTCCAACTGCCCCTTAGTGGATGAGAAAGATATAGCAACCACAAATTTGGAAAGGAAAATAATTTCCTATGCTGAGTTAAGTGTAGCAAAGACTGCTTGATGCACTGCTAGACAGTGTGCAAGCAAATTCCTGGTAAAAATGAAGATTTTAAATAGTCCTCTATGCAAGAAGCTTTTCAACAAAAGCTTAATCATCACCCTGTATATATTGTGTCCTCAAATAGACTTCTCTTCAAAGATGTAGTGAAAGGCTAAAAAAAAAAAAAGAGGATTCCTCTTCTCCAAGAGGTGCTCAATTCTGCTCTGCAATGGCCAAGACAGCACTGGGATTTGGGTTGAGGCAAAGTACCTAGTTATGCAGCTGCCACTTTTAGTCAAAAGAGCATTCTGTACTTGCATCAACTTCCCCCTCAAACCATAGCCAAAAGCTTAAAAGTTCTGTTTTTACCTTTTGCTTGCCTGCACTTCAAGAATAAAATGAATGTGCAGCCAGGATGCTTGTTACTCACAAAGAAAATGGTTTGGGATAACAGAGAATCATACAATCATTACAGTCAGAAAAGACCCTTCAAAATCAAATCCTACTGTAAGCCCTTCAGCACCATGTCTGCCAAACCACCTCCTTAAGTGCCTCACCTGCAAGTTTCTTGAACACTGCCAGAGGCAGCACCACTTCCCCCGGGAGCCTGTTCCAGTGTTTGACTGCTCTTTCATGTAGAAATTCTTCCTGATGTCTAATCTGAATCTCCCCGGCACAACTTGAGGCCATCTCCTCTTGCCCTATTGGCAGCTCTTCTGGAGAAGAAACCAATGTCCACCTCACTACAACCTTCTTTCAGGTAGCTGTAGATAGCAATAACTGATTTCCGGAGCCTCCTCTGCACTAAACCCCAGCTCCCTCAGCTGCTCCTAATAAGGTCCATGTTCATCCCTTCACCAGCTTTGTTGTTGTTCTTTGGGTACACTCCAGCACCTCCATGTACTCTTTCTTGTAGTGAGGGCACCAAAACTGAATACAGTATTTGAGGCACAGCCTCACCAACACTGAGTACAAGGGGACAATCACTTCCCTGGTCCTGCTGGCTACACTGTTCCTGATATAAACCAAGAGGCTGTTGGCCTTCTTGGCCACCTGTGCACGCTACTGGCTCATGTTCAGTCAGTTGTCAACCAACATCCCCCTTTTTCTGCCAAATCACTCTCCATTCACTCTACCCCAAGCATGTAGCATTGCATAGGGTTATTGGGACTGAGGTGCAACACCCAGCATGAACCTGTATTGGTTGGGTCCAACCCCCTGGTTGTTGTGCACACATTGTGTGATCACCCTCAGGATCATCTGCTCCATAACTTTCCCTGAGACCAAGGTCAGGCTGACAGGTCTGTAGTTCTCCCTCATCTGGGACCTCCCAGTTGACCAGGACCGCTGATTAGAGATTAAGGATTCTTGAAACCTACATTTTTCATCCAAATCCTGAGTTTCAGTACAAAATAGTAAATTATCAGGGACTCTAGAAAGCAAGTCCAAGAGCACAAGACAAGAGTAATGGAGTAGCCATGCTCAGAGCAGTGTCAGAGAAAAGTGCAAGAAGACTTACGCAAGCATCAACAGCAGTGTGGAGAAGGCAGCATAACCAGTGATTTTTATCTTAGGTGGTTTTATAAAACGACAGTAACTGCCAACACTATACCTCTAAAGTAATCCTATTTCATTATAATGCTTAAATCCTTACAGTGAAATTAACTCACTAGTATCAGTAGCTAAAACAAGAGAATAAAAGGACATCAGAATAAGAGATTCACTTGCTCACTTTGAAAGTTGCCATAGGAGATAGCAGGCCGTGACTCACTTAAGCTACATATTCTTGCATCTATGGGATTGCCTGAACACATTTGAGATGGTTGGGAGGTGTTAAATGCTGCTCTCCAACATTTATCAGCGGAAAGAATGGAACTGGTATTTCTGTTCATGTAAGACTTGTATCATTTAAAGTAGAAAAGAAAATGGAGGAAAAAAGTAGTAGAAAAAAGTATTAGGAAGCAAGTATTAGGAAGCACTCAATTTTGCTTTGTGGAACCTCTGTAGAGTGAATTCAGACAGAGTAAAATTATTTCAACAGCTTACAGTACCTTTGCCAAGCACAATGAAAATTTGTATCATTTCAGAGCATTACAAGATAGAAAAATATTCAACTCCTACCAATCTCAGTTGAAGCAAATTAACAATAGAGACAGCACCAAGCTAGTGAGTTCTTCATTTGCATCCATCCACATGCATGTGACAGGTATCAGGGAAGTTAACCATGCACAAAGCATCTTTTTCTGCTGTGTATACAGAAAGCAGCTGTCCTGAAGGACAGACCTTTTCAGGGACTACTGACATATGTGCAGAAGCCTGCATATACACCTTTTATTGCCTCTGAAAGTGTCCTGCACTGAATATGACCAGCAAAGGGGCAGGGACTGACTTCACTATACCAGGGTTCCACAAAAACCACAATTCTTTCCTAGGCTAGTAATCATTTACATGACAGGAAAAAAAAAATCCCCCAAACCTCCCCTCTTCAAAAACCACCCAGCAAGTTAAACCTATATTTCATTACAATTAAAAAAAAAGTAGTCCTCCTACTCACACTGGAGAAGCTTTATATCTATTAGGAGCTCCAGAGTCAGAAGAATCACCACCAATACTACACAGGCTACCAGGAAACTGTTGAGACTTGCACTGAGCAAAAATACCTGCCACACAGCTGCTCGTCTCCCACAGCACGGTTTTAGCCAGTTAGATCTAAAGAAATAAAATTAAGAGGGAAAAAGAAGAAGTAGTGAAAAAGAAAAAGCGCTGAAGAACGGTGGACTTGAAATGATAAGTTCTGCTGTTATGAACATAATTATCATAATGACAAAGGCTTTGCAAACCCCACTTTCATTGATTTTTTTTTTTTTATTAAGGCTGGACAGGTCTCCAAATAAGCATAGTGTTAATTCCTAGTTACAGTAACTAGTTACAGTCAGCTGTGCTGACTGATACAATAAGTATGCTAAATTCCTACTGGAACAGAGGTGAAATTCCTCCCTGTGGATCTTGCTCAAGTTGCTCTCCTCTAATGAGGTTTTCCCAACCCTCCGGAAATTACTAATGCCCAAGTGCCTTCCACAGCACAGAGTAACACAGTCCTAGGCTCTCATGCATGCTTCCTTTGCTGCTTTCTTCTCGTCTCACCATCTTTCATGTATATTTTGACAAATATACTGCAACCATTTATCTGTGGATACCAACACCAGAGTTCTGTGCCTTAAGTTAGAAAGTAAAGATGATTTTTCAAGAGTTTGTCCAGTACAGTTTTAGGTATTATCCTGGTTCTAGTACAGCACAGATCTGGCCAAGAGCTACCAAATTCTGCTAGAGGCTTTTAGTCTATAAAATCAAACATGCTGGCAGCCGCAACTCCCAACTTGCTATCAACAACTTCGAACTTCTGCAAAAATTTCTTACCCTTGGTTCAGACCCCTCCTTGGTAGCTGGTAATGTACCACCATGCAGGCTTCAAGGAAAACCTGTACTTGGGTTCCAAAGCAAACCCGCATGTTCTAGGGACACCAGCTGCAGCAAGTCCTACAACATACAGCTACCAGGACCAGAATGAAGACAGTGAACTGGGAAGTGCGATGCTGCTGCAGATACAGCTTTTCAATAGCTTCTCCAAAATCTCAAATCTGTCTTTTGAAAAATATTTGTAGTAGCAGTAATAACAGAATGGAGCTGAGCTGCACAAAGCCCATGCTGATATACAGGAAACACTATATCATGTCCCATCATCTTTTGTAATGTTCCTGTACTGGCCTATCTCTGAAAACACTGATGAACTATGACATATCAATACACAAAAATCAATGGTATCAGTTCCAAGTCTCTAAACTCTAAACTCAAACATTTCAAAAAAAACAAAACACCACAAAACATTCCCTGAAATAACCACACTCAAAAGTGAGGGGAAGCAACAACAAGCAGCGTTCAGAGGCTTGGTTCAGGCAAGCAGCTTTTAGATTGTGAGTATCCATTCAATGCTTGTACTGAGCGCTGCCCGATTACCTGACCCTGGAAGACCTTCTCTACTGACACTTTAAACTTAAGAAGATTTGGCAATTGTTACTGGATTTGTCCTTAGCTCAGGGGATTAAGGTTCTAACCTAGAATACAAAAGCACTCAAGGTTGATTTCCCCCCCCCCCCCTCAGAAACTGCCTGGAAAAGAATTACATGAGAAAACAACTCAAGCAAACTCAAAAATACAAGATCTGATGGTTTTATAAAAGCTATTTTWAAAAAAATAGCAAAAAACGCATTAGAATACGCCTTTTTGCAAGCTTTATCTTTTAGTGGATTTTACTTAGAACAGGATAACCTGTCTTCACTACAGCTGGTTTGGGGGTTTTGTTTTGTTTGGGGGATGGGGGGAAAGCGGGTTAGGAAGGCGGATTTTTCTAATAACACCGCAGAATGGCCCTGTTTAATTTAGTTTTTGATTCCACTCTCTTCTGATATTTCTGTCCCCCTTCCCAAACCGCCTCTTTTGCCAGCATTTAAGTACTGCAGGGCAGCTTCTCCACTTTTCTGTTTCCAAAATGATCAGTAGAGGGCCTATACACGTTCCTTTACGAGCTCTCTATAGTTGAGTTTAAAAGACACCAAATATGCACCAGTAAGAATAAAAATCCACCGTGATACTCAGTGGACATTACATACAGGCACGGTAATCTTTATTCAATCTAGTCATTACTACTCAAACTGCTAAGGAATGCAGAGTTGTACTCCTCTTTGCGGTAGCAAGATTTCAACAATTCCAAAGACCTTCTGAATTAAAGCATCAGCTTAGAATTGGAGAATCAATGTTCTGAAGTGACTTGCAAAGCATCTGCAAGATTGCACTTACTAATAAAATATACAAATTGAGTTGCAAACTGTAAAGAAAATAAAGCACCAGAAAAAGCCCTACAGTTTTGTATCTCGGTTCATTACACAGAGGTGCCTTTACTCCCTGCCTTGTTAAGGAGCAGTTAAGGGGCATCTTCACCTCTCCACAGACATCATACATGACCAGCACATTGTGTCTTAAAAAATGGGTTGCTTTTCTGAGTGCTCTTGCTCTTGCCTCCTTCCTCTTTTTTTCCTTATTTCATCTTGTGAGGGGTGGACTTAACTAAAGTTAATTACAACTCACTTTATTAAAATAGAAATCTGCTCATCTCCTTTAAGCATATAACTTTAGTAGAGTATCTCCTTTTCCTCATGTATGAGATTTCATCCATTTAACAGGTGAGAAATGCAGTATTTGAAAAAACCAAAACCCTACTGGAATTAGCGTAAGCTTAAGTTTACTTTTCTAAATTCTAACCACTTCCTGTGCAACACTGCAAAGCTACTCAAAGTTTAGACTAGGAGCTCAGCCATATGAATCGTCTAGAAAAAGTTGACTTTTACAGCTCAAATGTATCCAGAGACTACATGCTAACCATACACAAGTATAAGACACTTTTCCCTACTCTAAGGCATCTTCCTCACAAAGCCTGGGTGAGGTTAACCCACAGGAACTCGAATTGTTTGATAATGATGGAATTTTACCAGGAATAACTCTTTTTAAAGGTACTTTCACACATGGCTTTCTGAAAGCCAATCTGTCACCATGACTGCTAGCTTTATTAATAAACAGCTTGGAAAAGAACATAAGGCAAAACTGGGAAAGGTTTAACATATTTCTTTGGTAAGGAATCACTACAAACAGTTTGTTCAAGCTGTTAACATCTGTCACTATTTCTATTTTCTAGTCTTGCAAAAAAATATCCCCAAATCTGTGCTATACATCACTTGCTTTTTTTTTTTTTTTTGGCAAGATGCAGCAAGTGCTTGCATCTCACAAGATGAATACAACTAGAAAACAGAAGGATGGGTAAGATCCAAATCACTATCTGAAGGAGTAGAAGGGCCATGGCCAGGAAACAACTGAAATACAGAAAGGCTAAATAAAAATACAAGATCTGGCTGCAGCAAAACTACAAGAATCTCATAGAAGACAAGCTGCAGCAGCAAGAGGAACACAGGAGGAACCCTGAGGAAAAGGCACAACTTTGCACCCCTTTCCTGGGCTTCTGCTAGCATCACTGCACGCGAGTCTCTAGAAGATAACCGTTTGCAGCACTGATCCCTTTTCACCCCCAACCTTTATAATTTCTTTTTTACTTTTTTTTTAAATTACTTTAATTTTTTTAAAATTTATGCATGAAGCCACATTTCTTGCAACTTCCTTTTCCAGCTTCAACTGCTTCCAGTGTTGAGCGAAATATTAGACCCACATTTCCATTCTCCAGGAGAGTGTTTTGCAAACAGTGCTTTGGGCTATCTCTATCGCACCTCTATCCTCAAAAAAAGGGGGCTAAGAGAAAAAAAAGTTTATATCAAATTCTGTTGGGGGGAAGGGAAGGAAATCAAACCAAAAGAGTCTGAAAAACACCAAGCTAGAAGGTTAGTTTCTTTCACTTGTAGTAGCACTCCCTCCATCTACTGGTGCTACTTGTAAAACACACTAGATGGACATTATGAGGTAGATGAGACTAAGGATTTAGTAGGCTACATAAAACAGTGAGTTATCCTGCAGAACAGCACTTCACAAGGATAAATGTTTTATAAAGGGTCTCTACTAGAAAATAAGAAGTTTCTAAATCAGGGAACATCCTCATACTAATATAGCCTGTGTGCTCTCTAKTTAAGAGCTGGTCCCACAGCCAGTAGTGCTGAATGCTCCTTTTTTGCTGCACTGCAGGTCTTCGTTTCAGACCACAGCACCGAGAGCAGCAGTGACATAGCACTGCACAAGAACAAACAGCACTACAGGCTCATTCGCTATATTTTGCTGTTAAAAGTTTGCATCATCCTTCTGGACTGGGACTGGCTGGCAGCTAAAAATAACTTTAAAGTCACATGTGTAAATACGAGCAACTTGCTCACCACAGGGCACAGTTCAATCATTCACCCAAAGCCTTTGGCACAGGAAGCTTGGACTTAATTATTCACCATGTATCAACCTGATACATTCAAGGAATTGCATGAGGTCAAACTTTCCTGAAAGGGGACTTTATTTTAAATAACCTGCCAGATGAAGATCTAAAAAGGGCAGAAAAGAGAAAAATAGAAGCAGAAAAGAGACAGTTCTAGTCTATTTGGTTAAATGACCTTTAAATCTTACCAATAACACAAGTAAAATACTTCAGAGATGAAAATAAAAACCTGAAAGATGAATATGAAAGCCAGAAATATGACATCTGACAATTACAGGAGACAGACTGAAGGAACAGAAATTCCTTTTTTCCCCAGGATGGATGAATACTTTTCATCAGTGAAGGCCTGCAACCTATTTAAATGAAAAGCTCTAAGGATTATTTTGTGCATTAATTTTTGAATCTCTGCACCCCTGTTCCGGTTTCCTTCTTTATCTCCCTCTATCCTTTCCTGCAGCTCTCTTTTCAGGTATCCCTACAGTTTCATTCATTTTTCTAACTGGCCTGCAACCAAGCAAACCTAAGGCTATGAACAGATCATCCTAAACGATTAGGTTACAACGGTGTGACTACGTACAGCTAACGTTAACTGAGTCACATTAACCATGTGGAACTCGCAGCCGCTATAGCTGTAGATATAAAACAGGACAGTCTTAGGCACCTTCATGCTTCAAGTTTATGTTTAATAGAGGAAAATTCAAGAGCAGCAATATCAAATAAATACAAGAAATAATTAAGAGCTACACTATCTCCTCTTGCTACCTACCCCTATTAGGCAGATCTTATCACACTAGAAGCTCACCACTAACTGCATACTACTTCACTAAAACATCCAGTCTATCAGGTGTATCTTATAATTATGAATGATACCTCTGAATTGGAATCTAAAGAGAATATGGGATTTTTCTTCCCCATCTCTATTTGTTTATAGTTTACACAATTACAGCCTTCTGAATGAGGCCAGTTTCCAAGCAACTTCATTTTTATTTGTCATTGATGGCAGAGGAAGTATTTTTTTGTAAAACAGAAAACTTGACTGGAAAAAAAGAAAGTGACACTTGAGGCTAGTTTTAAAATTAAAAAACCCTTACCTTTATGAGAATTTAGTCTCTTTAAAGAATTGTTTATATATTCTTTTCATACAAACTGAGTTTAATGCAGATTCACCAACAAATTCAAAGAAAAACATCTGCTTTGCTGCTTCTTCACATGCAAGAGTACCACCTTAGTAGAGATAGGTTAAGGACATGCATTGCATGTTCTCCTAAACATGAGGCATATTTTTTTGAATAAGCTTATTTTTCATCCACATTCTTCTGGCTTTGATCACTTCTGCAATACCTAAGCACATAGCACTGCACCGTATAGTGGTATCTAAGGGGGCTTCTTACAAGTTTAATGCAGGGCAGATCAGCAGGACTAACTAACATCACACTCAAACTGGTTCTAAGAACAATTCTACTATTCCTCCACAACACTGCTCTGTGGGGGGGAAGACATGCCTTAATATAAGGTTTGCTATAATAACATAAAGCTCAAAACATTAACTATAAATTGTTTCCATTTATTAGAAAATGTCCTTTTTCTGAACAGTAAGAGCCTCTGCTCCATTACAACCAGCACATCCATCCAGTTGCTTCTAGAGAAGTAGTCAGGGACAGCAACCTCTCATTTCATCCACTGCAATTTGCAGAGACCAAGGGTACCTCACTCCTTTCCAGTGAAAAGGTGGTGATGCCAGCCCACCTACATGATTTACAATAAACAGTTCTCATTGCAGATTCCATCCAAACTAACCAATTTCCACCATAACAACACTGATACTTTCCCTGGCTGATAGGTATATAAAGAAGAGAATCCTTCTTTAGTCTACACTAGAAGCCAAGATTTGGGTTTTATATGAAGATTTCTGGGAGAAGAGGGAAAGGGCTTTATTTTTTTGCCTTCTTACCCTCCCTTTCACTACAACCAATCTTGCAGATGTATTTCAGGCATTGGCTTTATGTGCCATCTAATCTGTAGTTCTTTGTTGCTTAGCACAGGGATCAGCATTATGAACTGAATTCTGACAAAAATAGCTCAGACTTACCACAACATTCCCTTAATAATATCAAGGGACTGCCCTGAGCATTTGATAATAGCAAAGCCCTATCAAATGGAACAAAATAAGATTTTTAATTTTTGTGTCTTTAAAGCGACAGGAATGTCAGGAAATTGGTCTGTCATTTGTTAATCTATCTTTCCTTAGTGAGAAGGGTAGCTATTCTGGTGCCATCTAAGATTTTATAGGCACAAAACCAGGGCTGAGCTACCACCCCCCTGTGCCTGGTTGCTTATTAATAGCATGCTTCCCGACAAAAGTTCTCTCAGATTAAACGAAAACTCCCCTGGTATCCTTCACCCAATGAGGTGAAGTGTGCACTTGGATTAGGTCACTGTGCACCTTTTGGCATAAAGAAAAGTTAAAGAGGAAAAGGGCTGGGCAACACAGTCAAATCCCTAAATCAGACGCTCCTTCTCTCTGCTGTTCTCTTGTTTGATGTCTCTCTTGTTGCTCTACAGACTGATGCATGGAGACTTACTAGTGATCAAGCCTGGCAACCCACAGGAGGAAATGGGAATAGCATCTTGGCCACTAGGGACTGAAAAAAAAAAAAGTTACAGTAATCCAACAGAGCAGGGTCATGGATAGCTTGTGACAACAAATCAGGACTTTCCAAGACCCTACTGCTCTTCTGTTTCTTCTTCCCAAGAAGCAAAGGTCTGCTAGACCTTCCTGCTGCACAGCTCAGGAATCACAAAAACTACAACATGTCTAGATTAGCTACATATCTGGACCATCACAGCTGTATCAAATATACACACTTCATACAGGCTGGCACATTGTCTGAAATTCTCAGGCAAAACTACATAGTAGACAACCCTCGAAAGACTGCAGCAAGAGGCAGCCTGACAAGGAAGGGAAGATGTGTACCAAGTCACCTTTCAGCACTCCCTGGCATTACTAGCATCTTCTGGTATCTGCAGATCTCTATATTTGCGCTAGGGAAACAGAGCTTCAAAGTYAAGATGCTGGCAGAAGCTACAAGAACTTGGATACTTCCTGCCACTGCCTTTCCCACATCACTTTCTGCACAGAGAGAGATGCAGCTGGCTGGTCCTGTACCAACTGATCCCATATCTCCTCCTTACTAATGGGCAGAGGAGAAAGTCACATCTGAACAAGGCCAAGAGAAAAATCACACCCTTCTTTAACACCATGCACCCACCTTCCCAAACAGACCACAAGGTGCAGAGGCAAAATATTTCTCTTTACCAGTGAGTTTCTTTAGCTCAGCTCAGCTCCTGAATTTTCAAAGACATCAATTGCAGCTGCAAATCTGGGACCCAGCTGAACATACTCAGCCATCACACACTGAGACAAACTACAGCTCTGAATTTCCTTAAGGGAATCCCCCTTTGCTGCTAGGTGGTCTGTACAAGACTGTGCTGTTCCTATTATATAGACAAAGCCAGATGAGAGGACTGAATGAAGGAGAACTCCGCTGACAAACAAAGGACAATTCTGCTTCCATGCTTAGATTGCAAAGCTGCCCAAATGGTCACAACGGGAGATCTGTGGACTTGAGCACTATGAAGAATGGAATTTCAAATCATAAAATCTATGAAAATGCACATTTGAATTAAATTGGTATTCATCCAGTACCAAAATAGCCTGAGGCTTACACCTGCATACTCAAATTAATCCTGAAGTACCTCTTTTGCTATGCAGGTTATTTTATGTTACAGTTGTACCATACTTACATAACCTAATTGAAATGTATTTCCTTCCCCTTGTTTGCAGTAACAGCATTCTGGAGACGTCTCACGAAGTCCAATTTGGAATGAAATTAAAGGAGGCAAGAGCCTTCCCCACACAGTGCTTCCTGACTACCATACAGAACACCTGCTGAGCAGAGATCAAGTAGGTCTCCTCACTGATTTCTGAGTTGAAATGAAAATATATTCAACTGTTAATACTTGGAGGCTTATATAAAGCCTTTTAATGTCTTCATCATGAGTGCTCTATATTATTTACTGTGAAGTGCTTTTAGAAGGATCTTACTGAAAATAGAGTATATATAAATTCAGTGCAACACCAAGCGGAACAAGAACCTTAGAATCAGAGAGGTTAAGTACAACCAGTCACCTACTCCCTGTCTCAAAGGATATTAAACCACACTTCTTTTGACAAACGCACCTTCTGAAAAAGTATCTAGCGATTGCTATTCCAGTCCCTGCCCATACACACCACTCTGCTACCAACTATTCTCTTCTGCTTTGAAAATTAAGTTCTTTATTTCTTGGCCTAAACTCTGTGGAGATAGTCAACAGATTATTCTCTTCCTCGYTAAGATGTCTCTTACGTTATGTTCCTTTCAAAGCACTCTTCTGGGTAAAGAGACAGTTATTTCAATCACCCCTCCATGAAAGGTTTTCTGAGCCTCTAATCATTCTCAGTCCTCTGGATTCTCACCAACTGACCCAAATCTTTCGTTAAAAAGCACTAAAGTCTTCCTACAGCCATATCA
Organism: Nothoprocta perdicaria; assembly: GCF_003342845.1. Classification (NCBI taxonomy): domain Eukaryota; kingdom Metazoa; phylum Chordata; class Aves; order Tinamiformes; family Tinamidae; genus Nothoprocta; species Nothoprocta perdicaria. The sequence goes on along the minus strand of NW_020455360.1, from coordinate 651,154 downwards.
AGACTAAACAGGGCAGAAGGATGACTACTCCTGTACGGTAGAACTACAGTGCTACATAATCTGACACTGGGCAATGTTCGAGTAGATACCCGATTAATAACTTTTATTCTAGAAACCTGGCACAGATGCTCTTCACAAACAGGAGTAATGTGCAAATACATTCTCAAAGACAACAGTCTCACAGAAGCAAATTACTCGGTACAAATCATTCTGTGAAAAGCACATACCTTGCCTARGAAGCAGGTGGCTAGACTACTAGGCCGTTAACCATTGAGTAAGAGATGCATCAAGAGACCTCTTGATCCTGACCACCTGAAGCCCTCCTGAAACATCTTTTGCAGTGCCTTCACCTGCCCATTCTGTTTATCTGACAGACTAGAAGCATCAGTCTAGTTTTTCCCATGTCTGATAGGAGACTTCCAGACAAACAGCACCCAGAAATTACTTAATTACAAAGAGTCCAATACCAGCTTGGAAAGTTAGATAGCTTAGAAAAGTAATTTCTGTTCTGTGATAGTAGTTTTAACATGAGTTTGAGGACAAGTGGCTGCACTTCTCAATCTCAAGGTTTCTTTTTTTACAGGCTATGAAATTTCTTTAAGATGAAATCTATAAACCAGAAGTCCTTTATACTTACCCTTCTCTTTGGTACTCCTCATCCAAATTTGACAAAAGCTGGGATCCAGCCACAGACAGATCAAGTGCAGCTAAGGGTAGATCTCGATAAGCAAAATTAACAAGTTGTACAGGAGCAATGCTTTTGGTCTCTTCTTCAACTTGTTGTGAAATTATCTCAACTTCCGAAACACCACCTTCTATTGCAGGCCTGAAAATAAAACAAAAACAAACTTCTATCTTTCCCATACACACATATTTAAACAAAGATAAACATATCAAAAGATATGACAAGAACTTCATAGCAGCCTAAGACAAAGGCTTAAAAGGCTGTTGCAAGGTCATTGAGGGAGGTGATGTCTAGCCCAAATCCATCCAAATTTGTATTTAGTAGATGCCACTGAAGTCAAAAGATACCTCACAGATAAAGGACAGCAACATTTGACTCTGCCAAAGCTGCTTCAAAAAGCACTAAATATAAGCACCTGTATTATAAAAACATGGAAACAAATTAGGAAACCAGCAGCAAAATATTTATGCAAAACACACAGAAAAAAGGCACATGAATATTCCACCTAAAAAAACTCGCTGCTTTGCGGCTTAGATCAGTGGGCAATGAGCAGTTAAGCTTCTTATTCTTCTCATACAATTCAGCTGTTGGTTAATGGGGGGGTCTGACCCCTCTTCTACTGTGGGTCAATACTCAAACAGTTTTGATGGATGTTGACTTGATTTCATTTGACCAGAAAGGATCATTCTGTACCAAGTTATTTCAAAGCAATTCCAAAAGAACAAGGGTTCAAAAGAATTACAGACTCATCTGGAAAGATTATCTTAACTATGCATACGCACAACTGTACAGTTTACTTTTAAATCTGGAGAGGCACACTAAYATTAAACAGGAATCCATGCATGCAAAAACCAGAGCCTGACTATGCATGTGGCTCCCTCAATCATAATAAGATACTAGTTACCTAGAAACTGAAAGTACTGTCAGGTAGCATATTATCTGGTGGATGTCAAGGATAATTTTATCACAGGCCAGAGCTTGCACATCAAGTCCTAACAGGGATTGATCCTTTGCAATCCCCAGGGAACACCACTTGCTGCATTTGATTCATAGTAGGATGCAAGAATAAACTTCTCCAGCTTTCAACCACAGAAGCTTGTTAACTTCTGAAATGCCTGGGATTTCTTCAGAGGTTTTCAAGAATAGACATGAATATATTCTTTTTCCTTAGGGATATAGTTAAAAAGTGCCTAGCATCCAACGAAAGAAGTTGTTTGACTGCAAAAATTGCATGGGTGATTCTGTTTAAAAGCAGCTTATTAAAATTTTCCAGCTATTCAAGCAACCTGGATAACTGGTCTCCTCCTGCACAATTTTAGCTGAACTTGTCCTTCCTTGATTTCCAATTTTAGTGCAGTAATACTTGCCACCCTGTGGAACTTACACTTTGCAAGTCAAAGCAAGTTGATTCATGCTAATGCTAAATAATAATTCAGACAATTTACCAAATCCTGTTGCTCTCACGTTCAAAATACCTAGTTTCCTTCTAGTAATACTGATAGAATCTCTTAAGCTACACAAAAAGTAACATCCTTAAGTAGAAATGGTTCCCTTGTATTTTAAATAAGTTAAAACTTCACTCATACAGTACTTACTGAGGATTGGTCATGTTGGAGGATGCAGCCAAATCAGCAGTGGTCCCAATACTTCACTGATTCCAGCTGTTCTGCACAGAAGTTCTAGCCTTCTAAGACCAGGTTTCTGCGAGAGGCAGAACAAAGTTATCTAAAATTCAATTACAGGTATTTGAAAGAACTGACATCCTTTGTCATTTTACAGAGTTTGTTTAATAATTTTATTTCCTTATGATTTTTTAAAGTGCTTTTATTCCAAGTTAATTCTTCGGTATCACGGAATGTATAAAGCTACCATGTATTTATTTACACACATGGACACTTCTGTGTGTGTGTACATATATATCACACACACATATATATATATAGGATACATATATAAGGATATATCTATACCCTTAACATAGATCCTGATTTAAGCAAGATTGTTTAGAAAGAGAACCAAAATCAGAAGGAAAGATTTTCATAGAAAGCTAAGTGTTGGAAGTGTACAAATACTACTGGAAGTCAACCAATTCTTTTCTACATAGTTTAGCATAGGATACTAAATTAAGATAAGAGACTGCATAGATACGAACATTAGCTTCAAGATTTTTCCATTTCAAAATGTATTCCTGAATTTCTTTGCTACTTATGAGTTAGTTCATGTTGACATAAGTTGTAGATAAGCCTCCACAAAGGTAATATTTTCATCTACAAAACCCACTAACACACTTGAAAGGGGGCACATCATTCACTTGGGGCAAAAGTCCATTTGTGCTCTGGTCTGGCCCAGCACACAGCAAACTATGAAAGGTTGCAAGAATGAAAGCTTCTAATGGAAAAGTTCTGGTAGACAGAGGAGAAAAAAATCACCAAAACAAACAAAAAACCCCACACTCCACAGAACAAAAGATGAATAAAAGATTCTTAGAAAAAAAAGAGACCATGGAAGAGTTTGTAAAGGTATTGTCTGAATTATATGCTAAATACAATTAAAAACAGCAACCAAAATACAGAAGTGCACTCTTACTCTGATTAAACAGAAATAGTAATTGATAAATATAATACAAGGGTACGAGATTAAAATATTACTGTCAATGACACTGAAAAACGTTCAAAATAAAAACGCCTCTTAAATTTTATTGTCACTTGTGGAGGCACTTTCAAGCTGAATTATTAAAATTAGCGAAGTATTTACAACAGAAGCATCTAAATATAGCAACACTATGACGTCTAGCAATCACTTGATAACAAATAATGAAACTGAACTTACATCATTTGTAGAGTCATTTCCCAAGTTTTAATGTCCTGTAAACTTGTAATAAAGTAAAGCGTAGTCAATGCATTCTCTGACTTTCTTGACAATATGCCTGGGTATGCATAAGGAAAGGGACTGCATTGTGATCACTCTCTTGGCTTAAGTGAGCCAAACATAATTAAAATGTTCGTATGAAGAAACATGACCAACTTTAAAGCACTAAATGTATGTATTTTAGAAAAAAACATATGCCCTTCACTTATCTATAAGCATACAGTACTTCTAAAACCAGAGTAATAACCTACTTTTCTTCAGGAAAAACTTGTCAGATACAGCAGAGGCTTGGATATTTTATATTGATGAGAGTTATTTCTCTGGCTTCCATAGTTCTCGAGTTATCTATTATATCCCTGCGGCAACAAAATACTTAAACATTTACTTAAAGTTAAGAAAGTAAGTCACACTACACACTAAAGGGATTTGGTGAATTTGTGGTTATGGCAGTTTTATGATTATATCTACATAACAGCAAAACATCACCATCAGTCCTGCCTTGTGATGTTTTATTTTCTAATGCTTCCTTTCAGTTTGAATGCTTTCAGCTCTTCTCAAAAGTTTCACCCAAATGAGTTTTTCAAAGCCCACAGCCTAGAAAATAGCAAAGACATAAGGTGCTCTGCACCTGCCTTGCAAGACTGAAGGGGACATGGAGAATATGCATTTGTAGGCCTGAAGAAACAAAGGTAAATGGGGACACAGATTTAGGAAATGGGAATAAAATTGATGGAAGCTGACCTCTTATGAGGAGCAGGCATGGAGACGGAAATTTCTTAGCATMGGTAAAACTCACCATTTATTTGGGAGCTAGCACAACACTAATACTCGTGGCCTCCCTCCCAGAAGGGGTTTAAACAAACAAAATATGAAACAACACATACAGATTCTTTAAAGCTTTGATCTGCAGATTAGTCTCAGGATTCTTCCTTCCCTCCTCCCCTCCCCTCCCAATTGGAATCATTTATATCCCTCATGAAGCATTTTGCTTCATAACCCAACCTGGTCAGATCATCACTGAAGCCAACCRGTCCCTCTCCCTGGAGCTAGCAGCTCTACAGGAAGCATTTACTCACCTCTAGGGCTGAAGGAGTGACTTGCAGCTGGCAGGAAGCCCTTCTGATAGCTCCGATGGCCCTGGAAGGAGCAGAGTCCAACTGGCCTTCCCCACAGGGACTGTTACCATGACATAAGGTGCTCATGAAGGCAAGACAAGCAACACKGAGAGCAACGGGAAAGGAGATAAAGTCAAGCCTCCAGAGGATTCAGTGAAGATTTCCTGAGGGGGAAAGAAGTGGCAAAAAGTAAGTAATTTTTCATACAAATAACTAATGTTTGTTAAATTAATGGATTAAAATATATGCAACTAACAAGTATTTAACATACACAATAATACGGCAGCAYAACCAAAACCTTCAAAGTGGATCTAATAGGCTATGTATGCATCCCAAACAGATTACAGTGATCCATGTTTCTTTTCTAGGCTTTATACAAGCTACAGAAATCTCAGTAAAACAAAAATGTACACTCTATATATTGAAGCTTGCAGAAGTTTATTCTTTCYTTGCACTCCTCTCCATCCGCATGCATGTACACAGCTTCCTTTAAAAAACCTTTTTATATCAGCATAACTTTGGGAAATTTGTGTGTGACTGTATCACTGGGTGCAGCCCAGGCACCCCTGAGGGGCAGGGGACAAAGGACAACCCTTGGCTATTCCACCACCACCTGAGAGCAGCAACTTTCCTGTACTCTGTAGATAAAAATGCCTTAGTTTCACCCATGGGAGTTATTTAACAGTTTGTCCAGGCTGTYTTTGCTCTCTTGGTACTAAGACCAGACAGCCCAAGTACCCAGCAAGTTATCAAGTACAAGCAATGCCCACTTTACATGAGTGCTACTTGCTCAGCGGTACCATYCATCTCACCGATAGCAGGAACAGTTTCCCAAGTTAATCAGAAATAGTTTTAAAAGGAGATATGACAAAGGAGAAAGAATTAACCCCAAATTTTCTTGTGTAATGGCTGGGATATTGCCTTGTACATACTGAAAAGCCAGTGCAATCTGAAAGGAAGTACAGCTCTGCCTCCAAGCTTCTCTATAGGTCTGTTCAAGCTGTTGTCCAGCTTGAAGTGTCTGATCACAGWCCAGAGCCCAGCAGAGCTGACTCAGCTCTCAGCTCATCATCCTTCTGTTGTTGAAGGAGGTTGTATCCAGTTCACCGAGATCTCCCAGCCATGACCTTAAAACCGCTGTAAATGTCTTTCTCAGCCCTTCTGGGCTCATGCATTCTTGGCATAGGTATTTATATAGATGCTGGTGCTCCTCAACGTTTTCAGTGCATCTTGAATTACGGTTTCTTTTGCCCCCTCTGTGGGGACCCTGGCAGGCGGTTACTCCACACATCACTGGTTATGCTCAAAATCAGAGGAAGCGGCGTCATGCACCACAGCGCTTGAGCAAAGGTTCACGCTACTGCCCCTACCTAGCACATCTCCTGCCAGAGTTAATGTTTATATCAACCTTTCCATGTTGGTAGCCACACGTCAGCTGCTGCTCACTAGGAGGAGAAAGAGTCAAAGAAAGAAAAAAAAAGAAAAGAAAAAGCAGCAGTGCATAGACTGCAGGCTGTGACCTTAGATCACATTGCACAGACACCAAGAAAGGAAATGGTTATTTCTACAAGAAGTTATGCTGTTTCTTCTGCTTATAAAAGTCTAAAGCTCAAATGGAAACGGTGGATATCAAGATTTCTACTGGGCAATGCTAAGGAAGTCCTGGAGTTGGCCAAGAAGCCTAAGAGGCAGGAAAATTTTGAAACAGGAACAAGGGAAATATTTAATCAGCAAGATTATCTCACTGAGTTTTCAAAGAGAAAAGCGCACCATGATTCAGAGGTAGCTGTGCTGAGCTCCTGTGTAACCACAGATTATCTGCTGGCACCTTGGAGCACGAGTAGGACCCCTCGCACAAACAAGGTGCTCCAGGATCAAACCTTACAAGCCAGACAACTAACTGCTTTAAATTGACTCGTTTCAACTTGTCTTAACCAGACCCATACATAACCATACTTATAATACTTACATATGCTAGAAGAACAGTTTTCAGCTATCCAGAATTCTGTATACCAGAAGGGAAGCTCAGAGAAGTCCCAGGAGGAGAGCACTAACACCTCCTTTCATGGTGTTAGACACAGGTTTTCAGTGAGCTAGTCTGTATACATTGAAGTCTGCAAATAATTTGGTCAGGAAGGTAGGGAGKTAATGAAACTATGTGCCCTGGGCTTAACATTTCTTCAATTTATTTTTTTTAAAGGGAGAAGTTCATTGTAAAAAAATGAGTAAGATCTTTTGATTAAATCAACCCTCCTCCACCCTGTTGTTATTCAGACCAACTGTTTAATCAAGTGTGGTTATTCAGCTCTGCATAGGTAGACAAGGAATTCCTCCTATATTCAGTTTTAAAAGCCCTAACAACTCAATTTAACAAGAGATTATGAACACTGACAGGAGTTTAGATGGGCAGAAAACAAAGAGATTCTTGTACACAATTATAATAATAATCTCTTCACAAAACATTCTCTTCAAAATTTGAATACTGACCTTTGAGCACTACAAATTTGGATTGCAAGATTAATACTAGCAAAAAAGCCACCTTTCTAAAGGAAAACTAGACCAGTGCAACCACCCAGGAGAGCCCAATTCAGCACCACCACCCCCTTCCAAACGGGCTCACAGATGTGCAACTCAGTTTCCCTAAGGCAGCAAGAAAGTGGAAGAGCTGGTGTTTAAGATATTATGGAGGAACTCTATTGATGCTCCTAACCCTTTGGCCTCTCCTCACCCAGGAACTGGGGAAAAACAAGTGTTGTTGGATTAGGAAGGGACCATAGGGCAGGTCTATGGACAGGCTTCTGCCACATGCACACATGCAACAGCATGAGATGCTTTCAGGATGACATTAGTATGTGTTGTTCTGTGCTCAGCCRTGTAATTCATTTAGTTGTAATGAACTGGCGGAGCCCCCAGAAGTCCTTCTTGATAGCTTCATGGGGAAGCTATCTGGGGATATCATATAATGCGAAAGTGCTTAATGGAGACAAAAAAAAAAGAAAAAACACCTCTACAAAGTTACTGTAAGTCCAAAGAATAAAATACGCAGTTGCTCAGTTCATATTTGGGCATCTTAATAGGAAGGGAAATCCCAGAAAACCTGGTGTTCCAGGTAGGAGTACTGGGCACAAAGCCACCAACTCACACCATTTTATTGTGCATCAAGGTCCCTTCCAACCTTAAGGATTTTATGATAAACTCTGCTTAAACCTCCAGCTGCTGCAGACAGCATGTGCATTTGAGAAAATTGTTSCTGCTTTGTATGTGTAGGTTAAGTAGGCAAGACACTATTGACACTGCTCCTGGTTGGAAAGCTCAGAGTTAACTTTTTGTTCTTGTGCTGCTGCACATGTTCAGTGGGGGAAATAAGCCTGGAATTGCCAGTTCCAACRGTTTGAAAACATCTGGTCTTTTCCAGGCTGGGAAGCTAAAGGGCCTCAAGCTCAGCAAGCAGGAGATAATTGAAATATCCTTCATACTACAGATAATACTCCCCCAACCTAAGATGTTTTGTTCCACAAACCCTGTCTCTTAAGAGTAGGCACATACATAAATCCTCTATTATTAAATATAAAAAAATCCCACAYATTTGAAACAAAATTTGGTTTATGCCTGTTTAGCCAATATGAATTTCTGAACTTCAAATACTTGGGCAACAGACCAACTTAGCTGGGGCACATGAAACCAAACATACTGCTTTTGAACACACCTAGCAACAGTTCACTTTCAGAGACAATTCAATTGCYTGGGTCAGTCTGAAATTGACTTTTGGCCTTTACTTCTAGCCCCTTTTCTTACTTTCAGAAACTGCAGTAAGAAGCCACCAACCACAGACTTGAAGCTCTGGTTTTGGTTTTAGAAGAACAGTGCAAGAAAATACATRCATTTCTCAGAATGCTAGAGTGAAAGTTTAGTCCTATGCAAAGTTCTGGCAGCTCACCTGATTAGCTCTGAGTTAATTACACATACATTAATCTCAAACACAAGCTGGAGTATCTGCCCATACCCAGATAATGGTTATGTGTCCTTACCCTCTAGCCCTTTCCTGCCTTCAGCCTTTATACAAATCCTCAAGCCCCAAGTTATAAAAATCTATTCTTGCAATTCTAAACCTAAAAGATTTAGGATTTAAGCTTTTTTATTTTTTTAAAAAGAAATTCTAATGCTATTCAGTGCACTAGAATTAGAATAGAAAAAAAAGAACAGAACACATCATAAAAAAATCTTTAGTGCTTATTTATTTCCTTGGAGCTGAGGATCTGAATGCATCTTGCCAATTATGGAACTGTGAAGTCTGTAAATGTATTCATATATTTCAGATAGGAGACTAAGATGAGAGTTATTTAAAACAATTCAGCAACTCTCACAATMAGGAGTGCAGAAGCAAAGAGAACTCAAGCATAGCGATACTAAATCCATTCAAGCTACTATACAAGTCAAATTCAGCATCTCCAAGTAAGATTTCACTGCAAGAACCTGCTACACTACAAATATTTGAGAAAAACCCAGGTTCTCTCACTTTATAAATACTGTGGGCAGCCTTCCAGACAAAACACATCTAATTCACTTGTTTTTAAGGCTTTACTGTGCATCTTAAAAGCAAGTGCATAACAATCAGCCTATTATGGTGAAATGCAAAGCTACTCCTCATAGGCTAGCTTCTGGCAACAAGTAGCCCAGTCATAGAGATTACAAATTTAGGAAGAACTGCAATATGTCATCCTGGTGATGCATACAGGATAAACTTCGCTCTGCTGAATCGCACCATTAATCAAAGTCTTTAGTTCAACTCTTCAGTCTCTTCAGAAAAAGTTAAACTACTTCAAAAGGGGCCTGCAGACCCAACTGTTAGACTGCTCACAGCTGAAAAATTGTTTGCTGACCTCCTTGAGCCTAAAACACAGTAGGCAGCATRCCAATAGTTATTACTTTAATATGTGGTTGATGCGTGTAGCTATATTACTGAGGGATCCACAGTTAAAGTGGAAAGTATTTACATGTTATAGGGCAGGTTTTCTGCCCCAAAATRCTGATGGTGAGGGACTATGCAAGCTGTGAGCAACCAGGCTGAGCCCAACACTCCTACATACTTTGAAGGATCAGCCCTCCCAGGGCAGTTACATAAATGGGTCAGTAATCTCTGTAACTTTCAGGTTTAGAGACCTAATCTGCACATACCCCACGTACTTCTAGTGGGGAAGACAACACCTCAGAGGAGACACTCTGCTGGACACATCTGGAGTGTCTGCAGACACAGCACACAGAAGGAAACAGCTCTTCCCATGGGAGCTGGAAACAGGATGAAAGGTGTTTGCTCTTTGACCTGTAGCRAAGTGTCACCATGGTGCAAGGTTAAACACAGATTTCCCTGCTTCTACCAAATGAAAAGGGAAAGGGMAAAGCAACAGAAGTTCAGATGGGTTCTGCACAACAAAACAGCCAGGGAAGGGACAGGGTCTACATGACACCTGCTGCATCCAAATTCCAGGAACTGGCCTGGCAAGGAGCAACTACAGCCAAAAGTTAACACTCCAAGGTCTGCCTCAGAATGTGCCTACAAGTGATTTACCTCATGAAGAAAGAGATTCTACCTCCACCTTGCATTATGCATTTAAATTAGATACTTTGCAACTTAAAACCAGCAAGTTCATTCTTAAACAGTAATTTCTGTACCTAACCAATTCTTTTTAGAGCTTCAAAGCTCTAATTTTTTTTTTATGTAGAAAAAAGGTTGAAAACCATTTTATTGATTTTCTGCAGAAATTCAACATAAGCATTGGGTTTCATTAACTGGAACATAATCAGGTTTTCATGGCTTTTTTCCCACTGCAGTTAACAGATTCATTAGTTATTTTGTATGGAATACAAAGTACATACCAGGAATTATTTCTGGAAACACAGAAAATATTTGCTCTGGGCACACATGCAGACTTTTATTACAGAGGAAAGACATCTGATTATTCATACAAGTACATATTAAACACTTCCACTTACTGCTCATGTTTACCTGGAAGCAGTGTATTATGTGCTTATTTAATTCTCCTCCCAATCTTAAGTTTAAAAACTTACCACCACCATCTCTGCCAACCCTCACACATCCTTTAGGCCCCTTAAGGGCAGACAGGGTCAKCAGTATCTTAATGGGTCAGTAAGCAGAAGGCACCACAAACTATTGAATAAACCACAAAAGAGTACAGGAATATTCACTAAATTATTCCCTTTCCTTTAAGGCAGTGACTGTCAGCTCATGTTCTTCCAGTGTGAGTGTCAATATCACAAATTTGTCTTTAGGAAATTTGTGATCAAAAATCTAAAKTGTTAAGGACTCATGAAGTCTAGTCCTCACTAGGAAATAAACTTCACCACAATTAAATACTGAAAAGACAACTAGTGCCTACAAATTTGCTACTACAGCTAACATATCTTAAAATCYACCCTACAAAGCCACAAGGATGATACCCCAGGATTCAGGAGACTAATTTACTTCTGTACTTCCTTGTTCTTCCCAAAACGCTCAGAATTAGTGCTTTAAAGACACACAGTAAAACTGAGCATCATCATCCCTACCTTCCACATGACCACATTAATAAAAATCCCRGTACACCCATAAGTCAGAAGCACTAATATATTAAAAGAATACTTAAACATGTTAGAGGGATATAAATTTCATGTTATACTTCCTACAGAAACATTTGCTAGTTGATGCTGCTTCAGCTGCCTGGACTCAGAGTCTGCATGCTACTACATGCACCCAAGCGCTTTTAGAGATCTAGACCTCTATCTTCTAGTCCACAGTTCTGCTCTGTTTAAGGAAAGAAATGGTRCTTCCCTGTCTTAGAAAAGTTTTGAAGATCTTGAACAGAAGCTTAAAGACAGCGTAGAACACATAMGGGAGAGTGAATGATGCATCTGATGAAAACCAAAATCTTAACCTCAGAACACGTCTACCTGAAGAGGCACTAAGAGTACCAGAAGTTTAATAGACAAAGACTTGGCTTCAACTTCTTTGGCATTTCCAAAAGCAAACCTCTGAGTAACTGCACTATACAAACATTTAACAGAAATACATCAAAAAGGGAAAGAAACAAATCTATTATAAAAATCTCACAAGCAYTTTCAGCTAAAATGTCACATATGCTAATATTGGCTACTCTATGTAAAGGACCACACTGTTTCTCTACAGCAGGGGAGATAAAGCTGGCACTGACTGAATCAGATTGAGACTGGTTTCTCGTGTTTGTTACATTCTTGTAATTCATTCATGAAAGGAGAGAGAAAGTTACCTTTACCTCACACATTAGTCTCTGCTGGAAGAACACAAGACTGCAACACTCTGCTACCCTGGGGTTCAGTCCAGGGAATATGTAAGCAGCTGTATTGGAAAAGGCTTCCTTTGCTATTTATATTACAACAGAAAATCAGAAAGAAACCAGAAAGACTGAAGTACACCGGCCCACCAGAAAGTTGTCTCCATCCTTCAAAACATTGGGATGTTGTTCCTACCTGTTCTGTAGAGCAAAACAGGACACTGCCTCCATCAGGGCCCCCGACATAGAAGAGCTTCAGGTTACTATTATGTGACCTGAGGAGCAGTCCTGTTGCCACTCTCCTCAGCTCTACTTTAGCAGTACCTTTAGTGCCTCAAGTCCCATGAGCCGTATCCAATAAGGATGTTCTAATACACTGAACACATAGAAGGATATTTTCAAGCAACAGTTATACAAAGGATCTATATGGCAATGCAAGTCCAAAAATATTAAATATTAAGCTAAAATATTTAAGAGAAAAGGTTCATTTTATGGCACTTAATGTCTTGTTCAAAACTGAGCTGTGTTACAGCTGCAAATCCAGACTTAAGACTTTTTACTGCACTTTGTTAAAGCTACTTTACCAGAACATTGCACCAGTAAGAGGCAGGAGATTTAAAACATGAAGGGCTAAACCACCACAGAGMTGTTAACATTAACACCCAGTTAACCCCTCCAAACCAATTATCTGCTAAATTAGCTGTCAATCTCAAGCCAAAGCCATTACTGCTCCCAAGGAAACTTATGTAAACTGCAATAAGGACACAGTCTCCAACTAGATCCAAAGACATCATGAGATGTCAGCATTGGAGTCCTGACTGGAAGTCTTTTTTTTTTGGTCTGGTATTTGGTCAATGAAAAATTATATTGAGGAGTTAGCTTTCTCTTGGGAAATACACTAAGTGCATATTTTCCTCCTTTCTATATGCATATAAACATCTTCTGAAAATAAGTTTCAAAGTCTTTTGAATTAGAAATAACAAGAGATTTCCAAATAAACAAAATCCAACGCATCTTTTCCAATGAAACAAGAATATCTGCAAGAAAGTAAAATTACACTGGCATCAGATCAGAAACTTGCTGCATCTGACCCTGACCTAATACAGGCAAAACAAACTGCTTGCCAAGAAGGTCAGAAGAGGTTTTAAGGTGCCCTATCTTGTAATAATTATTCATTTCTATTGCATATAGCTCTACAACACTGGTTCCTTGAAACCATGCTATCCCCTTGTGTTACTCCTCCCACTTRCAAGATATTGGTTTCAAACACGTTGACAACTCAGAGCTCATGACCTGACACTGGCTTACAACATTCAAAAACACACAGGGTAGAAAGCCTGCAGATGGTATMAAGCATCTGTTCTCAGCAATAACTGTCAAAGTCTCCACTCCAAACTTCATATGAGATGAAGARAAGAAAAATGGCAAGATAGTCACAAGTGTTTGACTTTTACAGTCCTAAAAGTGAAGATGCKACTAAAGCAAGAAAAACAGCACATGCTCTTATTTTCTTATGCAATACTCAGACACATAAGGTACTTTATAAGGTGTTATTTGAAGTTATATAGGTACTTAATTTGAGACAATGCTTGCAGTAATAAGATCACAGTTTAACTAATGTATGCCAAACGACTCAAGCACAGGTGGGCTTAAAACTGTGATTCTTCTGTGATATTGAAAATATGAGCTTTTAGGACAAGTAGCATGAGAAACAGGGAATGTTACAGGACAAGAAAACTTCTGTGCTGAATCAGAGCAGTTTTTGCAAAAACAGTTTTGCTTACAGATTTTTTTCTTAAAAGCACATGACCATTCCTTAAGACACAGATAACACAAGCATCCTTCCCCTACTAAGCACAAAAAGGTAATTGCCCAAACCACATATAAGCAGCTTTGGAGAATACAATGACAAGCAATTGACAGCATCCAATAGACTACAAAAAAAATCTGCCATGGACAAGGAGGTCCAAATGCAGAGTGCCTTTGTCCAACACCAGCACACTTCCAGCTCCGATGGTACCAACACAAATAAGTTTAGACCAATCAATCCAGGCAGTTGTACATTCTTAGTTTATCAGTAACCCAAACTGCTGCAGAGGTCAGGCACACCACATATGCATAAGGCAGAACCAATTCCTCCTACTCGCAGCCACAGCATTTCCCATCTCAAAAATCCTAAGGAATACCTGTAATACACATAATTATAGCATCCAAGCTTGCACTCAGCAAGAAATCAACCCATTCACTTTATGCCAAATTACACCTGTCTCTGCTCTTTTAAAGATGAGTCCTAACACAGACACACAACACAACTTTTTGCCCCCCCCTGCTTCTAGAGGAAATGCCTTTACTGCAAGAAAAAACAATTGTTTTRCTGTGTCCAGGCCAACTGTTGTTCTTAGGATTAGAGAGAAGGATTACAGCAGCTCACAGTGAGTGAGCACTACTGCTGCTGGACTTTCATACTAGTTGCCAAGCTGGCTAGTTTGAAGCTCACTAGTATAACCACAGAAACTGTGATCTGCAACACAGCAGCAAATGAAATAGTTAACTCAAACCATTTTTTTTTCCTACTTACTAAAAAATAAAAAATAGTAGCTGACTAACTACAGACTTGGCATCTCTCAAAGCAATAAGATTTGCAGCAAGTATCCAAAAATGTACTTCATGGCTGACAGCCCAATGAACCAATCAATGCAAGTTTAAGAGATGCATTTACAATCCAGATGTTCTCAAACTGTGCTCCATTGACAGTGAATAGAAATAACTGGTCACAGTATGCTGCTTTTCCCCCTTCTGCACTACGAGTTTGTAACCAGTTTAAGTGGTACATTTTACAAGTATCTCCTAAGTAGCCACATGCTACTTGGGCTATATGATAGCATAAAAACGTCATCACAAAAACAGGATGAAAATTAATTTTAAAACATGAATCAAACTTGCGGTCCTGCAGCAGGATGACCTTGATGAGAACTCCTGAAAAAAACAGGATGCTCATGTGTACATATGCATACCCTAGATAAATCTGTCCAATAAATGTTATTTTTTTAACTTGTTTTTTCTAACCTGACCTGCACATTTAAAAAAAAATCAGCAAATGTGGCATAGATATTGGCTTAGAATCAGAAAAGCCAGTGGTCTTTCTTAATTATTTATAAAAAAACATGCAGTAGGATTTTCTAGACAAATGGATTGCAAGGAATAACACTTGACAGATCTCAACTTATCAAAACTCAAGCATGAAAGGTCTCTTCCAACACTTCAGTTACATTAAAACACCCTGAGGAAAGACCCGAGCAGTTTAAAAATGCATTTATCCATACACTAAGAGCAACAAAAAAAACTAGCTGATAAAAAACTGAGGCTTGGATACAACCCTAGCATCCGCCTCATACATAAACTAGGTATGATCATATCCATACCTTCATCCCTCTTTGAATTTGGATTGAAAAAATCAGTAATTATCAACTTGAATCTGCCTGACACCTACTGACCTGGCAGGTGAGCAAGGAGGCAGCTGGGCCCACAGCAGATATTCAGCAGCTGTTGTCACACACATCCCTCCTTATCCAAGTCACAAGAATCCTTGTAGATAGGTTGGTCCCTTAGGGGTGAAGGAGAAAGAATACCAAGTCAGATACAGGAAAGTCGTTAGAAACACCATGAAGCTTCATGACCAATAGCAGAGAAGTGAAAAAACAGGTTGTGTAGTGCACCTTCACATATCATTTTTGTTTTGGATCTTCACCATCAAGTCCTTTCCCCTCACTTGGTGAAGGGGCATTGTTATTACTGTTTCCCAGAAAGCAGTCTTAATTTTTAACCGAGTCAGAAGCACTGATGTGTCTTTTTTACTGTTTTAAAGCACAGAAGACTCTAGCCAAGTCCAGAATTTCAAAGTTTTCCTTTGGAAAACTGCTCCGACACTTCAGTTTACTTCAGCTTTCTCCCACTGTGGGAAAACTTCTACCCTTGATCTGACATCTCTGTTCTGCTCAGACTCACAGGGTTGCCTGACAGCAACGGTCGACAGCAACAGTCTGTACTTTTCTAAATCCCGAGTAACGCAGACAAGCTCCTTGCTCAAACAAAAACAAACAAAAGAACCCCCCCACACACACACCAACACATACCACARCCACCAAAAAACTCTATACAGGTAAACATTGGGATTTTTCCTTGAACCCTGATAATTCAGATTCTTTCACATCATTTCTGCTCCAAGTAATCATTTTTAATGTTGGCCTCAATTTCATCCATGAACAAAAATTAGTTTCGGCCTAGAGGAGAGCTACTCTGCCACATGGGCCAGTGGTTTCACACCAGATCAGCATTTCAGACAATTCTCCCGATTCCTTCACAGGCATATGACCAAACGTACTCAGCTCACAACTACTGCAGTTACTAAAAGCAAGGTTCAAGTAAGGCCTGCAGGAGCGATTTCCTTAATTCATTATCAGCTCTGTTGGCTAAAGGGTTTCTGAAATTCTGGACACTGCTTTTTGTCCCCATTTTTCAAATGTCTTTTGGCAACTATATACAGTGCGACAGATTCCTTTATGCATGATAAATGCTACAATCACTGCCATCTCCTTAGGGAAGGCAAAGAGTGCTGATCCCAGCTTGAATGGGTATGTAGCTCATACTGAAAATGTAACTCCTCTGCTGCCAGGCACGCTTGATCTTCTGCAGGCTGAGCAGTCACAGATACAGAAGAGCACACGTCCCTAACTGCATCTGCTGGACTCAGTACCATAGAACCACTACTTTAAGCAGGTTTGACCTTTTTGCTGTCTTTTAACGCAATTGTTTTATTGCCTTATTGCTTTTCCCTTGAACAACAGTTTGGGAAAAAGAAAATAAGATAGTTGACTTGTAAGCAAATGAAGTTCAGGGAAGAGGGTCTGACCATCACTACCTACCTCTCCATCCCGTTAAGACAGAAGAAGCAAACAGGCATTTTGCCAAACTGATACCTCTAAGTAGGAGCTCACATTTGCAAACTCTCCTCAAAGTTATCACATTGATACAGTTGCAAAAATTATCAGTCCTTGACACTGTGGTCAATAATTGCCTATTTTTCCAACAGTTGTTGAAGTACTTTTAAAAAGACAGCAAGTAATTACCTCTAAGGTAGAAAGGCTTTATCTTCTACAAATAAGAAAAATAAAGCATATGACAGAGAATGACATACTATTCTCTTTTAACTCCCACTTTGGTGCCTTAATCATAAACCTGCTCTACTTCAAGCAGTTTTCCTTCCTTTTCTCCATTGTTTTTCATACTTCAATGTTTAAGGTTTATTTCTTTTCCCTCCCTCCCCCTACCCCACCTCATTCCTCCAGGCTATGTTTAAACAGTCTGCATTGTGCTAAGCTTTGCTGCAGGCAAACACAAATACAGAATAAAATTCAATAAAGCAATATAAAGCAATAAACTTAGACACTTTCAGAACAAAGTGGAAGTATGGCACATGACAGAGTAGGCAGCCTTTGCTGCTRTTTCAGGGATTTTTTGGTTTTCTTTTTTTTTTYYCCCCCTTTTTTTTTTTAAAACCAAACTCTGCCCAATTTCCTTCTGGGTAACGGATTATTTAAAACGTGAATACTCCAAATCATTCATTTTAAACCTAGGCTCTACAGGCAAACATTGCCATTATCTGCTTAACAAACACCAATTATTCAATGCATAATCAAGCAACTGTGCAAGTTCTGAATGCCTACTATATTTGATAATAGTGTCTTCTGACCTAGACAGAGCTGCCTACAGCATATAATTAACGGTTTCAGGCACACTATGTTATTCTCCTGCCAAATACTGTTCATGCACTACGCCTCACATGCTGTTCAAGCGCTACACCTCACGTATCTAGTCAGACTGACAGCAAACAATAACAGAGCCTGTGAAATGCTATAATAAATTGCATAAGCAAAATTAGTCTAAGGAAGCAAAATATCACCACTGCCTGATCTTGATCCCAAACTGACCACTTACAGTTCACTGTTACAGCTTCCTTTATTGCTTCATTAAAAGATCATGATCAGGACAAGGATTACATTACTCTGGACATCTAGAGATAGTTCCTGTCCTACTAAGCTAGCGATACAAAAAGTAAACGGATTTTATTTTATTTTTTTTTAAATGCAGATGAAAACACTGTGCATTCAATTTTTTGAGTGAAAAAAATTTTTGTCCTAGATGTCAGCTAAAAGCAAATTTGGAAGCCTGCAAAATACACAGGTGCTAGGGGCATGATGTCCTCTCCCTCCTCACAAAATATACCATGCAAGCCTAGACTTCACAGCCAGTTTTTTCTCACATGCCTTAACCCCTATGAGAAGGTGTGAAGCAGAAGAAAGTTCACTTATTCACATGTTCACCCAGTTTATTAAATCTCTCTGCTGAGGCTGTCTGTGAAAGTAAGAGCTGACTGTTTAGGTGAGGACGCAGACAATTTCTCACTAGAAAAGCAGTTATACTTACTTTATTTAACCTAGCAAATAAGTCAGACACACTAGCAGTGACTACTCAGTCACTGAGAATTGGCCCTACCTTCAAGTGTCACACATGGATACATTTTTCTTTCTTCACTAGTTAACTCTATCCAGGGCTTATATAGACAAGCCTTGGCAGGCTACAGCTACTTTGATTCCAGTCTTTCTTTTTCCTCCCCCAAGGGCAAATTTGTCTTAGACTCAAAGTTGTTCTTCAAACAAAAATCATCACAAAGATTCAGAAGAAAAACATACATTCAGTTCAGATGCAACACTGAGCCACTAATAAGTGTCTTTCCATAGTTCCCAAACTTCAGAAGAGCGCAAGGAGTTGCTAAAAAGCAGCTGTCATCAAGGCAACACAGGGCTTTTCCACATTTTCTACAAAATTCTATAGCTAGGCAGTACCTAGCTTAATATGCAGAGGCTGCAAGAATTTCTGGAGCAAAAGTCTTTAACATTAATCATAAGAATTAGCTTCACCCAAAATACTACAAGATCCAGCTCAGCAAGGACTTTACAGATCCCACCATGCAATTTCAGGTAGTAGAACAGCTTTGCCCAGTGATATTACTACAGATATTCAGCTATAGATCACCAATAGATAGCACACAGCTGTCAGGAGACTGCAACAAAAGCCATTAAATATTTTCTTCTCCCAGCCACCGATCAGTATTCCCACTGGGCAGTCTAGTTTCACAGCTGTATACTAAGGACTGGGTTTCCTTTATAAAAACACAGCTGATGCACTATTACATACTATTCAAAAACAGTACAGTAGGTCTCTAATCCAGGTTCTTAGAAAGCTTAACACAAATTGTCATATTAAAAAATTAATTCTGGATTTACTCCTTTCTTCAGGTAATATCTAAGAATATTATAACACAAGTGTGACCTAGTTATTTCCTCAGCAGTACTGCTTTAGAGAGCTAGGAGAGAGTTTGGTTGTTATGATTTCAACAATAGTAATCTGAAATCAGATGACACGGAAAAAAMTGAATGTACATAGGCTTATGTTGTGACCAAAGACAATTAACCTTCTCTTTTACAGTGCTGATTCTTTCCATATAGATTATAAACACAAATACCCCAAAATACACAAAGTGCACTAGATTCTTCCTGGAAAGCAGAAATATCAGCRGAATTTCTGCAGATGTGCATACAATACTAACCATATAACTAAAGCTTTCCTAAGCATCAATGCCATTGTTCTAATTAAAAGTTAATTTAGACTGCAAATCCTCTGGGACATGACTTGCCTTTTATCCACATATGAAGAGCTCACAGCTCAGAGATACTAATTTTATTTTTTTAATAATAGGATAGCATGTTTGTTAAGGTAAGAAACGACTGGGAACATGGAGCAAGCAGCTTTCACATTCACTTTCTGCAATTCTCATTTGCAGTGCTGAATAAACACTTCAGCTGTCATTCTGTTAACAGTTTTACCTACACAAGAAACACAAGATGGGCGCCAAATTTGCCTGCATAAAGATTACACAGTAAGTGGCAACCAGATGGACAGCATAATACCATATGCTCCCTTTAGCTGAAAGGTGGAGAAGTGAGCAAATACAAATCCAGAAAAAAAAGGCAGGCAAGCAGCAAGACAAATGTCTCTGCAGCATGCCATGGCACCTGCTGGCATCTTCCCTCCCCAGAAGGACATGTGAACTTTGCTAGGATCCAAGCCACAGGGATATAAGAGCAGCACTGAGGGCAGCTAGGAAAGAGATGTCCCCTTCCACATAAGCCTTACTAGGCAGGACACATCTGTGCTGATCCAAGAGCATCATGTCCCCGAGAAAAGTCGCTGAATGAGCATGGGGAATAGTTGGCACCCGCAGGGCTTGAGGGGGATGCTGCGGCACAGGGACAATCCTGCAAGGCCCAGCTGAGGCTTTTCCAGGGCAGCACCAAGAGTTTTCAGCAGCTCTGCTTTTCTTTTCACCCAGAGATAAGATGTCAAAAACTTTTAAGTAAACCCCAGCACTTCCTAGGCCCTGCTTTGCTCCTCCAGTTGGAAAAAGCAATCTGGCCACTTATAACAACATCTCCAAGGAGCACTTGCCCTTTTGAGCTAGTCCTAAAAATAACACCTTTCAAAGTTGAACATTTCCATTTAATTATTTCCATTGTTTCCTGGTCCGAAAGTCCTTCTTTTCAAAGCCAAATAGTAAAGGAATGTGAGGAACACACACACACTGCATTCAGATTTATGAAGGTGGCAGCTGGTGATGAAGAAAAACAGTAAATAAACACAAGAGAGAAAAAGAACACACACACACACACACCCTCCACTCAGGGTGTTTTGGTTAAGACATTTGTGCAAGTTAACTTATGCCTCTTGACCCATACCTCACTTTCCTACTTGAAAAAAAAAGTTGTTTTCAAAGCAGCTTAAGTTTATCATTCCAGATAAGAATGTGATAATTTATTAGATGTGGGTTGTAAAATCCACACAGCAATTACATGCTGAGAAAAAAAAAAAAAAGGACTGTTTGCTAGCTGAGGCACATCACATCTCTATCTTGGATGCTTAATGTTAATTAAAATCTTAAACAGACAGGAACCCCTTAGCTCACTTGAAAAAAGTTTTTCTGTATTTCTGGAAAAATACTAAGTATTTCTGGAAAAATACTAAAAATAGTAATAGTCAATACTGAAAGTCTCACTAACTTGAATATGAATTGTATTTTGACAAAATTTTCCGTTCCTATTAGTGGAAAAAGCTGGTAGGAAGGCTCAAAATACCAACCTATAGCACTTTCCACTACAAAGAGCTTTGCACCTTTTTCTGAAGTGCTACGGCACTTGCCTTGTTAGCAGGGTCTTTGATGCTCCCTGAAACAGCAGAATACTGTTTCAATGCCACTCTAGTCAGTCTAGCTCAAAGGTCTTCCTACTTATTTTGTTAATTAGACATTTGATGTCCTGAACAGAAATCCCACATACATGATGGCTGTGCTTACCCTATGACAGCCCAGTGACAGGCAGTGCATCAAGGAACATTTTGAGTTGCTGAGGCAAGAAACAAAGTGGCCAAAGAGGATGATGAAAGAGGTCAAACTTTACACATCACTTTCCGGGACAGGTTTGTTTATAAGGGAATTACCTGAAATAGAAAATACCGCCAGTCTCAAATCCCACTTATGATCTCAAATCCCACTTATGGGTTTGTTGCAAGGCAAACATGGGAAGTTTGTTACACCTGTATAAAATAGTGTAATTAATAAAAATAGATAGTTAAGAAAAAAAAAGTAAAAATGCATGTTAAGAGGTTCCATAGCAGAAGCTTATCTGCAAGAAGGTTAGCTTGATTGGAAGTCAAGGTGCTTAAGATCAGGCAAGAGTGTATCTAAAGCAGTGCATGACTTGAGCTCTCTATGCTTTGCATGTATGCTTGCAGTTTAACTACTAAGCTCACATCGTGTACTATTTCTCCTGCAAATCTTGGACTCATTTGGGGAAAATGATGCTTCAACACAGGCAAAAMTAGTTCTGCACTATTCTAAATTTGGCATTTTCTGACTTAAACTCTGCAACTTCAAGATTTGAGTGAATGTTTGTAGTGAAGTTTTATGTGTGTATAGCACCATAGGTGCACATGGTACTTTACACAATGCAAGAAAGGACAGTACACGGTGTAAAAAGCTTACAGTTAAATGGAGCAAAGCAACACAGAACCTTAGAGGCGATAAAAAGGAAGCATGGCAGGCAAATTCTTAGGGGAAGAATATTATGTTTCTGAACAAAGCAATAAGTAGATATTTCTAACTAAATGATTTAAAATTCAATATTAAAGTTCGAACACCTCTATTTCTTACTCAAGTTTACAAGAGTTTGCCTTTCATTACACTCATGCAAAGCCAACAATTTTGATAGGATTATATGGCTGTAATTGAGAACGCATTATGACTCCATCAGTAAATTAAGAATTGAATACATCACTCATGTCAAGCCACAGCCTAAGTCCAGCAAATAGGTGGACTGAAATATGAGAGACTAAAGTAACCCTTCCATTCCCTTTTGCTCATCCTCAGCCTCCACCACGCTAAGACTGGTGATGAAAAAGCCTTTGATCCGCATTGGGCATAGGCCTCTCCAGTCGAGCAACAGGCATGGGGCAAGTCCTGCTCCATGGGGCTACTAACTGAGGTTTACTACTTTTCACTTGAAGTTTCCCCATGCAGGCTGATGTGAATATGTCACTTGGAGAGGACAACGCGTAAGAACAACATGTACTGCTTTAAATTTTTCCTGAGCATCATTACAATATGCTTACAACCATACTAGCAAAAGGTAATTCATACAGTCTAAATTTGCAGCTCCTCATACCATTATGGCTAAGAAAAGATTTGCAGCTAGTTTCTACAGGATCCTAGTATCAGACTAGCAGTAGTGAGGAGAATTAAATCATTCCTCATGTTGCCACTGCCAGTAACAACTCTGCAAACAGCACTCCATTGAGATTTTTAATAACACACAAGCCAGAAGAGACTCCACCTCACTCTATGACAATATTAGTTTCTCAGTGCTCATAAGGATAAAGTCTGTGAAGGAAACACTCAGGAAGCAATTAAATTGAGCACCATACTGACGCAAGACTCTAGTTACTACATTTTTAAGTACATAGGCCATACATACATTATACAACACATTTAACTGCTGTTCTACTGCCAGGTAAGGCCCATAGCTTAATATAGAAAACATGCATAAACTTTAGTCACATCACAGTCCTGTAGGGTGATGCCATTAGTCCAACTTCTAATTTAGACGCAATCACATGCAATTACACCAAAACCATGCTGGACATTTTGCTATTTCTGCCCATCTGGGCTAGAAGTGATCCATGGTGCAACACTACTATGGTCAGGAATGGAACCACATAGACCATCAGAGGTGGAGCAGGCAGCAAGCTGTTAGCCAGGGGGTTTTAGCATCTCACCACCAAACCCGAGCTAAAGAAACAGTACAACAGCACCCAAAATGTGTGCACACGGTGGAGGTAAAGAAAGGGTAACGGAATTGCACRTATCTTTTACAGGGCACCTTCAGAACTCTAAGTGTGCATATACCTAACCTTTGGGAAGGGATACGGCGACAGGCAGAACGGCTGCACAATGCATCATGTTCCACATTTGCACTGCCAGTCACAACCCGAAAATACTTCAGCTGAGTAGCAGGTTTTCACTAGTACTTGCACTGCAAGTACTCACATCTTCATTTTCTAACTGACCTTTTCATAAATTTCTTGGAGTCAAGACCTTCAGCTCACCTGCCATTCCAGTTCTAAAGCTGGAAAAACAGATGCTTGCTCTTGCTATGYATTCTGCCAGTTCCTGAGCTGAGCATAGTTGTAACACCACTACCACACCTGAATTCTCATATAACCTACACTTCTTTTCATCTTCATGCAAAGAAATACCTGTATACAGAGAAAGGAGAACCAATTTTGCAATCCAGTGTATAGATGGCATCAGGAGCTGCAAAAACTCCACTTTGCTCAGAAATACATAGGTCCCACGAACATGGGCTCTTTACTCGCAGAGAAATGAGTCACTTCACTAACTGCAAGCATATCCTAATGGTGCTTAGGAAACATAACACAGCACACATTTGTTCCTTAATCAGCATCTTGCTTGAGTGACAGCAGCCTGTTCCTCATCTGCACTGCCTCATGAGATATACCTTGCTCACAACAGGAGCTCTCAGCTTTCCTTCCATGCTGGAGGACTTCTGCATTCTATTAATTACATACCACACTTCTGTGTCACCAATTCATACAGAACTTCCCCAACACGACCATGACRTTAATAAGCCTTTTAAAACAGTCCTTTAGGAACCTGGATTATGTTCCCAGGAGCTACCAGAAAACTACCAAGTGTCAATATAGCCTCACTGGAGCCTTCTTCAAGCACTACGTATCTCAAAAAACATTAAAACCACACAACTCRCTTAAAATCTTTGGCTTGCACAAAACTAGGTAGTAAGTCCTAGGACAAAACAGGAATCCCACAGTCCTATCTGAGCACAGGTGCCCTGCATGCAGCAAACAAGACTCCTCATTAGCATCTGCATGCAGACACAGCTACAAATACCCTGCACCTGTGCTCATTTTGCTCCTTTTGCATATACCACYTCTTGCACTTATTCTAACCATATTAGGAGAATGCTCTGCTCTTTAGTAGRCACACAAGCATCCAGAAATCCTATGGGAGATGTGTTTAACAGATTTTATTTCTGAGCACAGTAGTCAAATGGACAAACAAGCTCAGGAACTAGGCACGTTCACTTATCCATCTCACTGAGTGAAGCTGCTGTGGCTCTCCTGGCACAGCACACCAATCCGGACAGACAGCACCTTATATACTGACCACAAAATGTCCCCGGGGTTAAATTTACTCAGTGCTATAGATGGGAAAGGGAAAAGCCCCAGGCTAGGAGGCACGCCGGGCTTCACAGGGACGCTGCCGCGCCTCCCCTCGCCGGGGCAGGTGGCGGGACTGCGGGTGCCGGGAAAACCTGCAGGTTACAGTAGAGGCTGCGGAGGGGCCCGGAGCCTCCGGCACAACAACCGCCTCCCGCCAGCCGCTGCCGCTCGTCAGAAGTTGCCTCCCGGCGCCCGCGGCCCGGCCAGGCCCGGGACCCCTCCCCGGCCGCAGCGCCCGTCGCCAAACTTCCCCGGCCGCGGCGGGGCTAGCGAGGCTGTCTCGGCCGCCGCCACCCGCACCGCCTTCCCGCCTGCCGTGGGGCCGCGCAGCGCAGCGAGCCACGTACCTGCTGCCGGCAGCGGCACCGGCGCGGCCTCACGAGGGAGCGGCGGAGCTGGGGGCACGACGAGGAAGACGCGTCGCGCGCTGCGCTGCCCTCCCCCCGGGTCGCCTAGGAAACAACGGTCGGTCTCCGAAAACCGTTAACGGCTCGCGGAGGGGCGGGGGGAGCAGGGGGGCGTTTTAAAGGGGGCGCGCGCGCGCCTGTGCTCGCCGCCCGTCACGTGAGCAGCACCGAGCCAATGGCGGCGGCGGGAGGCGGAGCGACCGTAGTACTACGGGCTGGGGAGGGCGAGGGGCGGGGCGGCCCCGCCCCCTCATAAGAGGCCGCTCCTCCCTGAGGCGCCCTGAGGCGCCGCTGTCCCCTCGTGCATGTCCCCGCCGCGAGGTCTCCGACCTGCGGGATTTTCATAGTTCCCCCCCACCTCCACCCCGGGTTACGTAAAGGGCCGGGGATTTAGCGCGGGGCGGATTAGGGAGCGTTGAGTCAGCAGCCCGTCCCGGGAATGGCCGAGGGGGATTACCGGGAGCAAACCCGCCCCCTCTACCCAAAGAACTACCCAAAAGCTTAGAGCGGGGCAGGCGTTGGAAACGGGCAAAAATTGTTCAAAAAATGCGGACTTTGGTGTCTCTTTGTGCTAGATGCCAGTCATCTACGCAGTACTGATCCATTTTATTAAATATCCATGGGTTAAACTCCTCCTTGGGCACCAGTCTGTAACAAACTCCATTAGCACAAATAACAGCAGCACTGGGCTCTATTAACCTGGTAGGGCACAAGTGTACCATGCGGTTCTGAGAAACTAGACTTTCCAGGAAAAAAGGCAAAATCTGAGGTTGTCTTTTCCCTGTCTTTAGAAAGTTGAGATTTTTGACATAATTGCTTAAGTGAACTCAGATTTGCCAGTGAAATTGAAAACCGTATTGCAAAATAGTCTGTGGAAAAAGCTGACAGCAGTTGGCATATTTAAAAGCACTGTCAACTGTGGTATAAATAGTACATGTCGTATCAATCAAAACCAACTATTTTCCCTCCTGACAATAATAGGTTGCAATAGATTCAGCCCACTGATCTCCTATTAATTCAGATTAAATTAAAAGCAGAATAAATGTGAGAGTAGGATATTTTCCTTTGCTAACTTAGGAAGGTTGTAGAACTTTAGCAGTTATATCTGTAACTGAAATTCTGTAAATATTGACTGGCATTTAAAAACAAAATAAAAAAAAATACTTGAAATGGCTCCCACATTCTCTGTAGCCATTCAATTAAACACATAAACATATCTGAATTTATGCTTATTTAAAGCACTCAAGTGATGTTTCCCTGTCTTTAATATTCCTCCCCTTTCACTATATGCTACTCAGTACGCACTGACACAGCTCTATACACTGATTTTATATAAAAACTTAAGTCTTCTTCCATGTTTGTACAGATTATGRCAAACTCCGAAGACCAAAACTACCTTTTTGTGCCTTACAAAAGCGAGCTATGTATGTATGACCCAAGAGAATGTAACCCTGCAGATATATTGCAAAGATATACTGTTGAAATATTTGTTTATAAATATTCCATCTTTCCAAAATAGTGCATATCAGAAGTCCATGCTAAAGCACATGGAGCTGCAGTACAGCCTCATGTTCATGTATGACAGGTTAGCTAGTCTGGCCCTCAGAAGTTTGACATTCTGTAGCTTACAGCATGACTAAAACACATTTGTACTTGCATGAACTGCCAGCAAAGCTTTCCTGGTYACCTTTGGCTTTGACATTCATTGCTGTTTCTCCTGCTGAGAGGGCACACTTTACCCTGACCAGACTTTTGCTCTGCCTGAAACAAGAGCAGATATTATGTTAAGTTAATTTACCCCTGTCCGTCTCCTCTCTAGCTGCCGTCATGGCTCCTTACTGCATGTTTTTATTCAGGGTACTTCATCATTGACCATTATATCTATTTTCTTCACTAGCTCTTTTTTTTTTTTTTTTTTTGTGGGCCAGTGGACTAGAAACAGTCTCTGGCAGGTGCTATTTAAATATTACTTTCACACTGTAGTATACCAACAATTCGTCATTTGTTCCAGAGTAGCAGCTGAGAGTTGCTAGAAATAGGGGGAAAAAAGTTAGAAATTTTTACTTCATTTAACCATTCTAATAAATTGCTGTAATAAATTATTACAGGACATATTCAGATACACAAACAACAAATTAAATTATTTTGGGGCATCTACCTTGTGTGTGCCACTTGCCACATTTGTTCCATCTGTTCATGTGTCAGTAACAGTCCTGACATATGTTAACTTCTTTTAAAATGCAAAATAACTGGTGCTGGAGCCAAAGCACCTGTATGTTTATGTCTCTCCCTCCTGTCTCCTTGTGTTTCCCCTCTAAAATGCCACGAATGTGCACGACTCCACGTTTGCACCCAGTTAATGTCACAAGGCTCCTGATTCCCACCCTCCGGCCTGCCCAGGTTCTCCTGAACGGCAGGTTTGCTCTCAAGCATGTTGGCTTTTCCCTCCAGTTCGGTGTCACCTGCAGTCCGGGAGACAGCTCCAGCTGTTCTCTGCAGCTGACATTTGGGAATACCAAAATTGCTACACCTTTTTGAGAACAAAAGATCTCCTTTTAGCTTTCTAAGTCTGAGCAAAGTATCCTGATTCACAAATCAGTGTGAAAAAGGTACAGAACGAAACAAACGTTTTCTCTCCCTCAAATAATGATTTCTTTTAAGGCTGTCTGTATAGCATAGATTATTATTTGAAAGATTAAGCTAAACAAGGGTGGAAGTCTGCAGAACCTGATATCACAGTTGCACTTGCAATAAAGAAATATGGATTTACTGGAAACAAGAAGGATTGTTAACTAACAATAGAGATTACTGGAGGTATGTCTAAAGAAAAGTTTACCATTTCTCACAGAAAATTCTGGTAGTGTATGATTTTTATATTTGTCACTTGTTCTTTCTGAATACTATTTTTCCGAAATGACAATGATCTTCCAAGAAGTGCCTTGCATGTTTCAGAGGGTTATCTACAGAAAACAAATCTATTATTTGTAATGTTGGCATAATATAGAGATTATATAGTTTTATCATGCTACTTTACATACAAGTGTATTATGTTTTATACATTAAATATTCTGTTAATAAAGCATCTATCAATGATGCACTCTGCATGTGTATAATAGGAAATTAACTGTATTTTAAAATGGTKTAAATTTGTATTAAAATATGTCATTTGACTTATCTCACTTAAAAGATTTATGCATAGCTAATATAAACCTAAAAGCAGCTACTGGCTAGACTCAGCTCCCATATTAAGACTACAGCTGATGCAGATCAGAGCAGTTTAAGCATTATTGCCAGGCTTAATGCATAAAGAGGTTTTATTGGTCAAAAAGGAGGAGGTAATGTCCTTTTACAGCCACAACTTATCTCCCTTTTGATCCCTTTGGTCCTTACCACCACACTAAGCAACTTATCTCCCCTTTGATCTTTGCGTACTCAGATCATAAACATCACAATAAAGATTCTATATTGAAGGAAACCTGGTATTGTTTGCAACTCACGAGACTAGGAATTGAACTTCTGAGCTTTCGGATGATGGCAGTAGCGGGATACAGCTCATGACCTGGGCAAGCTGCTGCAGAGGCTTTCACATCTGTTTCGTGGCTGCTTTGAGAAAAAAAGGCAAACTACTCAAACATACTGTCAACTTTGTAGAAAACTTACACAAATCCAGTGTTTGGATAGGCTATTGCTAAAGTATTGTTAGGTTCTGCCTTCAAAACTTTTGACTTTAGCTCTTTCATGGAAGAATGTTAGAGAAGTGGAAAGCAAAGACAGGAGCAATCACCGTTTCCCCTGGAGACTCCTTCCTTCTGCATTATTCCTTATAAAGTAAAAAACGAGCTACTTTTTCAAACAGGCCAGGAATCTCTTCTCTTTCAAGCAGTCTGAAGCACATTTTAGTCTAATGCTCACAGAGGATTGTTTGCTTGATAGATAGCTGGGCCATATCTTAAAATGAAATTTAATTAGCTTTATTCCTGAAAACACTATTAATTTTTCAGTGCACAAATATTTGCGTTCTTTATCAGAGACAGAATGAGATACTGTCTCTTTTTGTATTAAAACTTTTTAGGAACTCATAATGCAGTAAAAAACAATTGTTGAACACAGTTGTTAAGTAGAATCTAATCTAAACAAGCAACAAAGTGTATTTTTGAAATAATCATGTAATTGAAGTGATCTTATTTTGTGGGAAGAGCTTATGTGGACATTAATTAAGACTGTTCAGATAGCAAAGATAGAAACAAATATTTGTTCACTGMATTCTCTTAATCTGTCCATGCTCATTAAGACTTGTAGTTATCTTTTGGAGATGCTGMCGCATTTCGTGGATGCTTGGAATAGGTAGCTGTTAGAGGCACAGAACAATAAGTTTCTTCAGGGGAGGCATGGGGAGTAATGCACAGGGGGTCTTTTAAAGATAAATCTAACAAGTCTTTTGTTCAGATTTTTCTTCCCAGCTTTCAGTCCTGCAATACAGCTCGCGTGTATTTCTTTTAAAGAACTGAACCCATCGCCTACCTTCACTGCAGTTTTGTCTGTCAGGGAGACCTTGATCTGYCCAGAAGTCCACTAGCAGTTCTCACGAACAARTAATAATAATAAAAAAAAATCCCTTAACGCTGCAGTAGCCCAAAGCAGTAAAATGTATGGATTTTCCCGTGCGGCTCACTCTAACCTATGGTTGCCCCAGCACAGAGCAGTAACCTGTTATTTCCATCACAGCGGAGGTATTTGGCATGATACTTACACATACATACATACAGTTCATGTTTCACAGGCCCAACTCAGCAAAGGACCTGAACACACTGTTAACTTAGTGATGTAAGTGGGACTAGGATATGGCTAATCCTAAACATGTGATTTAAATCCTTTCCTGAACTCATGCCCTCCTTAACAGACCCAGAATATGAAGATAAAGAAGCACAGAACTTCAAGCAATTGGAGACTTAGAAATAGTATCCTGCAGTGTACATATATGACAATTTTAATATACATACTGTAATCTTTGAAGCAAGGTATTRTTATTAATCTCAGTTCAGATGACAAAGACCTAGGCCCAGACTGTATTTGTTGAAAATGGGCTATACTTTGGATAGATACCTAAAATTCTTTCAAAGTAACCTAACAGAGCAAAATCGTGACATTTTCAATTCCATATTACTTCCTGTATCAAGTCTGAGAATTTTTTAATCTTTCAAACACCCCCCATGATAAGGCAATATATATTTGAGCAAGTGTAGAATTCTGTGGGCATGTATTACAATGATGTCTTAAAATAAGCCATAGAGTATGGAAAATGTTGGGTAGATGCACAAATGATCCTTGGAGTCGCAAGTGCCAAGTTAGTTTTCAAATGGAAAAAAATTAGCGTAATGTTTAGCAACAATTTGTACTATATATTTTCCTTCTGATTTATCAATATATTTTTCTAATGAGTCAGAGTCCAGTTTATTCTTTTTAGGACTCCAATTTGTTATASATATTTGAACTTTTAATAAGAGAGAAAAACATTTACATACAAATACCTGACTGCCTAACAAGTTACTTACCAATCTTCTTAAAAATGTTGTCAGCAACATTTCTTCTAAATGTTATTTTTAACCCCAAATTGCAACACATTATCAGAATTCAAACACAGAATGGAATCACACATACACACATGCATCCCCTTGGATTGCTTTTAGGAAGTATTTGCCCTTCTCTGCTGGACAACACGCTCCCAGCTTCTCTCCTGCTGCCACTGCTTCACGTACGTTGGGCAACGTACAAGTGTGTGGGAGGGAACCAAACGGACCACACAGCAGCCCCATAGTCTTCCTCAAGTCCTCCTGTCCTCTGCAGTCCGTTTATAGCTTGCGAACTTCCCTTGGAGTTTTCTGCAGGATTAGTGTGTTTAATCATCTAATTAAAAGGCTCAATGTGCCCCAGGGGCAACACCAGAGCTGGAGGGATACATACCTGTCAAGGAGATGAAGGAAAGGAGACATGAAAGCTCCTCTTGGCTTTCATATYCAGTTGTTTAGGCAGTTAGAAGGAACACAACCTAATTCAATCTGGTAAAGACAGAAATTTAGGTTATATATCCTATTTATATACTATTTTATATAAAATCTCCTATAGTATAGTATATTAACTTATTAGTAACTCCTAATCTCTGCTCTAAGAGCTATTATACAGTACACAGTTTCGTGGCACATCATGAAAAAGGCAAGGTAAATGTAAAAGGATTATTTGCTCTAATAAAAAAAGATCTTTTGATCAGTTTCTTGGCTACAGCCTATAATTTTTATGATGCAATTCATATAATTGCATTACATGAATGTTTTGCATTCAACTATAAATTGCAGTGCTGGTAATTCCGGWGAATACGCACGAGATTGTGCGTGATTGTGCCCCAGTCCATAGCTGGCCTCGGTGTGTGTGCTTGTTACAACCTCACCCACACTGCACTATATCATCCTGCAAACTGGAAGCTTTAGCAGTGCACTGGAATCCAGATCTTGGCTGCTGAAAACACGCACTCCCAGGAGGATTTATGTATTGAGGAGAAAACAAACGAACCCTCCAGGACTTGAATTCTGCTTTGAATCACGTTGGTTTGTTCCTTAGTGCCACATGCTATTGTAGCTGTGCGCGGCTGTGTACACAAAGGAAGCCAAGTTGCGTCTCCGTGAGACGGCCGAGAGCAGGACAGCCTTTGGGTGGGGACCTGCTGCTGCAGGCTCAAATCGCAGGAGCTGCCATTTCAGACCTCCTCCTATAGACAGGACGCAAAGAACTGGAGAAGCCCTTTAAGGTCCCATGAAAAACAGAACCGTCTGCTTGTACAGTAAGTAAAGCATTTACATTTTTGAACTGGGCATCTACAGAAAGTTTCTTTTCTACTATTAAAGGCTGGAGTAGACGATTTTTTTCTAGTAAAGCAGATTAATTTTATTTTATCATTTGACGGTTGAAAGCCTTTTAACTGAGAAAGAACTTTCAGAAGGATGGTACAGGGAGAATAAAGACTTCATCCCTTTTTAAAGGTAAAAGAAGCAAAGGCTTCTTTTACTGCTCTGCATTTCTCCATTTCTTCCAATAYAGGACAGTTTGTCTAAGTATTTGAGAGTTCATTTTTAAGAACAGCATGTACATTTTTAAATACAATTAAGAAATAAAAAGACAAATATTGACAAGCAAGAAGCTGCTCAGTGTTCGGTCACTCATTTGCTTCAGTAAGCCTTGGCTACACAACTGAATGCCACACATAAAGAAAAATACAGTGATGGTAGATAGTTATAGAGTTGACCTGCCCACAGAATCAGTTTCTGTTTATCTTTGTCCACTGAGGATTGATTTCTGTCCAGAGGTCCTACTCCGTTTTTCAAAAATAAGCGTCCAAGTCAAGACCTTGCTGAGTTCTGTTCAGCTCCTTGGAAAGGCTAGATTACTAATTTCATCTGATGTCCAGAGATAAGAAACATTGAAGTGAAACACGCACTGTCTCCAAGAAATTCTACACAGGAAACTCTTATTTGCAAAAATGCAACAATTCTGCCATCAAGATCCTACCCAAGTGTATAATTATGGCACTCTGAGGACTGGTTCGTTACATGCACTGATTTTCAAGGCTCAAAAGAGGATTTAATTAGCTAGCCAGAGAGATAATGCAGGTTTCCTAAAGCAAGAGATGCTACAATTCTGAATAGCCATGGCACAGTTTTTCAAGTTTTTCATGGTTCAAATATGTCGCAGTGTGAATATTTTTAATCTGTAGCAATGCTTTTAAAGGTTCATTGAACTTGGCAGTACCCTTGAATGTTTGCTGTTAGCTGTGAATTAATGAAACTTGGATGTAACGAAACAGGATACTGCTGCATAAGTACAACAAGCGCCTTAACAGCAAGGCTGAGAGATACTCRCATACCTCTTTAATCAGAACAGAGGTGGGGGAGGAAATCAATAGGAGTAACAGAGACATACTGAATTTAAATGTTCGTCTTTAGGTGCCGTTTTAGAAGAATAGCCTCTGACACCAAGAAAAAAAGTTGTGGCCAGAATAATATGCGAACAGGTAATTTCTTTCAAGTCTTTTTGCTCAGGGCATGAGCGTGTGTGTGCACAATTCACTAAAATTGCAGTGATTGCCACGGGTGTCACTGGGAACTTCCAAACTAGTTCTCACCAGCCAATGCTGCTGGCTCTCAGCAGAAAGTTTGCTTTGGTCAGTCCTAAAATCTGGGCTTTTGGGACCGATCAGCATACAGTCCAAAGTTGCTTGTAAGTCAGGAAGCACAAAGCAGCCCCTTGATCTTCAGTCAACATTCCCCCTCTCCTCCTTTTGTTTTAGCAGACTTCAAGCCTTCAAGCTTAGGCAGTCTATAGGATTTTAGCCCCTGGACAAGGCTAGACAGTTGAGTCAACACCTGGGGTTGTAACACTGGGGGTTAAGGTTTGCTTGCCGCCCCCCCCCCCCCTTTTTAAAAAAAATAAAATAAAAAGGACATGTGGGTTACAAAAGTTTAACTGGGAACAGACAAGAGAGTATAGGGACAGTGCTCTGTGCATATCCTCAGAAAAAAATACTTGAAAAATCAAGGTATTTAGAAGCTGCTGTTACCTCTGCCAATTCTGACTATTCATAGTGTGAAGTTACTAGGAAAAATCTTATTTAATTCCTCAGGTTCTCCCTGCTGCCAGCAATAAAATAAAATTTCATCTCTCAAATAGAGGGATATATAAAAATATACATGATGTAAAACAGCATTTCTATAGAGGCATTAATTGAAAGGTTTTTTTTAATCACCAATTGTCACTTGACTTGAAACTTTTCTATCTTTACTATACTACTCAGCATAGTATACATGTGACTTTCTAGTCTAAAAATGCAAATGTATGTTTAAAATGATTTGTTAACTCATGAAAAAAAGTAATACATTCTCTCCAAATCAAATACAGATTTCCCTATCAAACAGGCCTAATAGAATCAAAATAAGAACAGAGATAGCAAGTCTGGTTGCGTGAGCTTCTCTCGGCAGCAGATTAGAGCACCTCATAAGCTCATAAGCTTTACTCAGAGGAATCAAGCTTCCCTGATGCTGATACAGTTCAGATTTTCCTTGTCCTGTACCCCTTCTGATATTCTTCAGCATCAAGGATAAATTTAAAAGGATAAACTATTGCTTCCATACACCCCTGCCTATAAACAGAGTTATATCATTCACATTTGGTCTAGGCTACTGTAYTTAAGTAAAGCAGGTATGGATTACATTAATAATGTTGATTTTCAGCAAAACCCACCACTAATTAGTAATTAATAATTTTCTTCTAGTGTTACAACCACTTYAATTTTATTKCATTAAGTCTGTATGTCTACTCTGYACTGGGTCACTCTTGTACTTTCAGCAAGTAGCAGCAAGTACTGCTATTTTGTTCATATTGGAAATATATTGCTGCTTACACAAAATGATTTTAAGAGACTTAATAGYGAACTTGTGGTAAATGATTTGCCAGCAGGCAAGCACATAAAGCTTTAGAGTTAAAATAAATTTTCATTTAACTTTTTACAGGGTAGGGCCAAACAGTTCTTGGTTGGGCCACATCCTGTGCCACTGCATCAAGGTCAAATGTGAGCAGACTTTCCAGGAACAGGATGCACATCTATTGCATGGGGTTAGGAGTAGCCAGTCTTTCCAAGTACCCTTAAATGTCACCCCTATTTCACGCACAGACCTACAGGACTCATCTTACAACCACGCTTCTTCACATTACCTTTAAGAATACAGGGGAATATCAACTTTGTTTCTTGAAGAAGAGATAAAAAACTGAAATTCTTCATTGCTTTTAAACACTATTTTGTGCAGAACACATCTTCTAAAAAATAGCGAGACAGCTGAATTCTTATTTTCAGAACTTCTGGAAGAAATAACAGCAAAAACAACACTTAAGGTGAGAGGTAACAAGTAATTCTCAAACTTGTGATGTCAGAAGACTGTTCTAGTTTTGTTTTGACCGAGGTAGTGATTTAATAGGATTGAACACATATATAAAAAATATATATTTAAAAAGATCTCAGTTACTGACATACTAAACTTATCATGCATATATGCAGCCCAACTTTCAAATCCAAACTGCTTTTTAAGACAGTGAAACTTTGCATTTAGATATGCTATTTAAGCATAAAATGGCCAATGGCTTTATGAATGCCAACATCAGTATTCTAGACTAGATGTTTTATTAGAAAACTTTACTGGATTTAACATTAACAATTCATAGTAGCAGCATATTGGGGAAAAAAATGTTGGAAAWTACACTGTAACAGGCAGTTTTCTGTATCAGTGACACTTAACAGGTAGGGTTCTCAGTTGATTGGGACAAAACTGGTGGTGTCCACTTAGGCAATTACCCCATTCTTGATACAGAATGCTCTGGCCCACAGCTGGGAATATCGTGGGATTATCTCTACTAACCCTGAATCTCTCACAGAAACTAGYTCCGCTAAAGACAGTTTGTGCCACAGGAACAGCACAAACCAGACTTCATAAAGGGAAGCAAGCACGTGAATCTCTGTGCTCAGTATGGTCTGTGGTCAGGAAAGAAATAATAGTGGAGAATTCAAAAGTTCCTCTAACTGCAAAAGGAATTGCTTACATTTATTCATATAATCTTGGTGCTCGACATCTGGTATGGTGATACATTTACAATGGCATTTAAACCAATTTTGTAAGACAGACAACGCTGTATGCTGTTGGCCTGGAAGGCAAGACTGATTCCTTATTTGTTCGTAGCTTCAGATAGCACCCCTTCCTCCTTTCTCCTCTCTCCTCCCAGAAAGTGTAATTTAAGATTTCTGTTTATTGATGAAAGCATGCAAGTCTGTTTTATTCTGTGCTTTGGTTTTATTTTGTAGATCATGAAGAACTCTGTGGCACCAGTTATGGATCTTTTTGTCTAAATGGAGGGATTTGTTATATGATCCCTACTGTATCCAGTCCATTCTGCAGGTCAGCAAAGCTAG
Source organism: Nothoprocta perdicaria (assembly GCF_003342845.1). NCBI lineage: Eukaryota > Metazoa > Chordata > Aves > Tinamiformes > Tinamidae > Nothoprocta > Nothoprocta perdicaria. The sequence continues at coordinate 614,846 of NW_020455360.1, read as the reverse complement.
AACTTGTGTTCAAATACTCAACATCAGCTGTTTAAAGACTACTTTGCCATTATGCTTAAGAAATTACTGTTAGAATATATGAAAAAATACAGATTATCTGTGGCTGTCCCAAATCCATTAATTCACGCTAAGTTTATTAACCTAGCTYGCATAGAGATGGCAATATTAGAAAAACAAACATGTACATTTGATCAAAAGTAGCTGCTTGACAGAGGTAACCATAGTCTGTTACGTATTCATTCACGATGATATCTATATTTAGACATTATTGCCTCCCTCATTACAGTACAGAAAGGCACAAAATACCCTTCACCTCATGGAGAGCAGACTGTAGCAAAGGATTTCAGGAAGGCAAAGAACATTTTTCTTTCAGATGAATTATACTGCAAATTTTTTTCTAACACAAAAATGCTGTGACCTGAACAAAATGAGGAGGCACCAAAAGGAATATAATCTTTTCTGGTGGCAGCTGAGGAGATGACACACAAATCAAGACTTACTGTGTCCTCTGAATCTCACAAAACACTTGGAGGGCAACTTGAAAGTGACAGTCAAATCTTCTTACTAAAAAGATATGAAGGCAGCCTATGCAGATAGTTCTCATATCATTAGGTCAAGGGACCATTTTCCCTTTTGGAGCTCATGCAGCACACTGTGGATAAAGACATACTTCCTATCTTTTGATAGGCTGAGAGGGGATACAGAGAAGGCTGAGAGGGGATCTGATTAACATGTATAAGTTGATGAAGGGAGAATGCAGGGAAGAAGGGGACAAGCTCTTCTCATTGGTGGCCAGCGATAGGACAAGGGGAAATGGGCATAAGCTGAAACACAGGAAGTTCCATCTCCAGGTGAGGAGGAACTTCTTYACTGTGAGGGTGACMGAGCAGKGGAACAGGCTGCCCAGGGAGGCTGTGGAGTCTCCTTCTCTGGAGGCCTTCCAAACCCGCCTGGATGCCACCCTGTGCCACATGCTSTAGGTGTGCCTGCTTGAGCGGGAAGGTTGGACTAGATGATCTCTGGAGGTCCCTTCCAACCTTGAATATTCTGTGATTCTATGATTTTGCATGTGTGTCCCTTTCATATATAAATACAATCCTATCTTATTATTCTATTATTTACAAAGACAAAAGAAGATTCCTAATTAAGTTCTGATTTTTATTTATTTTTTTCATTCACTGGTTAGGAATTATTGTTCATCAAGAGAAGTTATGGTTAATATAATAAGTGTACTTAGTATASTAAAAGGCATTCAGAGATATATTAGAGAACATTTAAGGATACCACCTTCTATTCTCTTGGAAACTTCTGTTCCCTTTTTTAATTTTCTTATAGTATCTTTCAACCTGGAGCTGTAACTTATGGTAATAGGGTGAAACAATTGAATAAGACAACAAAGTCTCTTAAGAAACTCCCCATTCTATAGATGTTGCTTTTGCTTTTTTTGTGACAGCTCAGTTTAGACATGCAAGGTCAAGCGTGTAAGCCCCTGCAGCTTGTGAGGGCAGTAAAAAACTATTTTGTGATAAATGCCCATTTAAAGACATGCACAGCACATCGCCATCATAAGTGTGTTGTTGGATGTCATACAAAGAACTATATCCAGAGAAGAGGACAAAACTTAAGAGGTCAATCAAATGATTTGTTCTAACTGCTAGACCTCACACTTGTACCACAGGTACAAACACTTACCTCTGAGACCTCAGACATTTCACATGAAGTAAAATAAAGACTACACACATGCGCAGAGTAAAACTGCTAAAAAGCACAGGGTATTTTTAAGCAGGAGTTCCTTCTTCATCTTGAAATGTTTGCTATATTAAAAAAGAATGTTAAAATAGCTTCAGTTTTACCTTCCACATTACTCATGCTAATACTGATTGAGAAAGGGTACTTGATGTATTTGATAAAATAGGTGTAARTATAAAATGAGAAATATTGTGAACAAGGTAATAAGCATAGATGACTTCTCTTTTAAAGGGCTCTGAATGAAGTCACTTCTAATTCAGGTGCTAGAGGATTTTATGATCTGCGGAACCAGAAAAGTAACATTTTAAGAGCATATCTGCTCAAGTAATCTTACAGCATATAAATTACCAAGTATTTTTCCTATGTGCCTAATGTTTGATTATGAAGTTATATGGATTTAAATAGAAGCATTCTATTTAAGAATGTCCTCATTCTAAGCATGTCCCTTAATCAGTCAGAGAAGAAGGCTAATTATAGATGAGAAAGGTTTTGTTTACACACAGATATCTTAGTAATCAGCAGTGATGTGAATAGAAATAACAGAAAAAAAATGCATCATTATTCAGCAGAATTAAGAAAAACATTTGCTGCTTTAAAACTTCCTTAAAACCGGCATCATCACCACATACTTGCTCAAAGTTTTTAATAGGGGTTACTGCTGGATCCCACCAAAAGCCTCTAAGTGTTGCTCAAATGATCACCTTCAGCCAAGAGAAAAATTGGGTCAGAATTTTTAAGAATCAAAGGCTGAATCACTGGAATTACAGCAGTGAAATGGGACAAAAATAGACTGGTAAAGCTGTTAAAATATAAAACATAACATATGCTTAGAAATGTTGTGCTAAACATAGTGCAGAGTAGCCAGTRCATCACTGTTATATGTAATTTAAGAAATAGAGAAATTGCATAATTCTTTAGGAACATATCTTTTTTGTAGCAYGCTACCCTGTTAAGGGCCAGCTGTTTACTTTTGCACATTTCAGTTACATTTAGCCTTCAGAACTGGGTCTATGATACAGATTTAATAGAAACAGAGTATTTGTTGACCATTCCTGCAGATTAGCTTTTTAGCAGATTTTAAATACAGCTGAGGCGTGTTAAAGCATGAAGCTGCTCAGCTGCCACCTTCCCTTATTCCTGTTCTAATACTGAGTTAATGTCCCCAGCAGCGGAAGGTGCACCTGTCACCACATCCAAGGTGGACGCAGGAACCTTCAAACGTACTAGATAAATAAACATGCAGCAGAGCAGAGAAAGATGTAAAATCAGCTGCCTCAGGTGTATCACAAAACATGAGGCTGAAAGACCTTTGCCTCAGCATCTGATGTACAGCTGTCTCCTAATCATTAATTACTGGAGTGCAGAATTAAGTTAAGATTTTGTCGTCTGAGGGGGAAGCTCTCATCTTTCTGTTTTCGTCTTACATAACAGATTTTTGAGAGCTTGCTTTATGTATTTCAGGGAAGATATGGGTGGTTTTTCTGTGAGCACTAAACATTTCAAAGCTGAACACAGATAATGCTTGCTTTAAAATGTGCTGTCAGCACTGATTTTACAAGCCATGAACCTATTTTAAGGTTGCCTGTTAGAGAAACTGATAAAAAGTCTGAGAAATAGATGTTGGGTATAAAACCATATGATTTCTTAAATTTGATACCAGAAATAAAGTTCAAAATTTGAATAAATAGAAAAAATCCAGCAGCATTAGAACAAGCAGCCAGCAAGTAGTAACCCAGTATATCTACGTGCAAATGAAGCCTAAGCATCTCACAGCTCAAGAAAATCAGAAGGGTTATTTCAGTCAGTGGCTCTTTGCATTAGAAAGGATCCAAGCTCTTGCTTTTGCAGTGCAAAAGGGGATCCCTAAGAGAGAGGCTGAAGGGATAATAGGAGAAGGCGGCAATCTGGTACCCTAGCTCCCTGTAGGGCCTTATTGATGGGGAAGTAGTGGCAGACAGAGCCTGGTCTTACTGTTAGGATTCGTTCCTTGATCAACAATGACACTCTTTACTCTGACAGGATTGATAGCCCTTCCCCGTGATAAGGAGCCTGCTTCTCAAGAAGGATGTCCTCCTGTGTTGGGCAAGATTTGGTGAGGGGTATCCTGATACAGCCAGTGCACCCAGAGTGGTTGGAGAGTCCCTTCAGTGAGGGAAGAAAGCTGAACAGACACCTCTGTGCTGTAGAACTTCAGAAGTACTTCATTCTAGCAAGTTTTATACAGCCAGCCTTCTAAAGAGGACCTTTCAACCTGTAGACACCAGCGCTTGGCACGATCGCTAGTTCAGGTAGAGCCACACAAACACACTTGCTGAGGCAGGAACACGCAGAAGTTAATGGAGAAGGCCCTTCCTTTTGAGGAAGGGATGATATTCTGCAACGAGCAGCAGCTTCGGGTTGTATTCTGGTTAAGTATTGCAAGAGAAGATTACCAGACTTAGAAATCTTCTGCACAAAATTCCTATGTAGAGTTAAAGGGAATTTCTACTTCCCTCGACTTTGCTTCTACTTTAATTCAGTAATTCTCCCACCTTTCTTATACTAATCCTATAAATCCTATGCAAATCCCTTCTCTCTCTCCCCCCAGTCCTTGTCTGTCTGTTTCTCTGCAATGAATCCTTCCTTTCTCTTTTTCCAATGGCTTTTCCAGAGATGGATATACACTCGAAGTCTTGCAGATACACACAATGCAAGCAGCTAGTGCAGGACTCTGCCTTCATCTGGGCTGCTCCTCTTTCTCCACCTCAAACTCTGCTTGTCTGGTACCCCAGGCTCTTGGGAAAGTATCTGGTTAGTATTTGTCAGTTCTAGCCTTAGCTTGACAGGCACAAACAGAAGTAAGAATGCATACCTAAAAATACAGCCATAAATATCAACTTTAAGATTTATTTAATAAGGCATAAAGATAGAAAGTACAATGTTATCTATTTATGTGTTTGAGAGGTATTTATGAGCTTTACAAGGACAAATAACAGCACTACCAGATATTATAGCAAGTCATGCCACATAAATACAGAGCTAAGGGAGTTCTAGGGTGAAAGTAACCCATTCCCTCAACTTCACTCTAGCATTACCACAAGTAAGAGTTGCATTTTGCTCACTATGCATGTGAATGCAAATTTCAAGTAACAGTTTTGAAAGTTATTCAGACACAAAACTTCTTAAAAAGCCACTTGAGGCTTCCAATAAGAACTGCCATTGCGTTTTACGAATTTAAAACCTTAGATAATATTTTCCATATTTACAGGATGTCTGGATAGTGACTGGATTCAGCCAGCCAGCCTTTAAGAGCCTTCTACACCCTGCAGATCAGGGCAATTTTTAAGCTCTCAGACATGTGACCTGAGCTGAAGTGGCAATCAGATAACCCTCAGGGTGTTTCTTTTTCTCCCTCGACTAGAGTTCTGTATTTATATGCCATCTTTATCCACCTAGAAGCATCCAGGTTTTTTCCTGACTCAAAATCTAAAAATCTCTTATTATATAACACTAAGACATAAGACTCCATGTGCACATTTGAATCACATCTAGCTCCAATCTTAAAGTCTTATCAGATCATATTTTCTTGTGGCACCACTTCAGTCTGAAAGAAAACGCAATCTTTTCTTCTTACCCAAATCAGATAAGCAGTGGATCATTTGCACTGTCTCAAACTGTGGCTGCATACAGAATGCAGTAATGCCTTGTTTTATTGGTGGGCAGACTAATATGCTTATTTTTCAGTTACTGATCAGATCATAGAGGATCAATACAATTTCAGGCCCACTGGTCATACCCTGGCATCATATCAGATGCAATTTATTTTCTTCCACCTCGTATTGATCCTGACATAGAATATTAAGCAATACAAAACTCCCTATGTTCAATGATTCTGTGAATTTCTTTACATATATTCATTATATCAGTGTTTCCTCTACAGCACAGCTCCTGCCATGACTTTATGGCATGTGTTTTAGGGTCACCTCATGTGAATGTATGTATTTACACAAACAGTTCCTTATATGCCCACACACATATGCGTTTGTGTGTGTGCGGAAGAGCCGAAGCCTGGATGCCATCCAAAATGGGAGCTTGCAGCCCCACAGCTTTACTCGAACATTTGAAGCCTGTTGTCTTCCAGCTCTGATGGAATTAGACATGGGAATTTCTTGGAAGGCGAAAGAGCCCCCTCTCCACCCTTTAAAATCTACTTTACAATGCCACATAGTGAGATTATTTAAAGCCAGCAGACAGCATGTGCTGAAACAGCATATGCAAGAGCAATACCTGGCCTAGCAACCACACAGCTTATTAGAGTAATTCCCTCTTCACAGAGCTTAGAAGACAGGCTTCCCTGTCTTTTGCAGACATCCATTGAAAGCACAGAGGCACATTTGCCTGCCACACTGGAAACCCGGAGCACCTCAATCCTAAACTCCACATTTCACCATCTGTTACAAATAGGGTATGTTACAAGTCTGAGTTGCTATCAGCCTTTAAAGCCTTTAAGAGCAAGCCTAACTACCTGTAGGAGACACTAGACAGACAGTCTGCTCACGTTCCCTTATGGAGGGGATCTTACGTGAGGCTGGTTTTCTGCCGTGCCCCAGTCACTGTGTATTGACTCCACTGAAATTACTAGAGCTCTGCTGATAGACAGGACAAGATCTTTTGGCTGAGGACTCCTGCTTATTCTTAAGGTTTATCTAATTTCTTACCACTTTCAGTAACGCAGTTCAGCAGAAATCTTTCCCTCTATTGACTGCCTGAAGACATTTATTGCCTTTATATAGCCAGTATATCCCTTCTCCTGCTTTAAACATCTGCACTGGTGACTTTGTAAAAACTGGTGCATCATCATCTCTGTTTTCAGAACTGCCCTGGMTGTACAATAGGAGACCCTATCGGTAGAATCACACTGGCCATAACTTTGTTTACAGAAGGCAAATGTAACCACACAGAGACACTGAGACACAGTCTCAGTTTGCCTGTTTCTAGGAAAGTCACTGCACCCTTTTTAACTTTATTGTTGATCATCATCTCAATTTTTTCATGGTCTGTAACAGAACAGAAATATTGCTTCCACAACTGCTCTGCCTACAGTAGTTAGTTATCACAGTAGCTCTCTAACCCTAGCTTTTTAATCTTAATTCTTTCTAACCCTAATGCAACTCTTCTGGTTAGGAAAGCTGTGCCTTCCTTCCCCGCTTCACTTTTCCTTTAGCCCACTGACTTCCTGCTCCTTAGGCTCATTCTTTAGAACTTACCCATAAGTTTTAGTTTGATGCCAAAACCTACTTATTTCTTCCTTCTYCTTTAACTTTATTCTCTCCTTTCATTGGAATTCTCTCCCATTTTCATAGGAATTCAAGAACACTTGTATGAATTTTAAATTCCATTTTCTCTTTCTGCTTTTCTATTCAGCTCTGTAAAGCATTTTTCTCTCACTTGCTTGAGAACAATGCACCACTCAGACTACATTTCTACTCTTAAAAATAGTCTACAGGTATTTCAGACAGAGGCCACTGAAATGCAACTACACTTACAGTTAATATCTGGAATATTATCTCCAGCAATCAGAGCACACTCTGCCTACCCTTCCTTCTCCCAGCAGTCAGATACAACAGCTTTGAGAAGTCTCATGTTGTGCTAAATAAGAAGTGGGTGCTTGATCAGCAACACAGCTTTAATGCATGGTCATTATTATATCTACATTAAAAAAAGAAAGAAAAAGAAAAAAGAAAAATCCAAAGCTAATTTTCAGAGGCAGGGAACTACAAGAAATGGCAATAATTCCCTGTGGTATGGATACAATAATCCACAAGCTACAGAAGGTGGTTCTGGGAGCCACATCATTCATGCATGGCAGGATGCTCCCAGTTGGTCTGGTTTAGCTAAGCAGGAGATCTTTCCTTTGACAGCTCCTTTCCATGTGCTAATTGTCCCCAATCTGAAATAGGGCCTTGCTGCTGTCAATGGCAGTTGAGAACTTTGTATTACAGAGCTCAGCCCAGTGGCCTCAGCTGGAGCTTCAAATTGCCTGTGTCACAGGCTATGAAGGACTCTCGTGCCAGAAATAGCAAGATTAATCCACATAGATGGAAACAAATGTACATACATAAAGACACAAAGGAAATGCACTGGTTGGACGAAACTCTCCCTTTCAACGCAGTGAAACTCTCACTGCAACGCAGTGAATTCCTTAAGAGAATTTATCAGAGCAAGCGAAGAATGTAAAACAAATGAAGATTAGTTTAGCTTCTACCTACATATATTTGATTCTGTGTGAATTACTAAGGTATTCATTTTATTTATTTTTATAGTAAAGGACCACATTTACTGTTATAAATTCAGGTCTAGGTCCACAGAGTACAACATAAGATGCACAGCAAGCTGAGCCTTGGACTAGCATCCAGCAGACATCCTACGTGACTAGGAGAAACCCCAGTCCCCTCCACTTAACAAATAAATCCAGCCCTGAATGTAAACTGACTCTACACTGAAGGATAAAGCAAAGAACAAGTCTCAAGTTTCATTGACATGCTTGCAAAATATATATTGGCATCATTTGAATTACTGGTCTCATTAAAAGCAGCATTTGGCCTTTTTCTCCCTCATACAGTCTGTCATAGTTGAGATTTTACACTAGTTTCTTATGGATGGCCCATTAAAATGGATCATAATTCAAATGAGAGAACAGAAACATGCAGGAGATGATCAGCAAGTRTAAGATGAATTTTAAGTCTTTGACATTTTTACTAGACAAGATTTTTTTTGTAATGTATTACTGAGGAATTACTTGTATAATTCAAATATTCAGTTCTCTCTTCATAAGACTACCTTTGGTTGAAAGCACAGCGATCAAAGGCAAACATACTGGCTGGCTAGTATAGTTTAGCCATACCATGATAAGAGCATCACCACCAGATAGGTATGCTTAAGAAACCAAATTCTATTCCTTTCATGAATATGCTTCAATTGAATATATGCARTGGAAACAAAACACTGAGCACTTACGCAATAGTACAATAATTAACAGAAAATGAGACAAATCTTTCTAAACTTTTTCATTTCCTATAGCCCATACTTTATCCAAGATATTAGTGCCAAAGAGAACATTGATACTTTGATTAGCATCTAAACTGTTTGTTCCTTGACYGAACAATTCAGGGTGTATTTTTAATGTGGAACTATGACTTTTAAATGAATATTGGTATTAAATGGTATTATTGTCTATCACAACAAAATAYGCAACAAATGCTTGCGTACATCGGAAAGAAAATCCATGATCTCTGCCTATCCTCAGACAGCCGGCTCCAAATCCAGACTGCTGTTTTAAATCTACTTAGGAGATGTCAATATAGAGCTTGAAAAAGTGTTTGCAGGGGGAACTTTTGCTTCCTCCACATCTTGCCATACAGCGTGAATCTTCCCGTTAGGAGAAGCTTTCAGAAGGTTGATGGCTAAGATGGACATAGCAGGGAAGCCTTTTAGMTAAGTCTGTCCGGACAAGGCCTTTCACCAGCATATGAGATGCTTTGGAATGAGTTATTTCATTACAGAAACTACCATCATAACTGCCTTTGCAATTTGTAAAGTGTTTTATGTGTACCATGTGTCAGTGAACTACCATTTCCTTGATCTATCATAACTGACAGTACAAGCTCTTTATGAAGAAAGGTAAAAAGCTACAGGCAAGCAGGAAAGGAAAGCGTGACTCCTGTGCCTGAGAGGAGAGCCAGTGAGATGAGGCACCTCACACTAATATCAAAAATCCTGTGGGGGAAATCGATTTAATTGTGAAGTATATCATGTACACTGCTAATCCAGAGACTATGTTAAAGAGAGATAGTTTAACATACAAAAGCATGGCTCAGAATGCGAAATGGGAAGATGTGCCAATAGCCTTTGCTCCAGAAATATGGTCCAAGTGGACAATCCGTAAGAAACTTCATTGTAAATACAAGTTTGAGTTATGTCATCACAAGAAGTTCTGCTCTCCTCAMTTAAAACTAAAACACACCTTATGCTTTTTGTATTAGATGACAAGGTACAGTCTAATCCATATAAACCTTGGTTTCCCAGGTGTATTGAGAATTACACAGGAGCCCGTTGTGAGGAAGTTTTGCTGCCCAGCATCAAATCCCAAACAAAAGGTGACCTGTTTGCAGTTTTCTTGGCTTCAGTTGTTCTCCTAGGAGTTCTTGTAATTGGAACATTCTACTTCCTTTGCAGGTAAAAGTGCTTCAGAGTGCTGAAGCTATTCAATCAAGTAGAAATTTCTTCTGATAATCATGTACTAATTATTTGAATGTAAAACTACGCAATGAATTATCCATAAGGTCTGTGTGGTTATTCAGCATAATTAATGTGGAATTYTCAACTTGTCCATAACATTTTACTTCCTGGGTTGTAGTGTTCAAAATATCTTTTCTAAGATACTATCTACAGTTGCCTTAAAAAAAAAAAATGTAATGCACCCGTTTCTGAGTTTTTTATAGTATACCTGGCTTTAGAGTTTTAAAGCATTTGTCTAAAGATGGATAAGTAGAAGCAATTTTCTAGAGTGATTACAAATCAAGAAGTCTTCCAATAAATTGTACTGGCAACCAAACCAGGTGGGTGTCATTAGCTCCCAATTCCTTTACTGCTCCTGGCTTGAAAGAAAAAAAATTAACTATGGAAACAGTTACTGGCATTAATACAACCAACTAATCTGTTTGTTGCTGCTGCTTTTTTAAAGCATGGAATTGGTACACTTAACTAACCAGCATTTCCTCTAGGAGAATTTGTTTGCATAGCTATACATTGAAATACTGGAAGTTAGAGAGTTGCAGCAGGCTTCGTACAGTGTTACAGGAGAATATTGTTTCCCCTCAAACATTCACTCACCTACAGAAGGATATCGGTAGATGCTTAGATATCCAGATGAAAGCTTGCCAGATGTCAGGAGAGACCAAGCAAAACTCATTCAGACATTGTTAATATTACTGTTTTGACATACTTATATTTATGTCCTGTCCTATTTTTTCGCTTAAGGTACTTTTTGCAAGAGTTTATACTGTCATAATATCGTTAATATGCTCTAAGACTGCTTAGTAGCCCCTCCCATTATTAACTAACCCAAATATACAGCCTCCTATGCTCTCAGGGTACTCTAGGACAGCATTTCTCCTTAGTTTTGCTAACCTGCACTTCTTGCAATTCTCTCTTCTTCTCTCCCTCATACCCACATCGTCAGCTCAACCTTTCCCCATCAGAGTCTTTCAACAAGTGACCTCTGAAATAGCCTGTCTGGTTTTACTTTGGCTGCTGTCATGGAAACCAACTGGATGCCAGTTTTTCCCATAACTCAACACAGTTAGAAGAGAGCAAGAACATCTCATAAAAATAAGATTTTGTTTCAAAAAAGTTGTTGTAGAGAATAAACCAGGATTAACTTAATTACAATGACTTTACAAAGGCTGGGGCGTCAGCAGCGCAGCCCAGAATAGTTGCTAACAACTTACAAATTACTGGGACAGTAATTACAGTACAAATTACAGTACAGTTTTAACTGAACCGAAACAATTCCTACAAAGCTCTTAAAACTGTTTGTATTTCTTTAAAAGTAAAGCTTGTCTCTGAGAAGAAAAACATGGGAAAAGAATGCAGAGAAAGTAATCTATTACAAGATCCCTTTCATATTGCATATAGTAAGATAAGGAAAAGACTGGAAAAAGTCACCTGAGTTTTATTGAGAGAAAGCCTCACACAGGGAGGTCAGCAGCTCAGAATAACTGCAGTTACAGGCCTGTGCAGTTTTTCTACTGCATGGTTGGAAGGTGAACCTCAAACTATTTCCTTATAGGAGGTCAGTTTACTCAGGTTTTATGTAACTGGCAGAACAAGTAGTGAGCCTTTAGACCAGAAAAGAGCAGTAACTTGATCTTAACAGTCACCCCTGAATCTAGCTTACCTACCACACTAGTTTTCCAAAACTCATAAAGCAATAATTAATTGGTCTAGTCATAAAGAAAAGCACAAAACCATCTAAAAGCTATCCTTACCTTTAAGCTTCAGAAGGCTGACATAGCAAGTTCATCTTCTGCTTCAAAGCCTGCAGAAGCACTTTCCCTTGAGAAATCCTCTCTCTCAACTGAGGTGGTCATCAGAATATCTGCAAAGTCAATTCTTAAATTAAGAATTTAATTCTTAAATCTGCTTCCATCTCTTAAGCTATATAAACAAGGATGGTTGTTAGCAGCTGTGATTAATACCGTTATGTTCAGATTTCCCCAGATTTGGCCTATCAGCTCTAACATGCAATTTCAAGGAGGGTCTGGAACAAGGGCTTGTAATGCTTAGTAGAAAGCTTCTGTTATCCTTAACTTGTCCTTTTGACAGGCTATATTAAATTAAAAGTATTAGAGAAATATTGTGCTATCAAATTTCCACTACTACACTTTATTAACAAATATTGTTTATCCAGAATCAAAAAGTACAGGATTTTTTTTCCCGTGTTATTCATCAGAAAGCAATTCTGTGGCTCCTTCAGCAGAGGATTAAGGTGTTTTTAGTATAAACAGCACTGAGTGTTTTTAGTATAAACAGTAATAAAATCCAAAGGGTTGCAGAGGATCAAGGATTATTAGTTGCAATTTAGTACAAAGAAACAGAATGCTTAAAATTGTACACCAGACCTATGTTAGAATTTAGGAAACTGATGCTCCAATTTCTTCTCCTTGTCATCACTTGCATCCCCCTTCCTTTCCAAGTTTTCTGCCTCTCCGGCTGCACGCCGCCGTGGCACATTTCAGGACTRGGCATGTGTGGGTGCAGTTCATCTGTGAAAGACTTTTATGGTCCCAGCAAACACACCCATGCAGCAGACCAGGATGGGCTAAAAGGAGTTCATTGTTCTTCTCYTTCTAAAGCTGTATCTTAAGTAGTGATGAAAACAGCTTATAAAAGAGGAGGATTGGATAGGAAAAGATGTGGGCAAACAGTTGTAAACAGTTCTCAGTTTACATTTAGCCAAGTCATCACATTTTGATCAGCTATACATGAAAATATTTTCTACAAAAATAAACAAGAAGGTGTTTTTGAGCCTGCCAGCAATCTCCTGTTAAGCTGAATCCATTTTGTATTTGGTTGTGTACTAGGATTCATCAGCACAGTGTGTTTTAGGAAGAGGAACCTACAAAGAAATGAAAGAGAATCAAAGACACAGAAGAAGCAGGCAGTATCTGACATGGCTAGGAGACAATGGTAGAAGGGAGAGAGAAACAGAGGAACCYAATGGAAGATCTGAGCAAAAGGAACTGTAGAATGGGAGGGGGGAGAAAGAGTAAATTTAGAAGTGGTTTAAAGACTGGAGATGAGAAAAACAAGCGACTTAGACCTGGAAAGATGAAGCTGTTGAAGACAGCACAGCATGTATCAGGTTCTCATTCCACATGAGAAGGAATTGAGGTCCTTTCTCCCTGTCACAAACCATACAATACTACGGACTTTGCATGGGATATGAGCTGCTATGGAGCTCTACTTTTATACATTTATACTCTTTCCTGCTGAAGGCCTTACAAATTTTGCTTCTTGTTTTAGCAGGTTAAAACAAGAGCTGATGGAAGTTCAAGTAATTCTGTTCTAGACAGAAACAGAGACAGTTCAAAGACAGTGTGGCTGTTTTGGGTGAAGGGCCTTCTGAAGGAATCCTGCCTTGGGGCATTTTAGAGATCCAAGCTGTTTCTTAAAACAGTGAACTGAATCTGACTTTACCAAGGATCTGTTTTGCCCTGTGCATTATAATGTCAAACAGCTGCAACCTTTCTCTCACCTCACACTTAATCTCTGCAAGTCAAGCTGGTCTTGTCTGGGTTAAACCTCCCGCTGCCAGTGCCCAGTGGGTGCTTTGGCTTTGGTTACTTTGTCAGGCTCTCTCCAGGAATTTACTGCTTCATGGGCAATAAAAGTCTCTTCTGTGTCAAAGAGGGATGCACAGCCTTTGGAGAGCAAGCTCAGTTCTGCGTGCTACACTCACCTCATTCAGCTGAGCTCCTTTCTCCCCTTTTCACACCCAAATCCAGACCAAGCTGCTCTCTCGACTGCAGCAAACACACTGCACACACCTCTCCTTTGACCTCCCCCAACAAACGGCACCAATCAAGCTCACTGCAGCGTCCTGGGGAAACCAGGAAASTTTTCTTAACTCCTGCTATTAAATAGTTATTGAGATAACGAATGGCAGATTTTGCTACCAGCAATTCAAGTGCCAGCACAGGCCCATCTGGTTTTCTTCTGTACAAGGGTTACTGCAAGAAGAGCAAAAAGGAAGCTGATTAATCTAGCAGAGATTCCACATGAAATAACTTCTATTAAAAAAAAAAAAAATAGGGAGAGAGGCCTGAATGTGAAATGCACAGCTTGAATGTGAACTGCACAGCTTAGTGGGGTGGAGAAAGCCCTAGGGAGAACCAAAATACATCTGTGATTCATTTCTGTAATTTAGTAGTCCATATTGAAAGGGCAAATTACTTGCTAGATAAGTATATATTCAATGGAGAGGAACTGTGCCAGCCAAAACAACAGGGTCCAGGAATACAGCCGCTTGAGCTATCCAAGCCAACAGACTTTGTGGAGGAGTTACTAGCACCACAGGACACAAACTGGACAAAGAGGGGAATAGCTCATGGCTCTTCTCATAGCAGCAGATGTCTAATTTCTATTAAAAGATGGAAGGAGAAAGGAAGAAATCATCTCTATCTAAAAAAGCTTTATCTCCTGAAGAAAGTGTGGAAAACATGGTAGTATTGATATTTCGTTTCCAAATATAAGAAACTTAATCAAAAATTGTTTTTGCTGCCTCCTAACTACATAATAAAGAGTTGAGAAGTCTGGCTGGAATAGGAACATTAACTCCAAGAGCGAAGCCATTAGTTCTGAGTCCTTTTCACGCCTCTGATCTCTTTTATTATCCCTTCATGCTTCCCAGAAACATGGAATATTCATTCAAATGTAACCACAGGAGATCTGTGTTGCTTTTCCTTCAGTGGAAGCATCACTCGGTTAATGTGTATCTTCTCTGATATGCTCTGAAATCTTTTTTCAGGCTGTGTGTTTTCACTCTCTGTTGTGTCTCTCTTTTGTTTCTTATGACCAGGAGAGCTGCCGTTACGCGGAGGAGCCCATCGGAGTGCGGCGCCAGCCTGGTTGAGACGACACGCAGCAATGGCTGCAACAGTGAGTGCGTTTAATGTTAAATGACTCGACTCTTCAAGGAAGGCAGGAGACAAACTAGTAAATCCTTCCATTTTTTTTTTTTTCAGAAATAATAATAGAATAAAGCAGTAAAGCAGATGAACAATGGGAAACCAACATGCAGAGCAACCCTAATTACATAACCGGTGAAGAAGAGGGTGTAGCAAGCACGATGAAAGAAGAAAGTAAACTCAAGTAGGAGGCTTTCTTGCTGGAGAAGACTGCAACCAAAACATGAACAATTGTATTTATTAGCGTTTCCTTAATTTTTTCAAGGCATAKCAAATTCTACAGAAATTAGTACACACTGTATGTTTGAATTTTGTGAGATTTTCCAGGACAAGTATAACTCATATTATTTGTAAAGTGATCGTATCTGATTTTTGGTTTCTTTTTCAGCCATGCAAAGATAGAAATGTGGAATAATTTGGGGTTTTACTGCATGGTAAATAGTAAATTGTAGGAAATTTGAGATAATCACAGGGTTTTCCCCACAATGTAAGTAGCATGAGATAATGATAAGAATTTCTGGTAGTCTGATAGTCTTTTCACAGTACCACCTCAGAAAAGTTGCGACTGTCTTGATTCAATATTTTCAAAATTTATCCTTGCTACAAATGTCCATGATATGGATTGTTTCAGGTATCTCTATCAAATGTAGAGGAAAAAAAATAGCTTTCTCCAGCTAATACTGCTTTTTTAATAGCAAGACAACATGAGAGTGAGGTGTTGTTATTAGTGTACTGAACAGCTGGCATAAGATTTCAATTGAAATTAAAAGAAACTGTAGAGACGCTTATAATGGTTAAAAGAGATATACTGGGCAGAGTATTTACTCTTTGTTTGGTATATGTTCTTGGTATTCTGCAGAGTACCTTCCATGATGTTTTTTCCTTTTGCCCTGTCAGTATCTCCTGAAAATCTCACTACGCAGAGCGGATTAAACCTTGCCTTAAATTTTACAATTGATAGTTCCTATAATGGAAGTAAGGAAACCTATTTACCAGGTCCATTCCTGAAACAAAATATTATCCAGGCAAATGTCTTGGCTGGACAAGTCATGCCCCCTCTGAAGATGCATTTTTTTTATTTACATAACCATTTGCTGATCACACTATTATATTATATATTACTATCTATTATATATTATAGGGTTGTATTGAAGAGAAAGTTAATTGAAAAAACTCCAGGAATTGAAAGGATGAAAAATGCAAAATGCTTATTTCTTATTTCTGAAAGAATACCAATGGCATTATATACACCTAGAGGTGCAAAGGAAGATTTGAATAAGCTTGCTTCCCTGGGGTGCCTGCTATATGCTCTGGTGCCAGGAAAAATAA
This sequence comes from Nothoprocta perdicaria, assembly GCF_003342845.1. Taxonomy (NCBI): domain Eukaryota; kingdom Metazoa; phylum Chordata; class Aves; order Tinamiformes; family Tinamidae; genus Nothoprocta; species Nothoprocta perdicaria. Next base: position 598,539 of record NW_020455360.1, on the reverse strand, counting down.
TGTGTATTTTAAATCAATGTAGACAAGAGCATAGTAAGACAGAGAAGAAAGGGTATTTTGTTACAGCCTATAAGCTAAGAAGTGAAAATCATACAGTAATCAATACAAAACAAAACAAAGAAATTCATTACCTTCTAAGGACTGATGCCAGAGAAGCTGTGGYCCAAGTGAAAGTTGAACATCTGCAGAGAGCCTCTAAAAGCATCACATCAGTCCCAGTCTCAGGAGGTCCTGATCCAGACAAGAGCTCAATTCAGTTTTGCAAAGCTTTGAAAGACCACTTTTGCCCCAAATTAACTGATCTTATATCTTATTTTTTGAACTTCAGACCATTAACAGATACTCTGAAGGAGGCTGCTAATGCTGTTTTAAAGGCTAGGAAATATAAAAGTGATTTTTTCATCACATAGGAACATGCCACTGATAAATATAGAGCTTAGGGGATGTGCAGTGGTATTGACAGCTACATGAGAATCAGTGTTACTTAAAATACTGTGCATAGCCTCAGTGACAAATAGTCAGGGAAGAYTGCTGTTAGATAACATCCATATGTTATTGAGCATGGGCCACCCAGACTTTCTAATGGCAAAGTTCAGAACATTACTTTCACTGAAGAACAAAAAGTAGACACCTTAACTGGAAATTTAGGAAGGAAATCTTAATAGAAGATGCAAGAAATAAATGGACTGAAGTACTCCATAAACTCTTACAACTCTCTCAGCTTTCCAGATAGATATGAAGTAGTAATTCACAGCCACCCAACTTGTTTGCATTATCCAGGAAAGAATTTGTACCAAAATATCAAGCTGATTAAATGAAAGCATGGTCTAAATGCAAACAAGTCCATTTATGAAACAATCCTGTCTTTGAATGGAATCCTATTAATGGTTGTGATTCCTTCAAATCCCTTGCATTTGCAAGCATTTCAGCTTCTCAAATAAGTTATTCCAATTCACAAGCCTAGTGAATTCCTCTTTCAGGTCAAAATGAGAGTAAGCTACAAATTCATTTTAAGTTGGCCAAATGCCACAGAAAGTACAAGGTAGCCAACATTAAAGCTAATGTAATAAAACTGTACGAAGCCACCTAGCAATGCTTGCTTCCAAAATTAAGTGAGCAATCCAGCTAAGGAAGCACAGTTTTCCCACGGATCAGATCTTGTGGCTGGAGTCAGAAGGTGTTACACACATGCAGAGAGCATTAAAAGGGCCTCTCTTTACTTGACTCCCATTTTCATGAAACATACCAGCTCTTGGCATCTTTGAACTATCCTCCCAGCAGTTTAAAGGGTGAGAGGAAGTGGATATCAGATGGAGATACACCATGAGAATGCATACACGTAATTAATTAGCAACCGCATTTAATATAATTGAACAATTTATTAACAGTGTTAAGGCAAAAAAAAATCTTTATACCTGACGGTTATGTTTTCCTTCCAGAATCTCACAGTAAAAATTTCTTCTTAATGTGTTAACAGAAAATTTTAGAACGGTCACAAAATACAGAGGAAGACATTTTATAGACCTAACTCAGAAGCTGCTTATACACTGTCAATATATGTATTTTTTTCCTGAGTGGCACACGTGAACGGCAGGGGCAAAGATCAATGAAAGGTGAAATAACTGTGGAAAGAAAACAAAAGGCTATTTCTGTGCTGCATATTTTTTGACTTTTGTAATTAAAACGTTAAGAGAGAAAATCACAGGGTAGCCTGCTTGGTAGTGCAGGGTTGTGCTGCCCCTTCACCATTTACTGCACAGAAACACATTTTTTTTTTTCCTTCTTATGACTCTTCTTTTGTAAGGAGTAGCAGAGAGGTTTTAATAACACAACTTTTTTTTTTTTTTTTAAACAAATGGAAAGAAGACGAGAAATGGAGGACAGTAATGTTACCCACCCCAGCAACTGCGCCTGTGTCATTCCTTCCTGCTGTTAAGGGTGCTCCTACAGTAGGAGCTGCCAGAACTGCTAAAAGCTGAGAAGAGGGAAAGCAGTGAGTGCATCTAAAGGGATAAAAATGGCTGTGACGTTCCCAGCAAAATCCATAGCAGGAGGTGCATGTCCAGGAGAGGGAGCCGCACAGCAAGAACCTTTGCCAGGGTGGATATGGGTTTAAAGGCAACCCAGTTCTTTTGCACTAAAAAAACCAAACATACAGCCTCAAAACAAAATCACGTTCCAATGGTATTTAGCACCCTTCAGATTCAAATGGCATGAGGCTATTTCAGATAAAGTTCGGAATGACAGTGCATTAATTTAAGTGGTGAGAACGCAGGCTATATTTAATKTAAGTTAGAGCAGTTTCTCAATAGTGAAGTACCAAATACAAATGCAGATACTTAATGTAAGCAGATTGCAGCTCTGTTCCGTAATTGGGACTGAACTGATACCCAAAAAGCCTTTCAGCAGGAATTAGTCTAACAGCTATCTAAGGGTGTATAAATAGAACTTGCAAATGTGGAACTGGAAATTGCATCAAGATATTTTTGGTTTCATTCTCCAAATTAAAACAAAACAAAAAAAGATTTCTGACACTTTTAACCTGACACAGAGGTACGCTTATGTAGCATTTGAACTCTCCTTTCAGGGTACCTACAGGCTCTTTTCAAGTTATCCTCTCCAGACAAGTGTTGGTATTTTGACCACAAGTTTTGTAGATGCAGATGATGAGATTAGAGGCTCAGCTACATTTTCTAGTGGAAGAATATTTAGCAGGGCTCAGTTATGCAAACCTATGTTGTACTCACTGTTCTCTTCTTTCTATGTCACGGCAGTCAAGGCTCTGGCCGCTTTAAATGGTTCTGACATTTTCACCAGTTTTGTAAAGTCTAGCAGAGTTCCCGGTTTTTGAGGGGGAGGARAGAGATTAGTGTTGACTCTCACTGTTGCAATACAGAGAGTTGAGCTAAGACAAGCTTAATTAAAAMACACACACACACACAAAAAAACCTGTTTCTAACTCTTACGGTTGTGAAAAATTACCTTGAAAAGGTGACATGAGTGACACCAATACACTGACAAGAATCACTATGAAACATCTATTTTAAGCTATTTGTGCTACCTGCTATCTTCAGCCAGGATCTAGCTGTGAAATGTAATGATACTGGTATATAATTTTTTTTTTTAAAGTGTTGAAATGAAGCACAAATTTGTACATTTGGGAATGAAATTTGTACATTTGTACAAATTTGTACATTTGTACATTTGTACATTTGTACATTTGGGAATGAAGAAGCACAAAATTGTACATTTGGGAATGAAATTTGTGCCTCCGTCATCAAGGCCACTCTAAACTTCTTTTTCCATCAGCTATTTCTTGACCAAGAATTCAAATACAAGTCTCCAGGTAATACAATTTCCAAAGACTCCAAACCTCCCTGAAACCTTCCTTCGAAACCTAAAGTTTCCAGGTTTTCACCATCATTATGTGCGAATTTAGAAATGCTCCCTACCCTGGTATGAAATGCAGACAAGCACAAAAGGACATAAATCATTACACAGTGTTGCACAAGCGGGTGTTTGCTTGACCAGAACTGGCCGGCACCTGTGGAAGAGGAGCCAGGAGCAGCCAGTTCCTCGGGGCCGCACTGGCACCAGCACCTCGCTCTCGCCCAGACAGGGCTCCCAAACAGGAACTACCCAGAACTTGGGCAAAAAATTTCAAGAACTGTGAGAATCACATCCTCATGCTTATCTGCCCTGCTTTCGTGTGCAAAGAATGCCTCAGCTATACTAAGATGGCAGGTGTTTTAGAGGCTCATGGTGTAAAAGGAATATCCAAACCAAGGTCTCAAAACTGCAGCAAATATCTGCTGCATATAATCATGAAAAATAATCACATTTCGGGGGGAAATAATTATTTTCTTAACATTTGCAGAGTGCTTTGAGATTATAATATAAAAGACCCTATCAAAGAACATTTATATTACATATTTGCTATCCTTGTAACTTCTCAAAATAAAAAACTTCCAGTCATGCTAACTTCCAGTCTCTAACTTCATTTTTCTGTATTGTTCCATGGATTAAAACAAAAGTAGGGTGTGAATGTCAAGTATTGCAGATTTGTTTTCTAGGTGTTCTCATAAATACTAGGTGTTGGGAAAAAAAAAAAAGTAACTATCAAACTTCTTGTCTTATATGAAGATTAATGAAAACAGATTCACTACTGGACAAAAGAGGTTCTAAGTTTTCTTTTTTTTTTCCATAACGACCAAAATAAATTGAGAGCCTAATGACACAGAGTGATTCCTGAGGCAGATTTTTTAGCTAAAATTAATTAATATATTTAAACATATTTTTTCCCAAAAAATCTCAGTTAAAGGTTTGCACTCTTACCAGCCACGTCTTCCGCATCCTGGAAGTCGGAGTTTAGCAGCATCATTTACACATCTTCATTTACTGTTCCCTGCCAAAAGGGCAAGATTCAGGATGACTCACTCATTGGTTAAAATAAGGCTTGTTGCAATATTAACTTGAGCTAAAACAAATCTTCACACACAGAAAGTGATAAAAAGCGTGCTCTCTGTCTTCGCAGTTTTSTTCAGCATTTAAACAAATTTGTTTTCTGACAGTAGTAAAAATTAACAAAAATTGTCTCCTTTTCATCAGCTCATTCTTGTCTTCTTACAAATGCACRCTGTAGAAAACATTTCTTAAGGAGAGGATTTCTAGATTTGTACCTAGATGTTAATAGATCATGTAATTTTGCTTGTTTTTGTACTTTTGACAGCACAGTTCATTTAACCAAAAGAGGCATTAAAAGAAGTATTGCACAAAATCTTGCATTCAACATATGAGAAAAATGTCACTTTTTTTTTTTTTTTTAACATTTTACAAGCTACCCTGCTTTCCCTACACACACACTTTTTCCTGCAGGTGCTGTGCCTTTGAAGGTTTAATTTTATCAACATAACAATATCCAGTTGTGGTCACTTAAGGATTAAATATGCTTACAAGGAACAGCTGACCATCAGCCTTCTTGATGGTGCAGATGATTATTATCAGGGTTCTCTTTGAATGTCGTGTAAATAGCCTTGCTATTCATACTTGCCTCAATTGCTGAATTTAACTTTTTTGCATCTCAAAAATGTATGGTTGTTTTCTTGAGAGGGAGAGGTATAAATCGCTGTACTGTAAAATTTGTAAGTCTATTAAGAACAAGCACTGGCTTTTGGCCTGTTGCATCAAGCAGGAGGTACAAGCTGCCCTTTAAGCAGATGTATTTTAGTTTCACTCAGGAGCTGTTGCAGTTTAAGACCACATGACGGCGTGGAAGCTAAATGGATTTCRATGCCAAAACATTTTAATCATAGCTATATGCAATTTATGTGACCTCTGTCACATGAGAGCGCCCAGAAGAGACACTATGGGGCAAGGCAGCGGTCCCAGCCGTTCCGGTTCCTGGTGTCACTTCTCACACCGTCAGCACAATATTCAGTGTCCTCCTGACCATGGGCAAACTGGGTGTGGAGAACCCTGCTGCTGATGGGCAGGTTACAACAGGCTCTCATGCTTTGTGTTGCTGTCGCTGGTGCTCAGARCCTGCCTGCAGCAGGTGCTTCTGGACACCTTTGTACTGCTGGATGCTCAGGGGGTCCTTTGCACAGTTTACCTATTTTCTGGGGCACTCGGTTGCTTTTCTGCTGTTCAGTTTTTAACTCTACATTGGCAGAACGACACACGCTGTAGTCTTGGCTTTGCATTTAGAATGGTAACATAAAGGTTATTTGGTTGTACAACACAGAGCTGAACACTCTTTTTGTTAAACTGAAAAAAGGACAGCTGACTGATTTGGCTTTTAGAGGAATGTTGAAATAATACAAATCAAATCTTATTTTCTTGTTACTGTTMCTTAAACGAAAAGAAAAAGGAGGAATTCTATTACAAGCATACTGAGACTACAGTGAATTTATTCCTTTGAACTCTGTAATAGCAGATTCCAGCTGCAGAAATCRAAGTAAGTGACTGGTGTAAAAGCTAGAGCTTAGAGAACTCTGGAAAAATCTTTGTCCTTCAGCTGAGATAAACAAAACACAACAGCCAAAGAATTGGCGAAGAAGTGGCATCTAAATGCATCAAAGCCAGATGTTTCATGGTCCACAATTTCTAAACAAAAACTAAAATGYTTCTGAAAGGAACCATCTTCTGTATAGGAACTTAAAGACACTAAGTAGAATCTTCTTATTTAAGCACTCTGGATTTAAAAATGAATAGAGAGTGTGATGCTGCAAGAGAACTGCCAAGAAAAGGTGACCAGTCCATTTTCACTGCATAAGCTCAATATTCTAGGACCAAGACTGGAATTGCTACTACATAAAAAATAACGGACAACTTTTCTGCATCAGGTATTTAAGACTCTTAAAATTCAATKCAGATGGTGATACAGGTGATTTTATAACTGGACATCTCTTCAGAGATTCYTCTTCTCTAAAAACAGAAGACAAAGTACTTTTGCTTATTTTAATTGTTTATTTAGTGAGTGCTTTGTGATTGCTATCTAAAGACTTTCATTCATGTTATCTAGTAAAACAGTTTAGCTTTGTAAACAGGACTCAGTCTAGGCAAGTTGCACATTTCTTGAAATAAAACTCAGGAAAAGGTGGATTTCATGCATCAGTATCTCAGTATGCATCAGCAGATCTTCCAGATTGTTTTACATACATAAATAGATARTATCAAAACACTCTTTATTTCCACATGTTGATATTTGGATTCCAGCTGCTATCTGTGGAAATTTTTTCTCATCTTAGAAGAAAGTGGCCTTCCTCAGCTGCCAGGCTGCATCAATTACAATTTACCTGCATTTTACCTGCTGATGTGCTTACAGGATTATGCAAAATGCAAAGCTTCCCCATAGCTACCATATTAAATGCTATGCAGACTACAAGATTTGATAATGTTAAGAAAACAACGTTTCGGAAGGTGCTTTCACTGCACGATATCCACTCTCCCAGACTTCTCAGTTTTCTGTAATGAAAGCAAACAGTTCACTGGTGCATTAAAAACATTTACACTTGGTTTGCTTTAGTTGAACCAAGATGAATAAGAGTCATAACTGTAGTATAACCATGAAGCAGGTCCTCTTTTATGTCATTACATTCTCTCAGTACGAAATTCCCAGTAACTATTCGATCACATCCTATTTCCCCATGTCCAAAAAAGCCAAAGAGCGGAACATTCGGAAAAAACTTCCTAAAGGCATCTGCTTCCATATTCCTTTTGGTTTTATAATGCCGATATCCTCTGCCAACACAGGCGAACATGAAGCCAACGGTGTTACGCTCAGGGATGTTCGCTGCTTTGAGGCGCTGCATGGCGGCTTCTGCTGTCCTCTCGTCAGCTACGTCCTGGTCTAACAAAACGGTGGCGCTCTGGATCTGGGGACCGCTGAAGGCCAGTCCGACCACCCCRCAGGCATCACTGGGCTGCGCGCTGGTGCTGAAAGGCAATGCACAGCGCATTACAGGGGCTGCCGGGGCACCGCGGTGCTCGCCTAGCTCCTGCTGCAGCCGACGCGGGGCTCCAAACYGACAGCCTCCCGAGGGGATTCTCAGAGCTCCTCACAGTTCAAAACGAAACAGGACACCTCCAACATTGTTTTCTTTAAGCACAAAGCGAATAGTAGCAGAACTTTCCTATCCATTAGCTACTTGCCAACTTGGCAGTTCACTTAAGTCACAGCTCTGTAACTCCAGCTGAACTATGGACAAACGAGGACRCTCAGAATTCAAATATCAAACCTGGGCGGCAATGAGTAATGGCTGCACGTCCATGTTGGCTCAGTCTCCCTGGTTAGCCAGGACACAGTGGTTTTGGTATTTACCTATTTTTGCTTTATTAATCTCAACTGAATTCTTCCTGGATCCCAGTGAAATAGTTGTACTTTATTTGCTTCAAAAGGTACCGTTTTACTTCTGTGAATAGACATCTCCAGTAAGGCAGGCTATTGTGTCTACAGTGGTTTTGTGCATTTTTGTTTTCTTTGTTTGATAGATTGATTTTTTAAGTAATAAGCTCAGTAACAGCACTGACTTGCAGGGATGTTTGGCTCCTGGCTCCTCACTAGTCACAGTGTTTTTGTGCCCAGCACTGTACATGTTTTTCCTGTTTTAAATCTCCTTTAAAATTTAGCTTAAAAAAGCTACTTACTGTTCAGAGATCAGTGATGTAAAACTCTCCACTTGACCCCCAGCAAGGATGATACTTTTTTCATTCAAAGGATTGACTATTTGATGAAGAAACCGAGTAGCTCCAGACTTCCAGGAATTGTAGCCAAACAGAAGAACCACACGGAGATCTGGATTATTTTTCAGACCTAGTATTAAAAAAAAAAAGTCAATCCTTTTATTTTTAAGATACTGACTTCTAAAGTCCAAGCATCCTGTTTAAACTCATCCACTCTTCAGAATAAGGGAAGAGCAGAGGTGCATAATTATCTCAGTTGCTTTTGCAGTCACCAAATGCTCTGTGTGKGGGGATAGGACACAAGCTGTTCATTGCACAGAGTTCCATGCTGAACCCTAAAAAAAGCCTCTTAACAATTCACAAAAGCCCAGGTGAAATGGAGAAGAAATACACACCTGCTTCCGAAAATTTATTTTCATCGAAGACCCTGTTCTTCAAGTCTTTAAAAAAATGGAAGGTTTGGATTTTCACCCCATCAATTTTGGGGAACAAAAGAGCAAAGCCAGCTTCACCTTCTTCGATTTCTTGAGGTCGATTGCTGCTTGAACCCATAGGGGTAACTACAAAGACACACAAAAAAACCCCACAACATCTTGCATACTGTGATCCCAACACTTCTAGTTGCAGGTTTGTTGCCCATTATACAACATGTAATTTGTCCCCCATGACCACAGTTAACAGGAAAATTTCTTACATTGGAGAGAGAGAGAGATAGAGATAGAGAGAGATAGAGAGAGATAGAGAGAGATAGAGAGAGAGAGAGAGAGAGAGAGAGAGAGATATTAAGGTAACAAATTAGAAAAAAAAAAGTTTCTAGCGATAAAAATGAAGTACTAGAAAATGACCACCAAGTGAAGTTATGAATTTCCACTTTTACTGTTAATGCCTCTTGCTAGACCAAAACAAATGGATTCACACTGAAGACATCACAGACCTGGGACCTCCCTGTACAACTCCTCACAATGTAACTTTTAAAAACATACGCATACTCAAGAAATATAAAGTAATTACACTAAGGTATCAACTAATGAAAATTTAGAAGCAGTCAAGACATCTACGTGAAGTAAAAGTTTAGAGCACCCATGTGCTTTAGCAGCAACAGCGTGAATTCCTTCCCATTGAAGCTAGGACTGAACAAGGTGGCAGCAGCATCGGGTAATAATCTGTGTGGACACTCCATTCAGTGTGCATGACTAGGCATGCAAAAATACGTGGAGTTGCAATAAAGGGAAGTCTGAAAAGATCTGTGATACCCTAGACATCTTTAACCTGATCTTGCATCAGATCTCACATCAGATCACACATTTTTGTCCTACCTACAATCCCTGGGGTGACGAGTCCAAGAACCTGACATCGCTTTGGCAACAATTTTTCTAGCTCAATCGCCGTTTCTTTACTGTTTCTTTTTCTTGCTGTTAAAAAAAGGTGGGGGGGTGAGGGAGGCACAGAAATGTCAAAGGCGTTAAAATCTTACAGTTAATCCCACCCTATTTAAATAACACTCCCAATCAACWGCTGCCCAGTAAAAAACTTGGCAAACCCGTATTATCTGTAGGGTACAAAGCAGAACCAGCACCCCGATCAGGATGAGAAAATAAATCACTGCACACTCGTGTGTGAATGTAAAGCCACACAGAGCCACATACATGGGTGGATTGCACTTCATAACATGAACACTGATCTGTGCAATCACATTTTTTTGGTGAAAGATTTACTTTCCTCTGAAAACCAAATACAGAGAATTCTGTTTCAGTTGATGTAAAATAAGTAATTTTAACGGCCACCTTTCTTCTGTTCGTGACACTCCTCGTGTCCACTGAAAGTTTCTGCATCTGCTATGTAGAGCACAGTCTGTGGCAGCACATGCACCTTCTGCAAAAAGACGCAAGGGGCAACATTATGCTAGTTAGCTGCTTCTCAGAACATGCCTTCAACAGAGACATAAGCTAAATAAAGAGGGGGAAAAAAAGTGTGTGTTGGGGGGGGGAATTTCTGAAAGAAAAAGCAGGGAAAGAGTTCACTACATTCACTTTTGCTATTTCCCCAGCTTTGTTTACGCGGCCCCTCTACAAAGTTGTCAGCAGCTAAGCCTCTGCAAAGCCCTCGTTAAGGAGCTGAGGGCACCTCTGCCACAGCAGCGGAGCGGGGCTGGGGAAGGGGCCGCCCCCGATCCCTGCAGACACCGGGGCCCTCACAGCACCCGCCCGCACCGCGCGCGCCGTTTGTGTGTGTGTGTGGGGGGTGTGGGGGGGAAGGAGGGTCCCGGGGGCCGCGGCCGCGCAGCACCTACCTCGAGCTCGTGGGCCAGGGCGCGCACCAGCGCGTGGCTCTCACCGGGACCCGCCTCCAGCGCCGACACCCAGGCGAGGCGCTGCCGCGCGCGCAGCGTGCGCCGGGCGCACTCCCTCCACAGGCGGCACACGCTGCCAACACCGCGCGTCAGCGCCGCCGCCTCGCGCCCGGCCCCCACCGCCACCGGCCGCCGCGCGCACCCCGCTCCCCGGCCCGGCCCTACCAGGCGGCGCGCAGCAGCGCCTTGGTGGGCAGGAAGCCGAGGACGCGCTCCACCACCTCGGCCAGGCCGCCCAGCACGGCCGCGCCGCGCGCGTCCGTCTCCATGGCCGCGGCGGCCTCCTCGCCAACGGCCGCGTCACGCGCGACGCGACGGCTGCCGCCCGCACGCGCCCTTCCCCTTCCGCCAGGCGCGCGCGTGACGCCAACGGTCGCTCGCTAACGGTCGCTCGCCAACGGTCGCGCCGTGCGCGTGCGCCGCCTGGCGGCGGGGGGAGGGGCGCGCCCGGAGGCAGCCGGCGGCGCCATGATGGTTCCCCCCCCCCCNGCAGTAACCACAGGAGCGCTGCCGTTCTTAAAATGGTTTTTATTCATAAACTTGATGCAAGTTTACAAATTACTGTACATTGCCAAGTAATTCTGCAATGAGGGAGGAAAAGAAAAGGAGGGAGGGGGAAGGGAAAGGAAAGTAAACCCAAACCAAAGCATGCCAAGCCCGCGGGGTGCCAGAGGCAGCTCGGCCTCCTCRGACTGTGAGGAGGGCAACGCTGGTGGCTCTGCCTCGCACGGGGGGCTACATCAGCGTCTGGCTACCAGGAATTTATACAAATATAATATGTACAACCAAGTGAGCAGAAAGGCTGGCAGTCACCCCCCACGGCCGAGAGGGGAGCCTCAACAACGTGTGTCAGAAGCAGTGCCCAATCTCGCATTTTTCTTTCAAGCTAAAAATCGGATCGAGAAGCAAACGCACAAGGACCCACGGGTGCCTGATAAGAGAAAACAGCACAATTTTGATGATCAACTAAAAAGAACCTAACAAAAACGTGTTCCTGGGCCTCGAGAAGCATTTCAGCCATGGTGTGCACCCTGCAAGGCAACACCGAGGGCTGCAGGCGAACAGATCCACGCTCCTAAGGCAATGAACAGCGTGGTTGCACAGACCCAGGTTCATTTCCTAGTAAAGAAACAGCAGTTCCCATTAGTCTCTCCATGGCAAAACCACTCTCACGACTATGGCAACATTCCTTAAATCTCTGAAGCAGATGATGCATTTTTGTACTTTATTGTAGCTTTTTATCTAAAAAAACCTTTTCATTCAAGGACTTTCACCTCAATTTGTGCCAATCACTTTAGAAGTTCATTAGTTTACAAATGATTGCAACAACCCGTTAATAAAAATGGAACACCTAAAAAGGCTTTTTAGCATTTTAAATAACTTCAAGCTTCATACTGCGGCTCTCGGCGAGTCAGTTGAGCCGAGCAGCAGCAGGAACAGCCCAGCAAGTTCTGATGCCCCAGTGGAAGTGACTAGTTACAAGGTTTTATTGGCACAGCCTTGCTCTGCTTAAAAACAAAACAAAAAAAAACCCCATAATCTAAACAAAGAGCATCTTCTCCAAGAAACAGTTCATATTCTCATACAGCCATGAAAAAATGTTTAATGACTTAACATACACGTGTTTTTCCTATATCATTAATTTGGAAATACTACAAATGCTGTCATTTTAGACCAGAAAAACTACCGTGATTTGCAAGACCTGACATTTCCTAAAATAGTATTAAACAATGTATTAAACTTCTTGGCTTTAAATGAAACGATACAATGCAAGTCTTTGCAGTCTGCATCCTGCAAAAGGTAAGAAATACACAAAAGTGTGTGAACAACTCCTATTTAATGAACTTTAGTAAGTCAATAGCCTGCTTTAGGGAGTTTACACTTTTAAATAAAAAGGAGGGAAGGGAAGGGTTGGCCCAAATATGCTTAATCCATAAGAACAAATACAGTAAAGGCCAAAACTGCTCAGTCCAAGATATCTAAGAAGAGCGGAATGGTAAGGCTGTAACTTATACTTTAAGTGTCAGTTGACAGATTATCCACTAACTTATCTAAGAGCTAAAGTCTTCAGTACGGCTGTTATAGGGGCACTCATAGCTTGAGTCTGTGTGTTGGAAAACATAAAAAATAGCTCGCGTTGTTGGTGTTGGTCCAGGTGTGCGGCAGTCCTCAGCATTAACCATCTTCCTTTGGAGGAGTGTACCAGCCTGCGGAGCACAGAGAAACGCGTTAGGCACTGATATCGCCACGGCCGGATGATGTTTCCTTGAATCTGCACGAGATGAGACCTCAACTGGCTGCCTTCCTCTCACAAGAAAACCAGTTCAGTGAGAGCCAGCAGCTTAAATGCTAGTGGCAGATAAAGCACTAGGCACATTCCAGGACCAGACCCAGTATTTCTGTATGAAAATAAAATACTTTTGTGGCTTTTGTTGGTAGTGGTGGTGCATTTTTTCTTTCCTTATACCACAGCATCTATCTTGCTGCTGCCATGTAACAAGATGGACACCAGAAGTAGGAGCTGTTAAAGGAGAAACACTGCTGTAAGAAAAGCAGGTGGCATAAGGGTAAAAACTAGGTTATTCCAGCTAYTTGACACATACAGACATACAAATATGACTGCACAGGGATAGTAATATACAAATCCCATCTTGCATGTTGAAGACCTGGGCACACGCAAGCATGTGAAAGGTTTACCCTACTTTTGCAAATCTTTGTGTAGGAAAGGGCTCCACCATGTCAGGGCCTAGCAGATGGGTCATATAAGGACACAAGCTATTCATGCCAAATCCTATCTGACCAAGTAGTCATCTCTACACCTCTAGTCATCTCCACACCTCCAATCTTGATTTTCCCAGCCACCATAATAAAAAATTCTCTCCATTTGGTACAGGCCTATTTATGTKGTCCCAAAGAATAAGGAGCAGCCATAAGTTAGAGACACCTTTTGCAGCAGCAATAAATGCTGTGAATGCTTTATGTAGAACTTCTGATGCGGCAGTTAGCATGTAGTCAAGGCTAGCATATAGCTAGACGTAAAGACAGCCATGCTGGCTTTGGTAGCAAACTAAAAAAAGGCAAAAAACTCAGTTAATGGCAAAATCAAGATATCACAAAACTGGAAAACATCTTAAACATCTTATCTGTGGCTGCCTTCCCAACAGTGCATTGATCTCCCAGTAGTATATTCATAGTGAATAGCATATTCACTGTGCTCATTTTCAGAGGTGAGGAACTTGAGGCATTCATTATCGTCATCCCAAGATGAGCTCTTGTTCCCAGCAACCTGAATTCCCAGAGGATGCCGTGTCCAGTCTGGATCAAAGAACATCACTGAAGTGGGAACTAATTCCCTTGCCACGAGACCTGGGCACTGGCTCTGCTGGTTACTTTTATAAGACATCAAGTCACTGAAACTGTCCAGAGCCTCAGATCAATCGTTGCCTTCCCATCCTGCCATAAATGCAATTATACCTGAAGCCCTTTAATAACCATCTAGCCCATCTTAGGTCAGCTGAGATACCATTATCTGGCTTTAAATGGGGGAAAAGAGTGGGGTTCCCATTTCCATTACAGTTTTGCAGACAGTGTACTGTACTCAGACTTTGACTTCTTAGTCTTTGACCCTTTCTTTACACTTCATCTCTTCCCAAATTACTGTCACTTTGCTCTTGCATTATTTGGATAGCACCTTTTTGGACAGGGGCAGGCAAGCTCCCAGGAGGTACTATATCTTGAAGTACTTATTTGTTAGCTAAAYAACACTAAATTTATTAGGACAACTGAGTCAAAATTAAAATTCAACTACCTTTCAAGAGACAGTATGAACACAGCCTACACTCTTATAAACTGGAAAAAAAAAAAAAAAATATCACAGGTTGCCGGTCCTATTGCTTTAGGTAGTTTTGTTTTCCTAGTACGATATGAAAATAAAAATGTTTTTTTCCGAGCCAACATGAGGACATTCTAGCACTTTAAGTTTTACTGCTATCAAATATCAAATTCCAGGCTGTTCTACACTCAAAAAGCAAAAGTTGCGAGAACATACTTACCATTTTTCTCATGTATTTGTACTAGTGACTTATAGGACTGCTGTGCTCTTGCTAGATTATATTGATTCTGAAAGGAAAAAAAAGACAATAGCTTTATCTGCTCATTTCTCCTCCATCATAATGATAATAAATCATATACCCCTGCTGTKGGAAAGGCCCCTCTTTCAGAGGGTTCAGAACCAGAGATAAGCCCAAAGTGTGTTGCTCAGCTGATCATTTACCAGGCTAGAGGAAAATGTGATTATAAAATACTTAAACCAAGTGTACAGTGATAATTTCAATAGCAAAGTCAGAATTATGCATCACACTCGTATTCCATCTTCTCTACCTAGAATCACTATCTAGAAATTAGCACCTGAGTCACAGTTTCTTGGGCTTAAAAATATTTAAACCTCATCTGAGAACAGCATCTAACACTTTAAAGTTGTCCTTTAAGTACATTAAGTACATTACCAGTATGCACATTTGGAAGCCAGTTATGTTTAAGACTAATGCTGAGTAGCTGACCCAGAAGTATTTGCATGGTGTTATTTTTCCATCTTTTTGTAAGATATTAAGTGTACAGTCTGGCAAAATGAGAACTTCTTAATATCAGTGTATGCAATCACAGCAGTGAGGCTCTTATCTGCAGCTCTGCTCAGAGATCCAGAATTCCTAAACTCTCTTTAAAAACCACAGCATGATTTGGAATTGTGTCAGGTCAGACTGAAGAGCCTTAATTCCTTAAGGGAATCAGAAAGACAAAGATCCTGAAGCCTGACACAGAGAACAAGATTACAGGGAAAAGGCGACATGACGAACAGGGGGATGGTACAAATCTACTCACAAGACTCTGCCTAGCCTAAGAGCTTCTGTTCCTCACCTGTTCATCATTTAGCAAACTCATAACTGCAAATTATCTATTCTAAGGCAAGCAAAATTCTTATATATATATATATATATTTTATACACACACACACACACGCATTTACACTTCTGTCCTTAAGACTACTCCACCCAAGTCAAAGAAATGGAAACCCAACAGAAATTCATTTAAGTGACGTACACAGCATATTTACCTTGTTGGCTCCAAACTGTACTCTGGCTTTTCCTTTGACTAAAGTGGCATTGATCTGCATGATGACCGACTCTATTGAATAGGCACTGCTCCAGCCCTGCAGGAAGAAGGRAATACTTCTATCTAATATGTATTTGCATCTTGCACATTGTTTAGGGTGTATGTTTGGGAGATTTTTTTTGCCACCAGAGAAAACATTATTATATTTTTGCTATGCTTTTAGCTACTTTTTTTCAGTTAGTAACYGCTATTTCCAAGAGAAAAGTGTGAGTGTACACACTAGGAATTTGTAGGAAGAAATAGGCCAAGTCGTACACACACTCAGCATACAGCAAGAAAGAAACAAGAACAACCACATTATAGCATCTAGATATCTTCAATTAATCTCACAACAGAAACGACAACTTTAGAAAGCAGCTTTCTAGTGAAGCACCAGAAATGAAGTGAACCAAGATGGTTTTGCTTTAGGATACTACTTCTCTCTGACATTATTCCACCTTGCAGGGTCACAGAAGTTTCTGCCAAGCTTGCAACAAGTTTGATCATTCAAAAGATTAAAGAGGCAACAATCACTGGCTATTCAAAAGTTACATAGACCTACAGTCTCCTACATTTCACACTTCTCCAGAACTGACAGTGCAGTAGCAGCAGCTTCTGGAAAAGAAAAGAGAATGTCTTGCTCCTCAAGACTCAAAGGATGTCTCTTCTACATTGGCTTCATTTAAGAAGCTCTGAAAAAAAAAATGATAACTGAGGTACTCTTATGTCTAGCCTCTTCCTCAAATTATTGTAACCCATTCAAGGCAGACAAGATGAAAATCTTGTTAAATTCAACAAGGCAAATTTTGTGGGACTAAGGTGTATTACACCATGCTTTCATTGAAGTACGTGATTTAATCCATGCAGAGATTCCTAAATTCAAGGGGAGGGGGAAGGAGCTTATTGTCATTATTTTAGAGCATGATTTGTTATTATTCTGATAAAAACTGTCAAGTATCTTTTTACTAAAACAGTGCACCTTTCATGATCACTCTTGGCACTCCAGTAACAAGAGGAAGAGAGTCTGCATTCACCTGTTTGGTAAGAAGTTCCATACATAACGCACCTCCACCTAGCACGTACCTAGAAATAAATGCACAAAGTTAATTACAGTTGTTTAACATGGACATGCACAGGCTTTCATAGCTTAGTTTTTCTGCTCACAAAGGTGAATCGCTCTTTGAAGAGCAACATATTGTAACTTATTAGACATACACATTTCTGCGAAGTAGGTTAGTTTCTCTTGTATCACAAAGCTAATTTGCTTTGCTAGCTGCAAGAAAAACTTAGTGGAAAAAAAAACAGTGACTTGCTAGTCTGCACAGCTGTTTATACAACTGTGCAGACTGTGGACAGGACCACTGTTTTTAGTGGCTTCTCTACAGATGCAGTACTGATATGTTGTTGCAAGATAACCCCACTTTTGGAAAATGATTTAACACAATTCCAATGAGTTTGGGTGTCTATATATCAAAAATATGGAGAAATGAAGTAAAGCAGATGGTTTATATGAACAGATCAAGTGAAGACAGTTTTCTAATTTCTGTAATGCTTTGTGTATTGTGCTTTCCAAGGATTTCATCAGCATGAGTAGGTATCAAGACCTGAACTTCAAGGAGAAAATATACCACTCTGGAAATGTTGTCTTCGTGCAGGGTAGAACTGCACACATCATTCACAGGCAAACCAGCACTAATGCCTAAAGCTCCTACACCATTCATTTTCCCCAGCAGAATTGTACAAAAAAGTCAAATCAGAATAAAACCAGAAATAAAAATATGGTCTTCCCAGTATCTGGCACTGCTTGTTTACTTTTTTTTGGTAGCAACAGGTATCATGAATACAATTTAACTGCACTTTTTCTTGAATGAAAAAAATGAACAAAAATTAATTGGAATCAGCACCAGCTATCGCAGCCTGCATTTTCAGACACAAAAGGTTGATAATTCCTGATCAGCAAGAGGTAAACAAAAGCCTTGGAAAGTGAATTTAATCTCAGTTGTAACATTTTCCCCACAAAGCAAAGTTTCTGTAAAACCCAAACTTACCCTCCTGTGAGCACAGGAGATACCACTCGCACAAAGGGAGGATCAAAAGGGAAGTTATCCTGGAAAGGATAACAAACATAGGTTAAGAACTATATTGTAACACTGTTTTCCTATGCAGGGGATATTTCAAAGGGCTTATTTGGCAGGTAAGACTTAAAGCAATAACACTTTTCAGCTCTGCAAAAATCACTTTTCYATAGTACTGCCTCCAATGCCACACAAAGCTGCTTGTTTTGTTTTATGTTTTCAAAGTCCACCTTCATCTTTCTCAATGAACAGCTGAGGGTCACTTCAATCATGTTCTACAGTAAACTAGGAATGTTTTATCCCTGTATTTCCTCTAACAGCCACATACCTTAAAAGAGAAGTTGAGTAAGATGTATTCTACACCTTCTTTTTCTTTTAAGACCTGAAGATCACTATGCAATGGGCTGTCAGGATCAACTCTAGAAAAGAAGCAGGGAAAGATAATGAATGACATTAACTGCAGTTTTTGTAGAGCAGTAATTAAAGAGCTTCTGTAGGTATCTGCACTTTCAGAAARTTAATGCTCACATTACAAAGTAAACACTCTGCTGTGAAATCAMCATTAAAGTTTGCTGCAAAACACTGCATTCCCACCACTACCAAATGGCTTTTGAAYGTTCTTAGGGAAAAAAGACATACTTAATTGAAAACAATAATTGTATTCTCTTCAGTTCACCAGAAATGCATTCCAAGAAGGGAGGGATAAAAATAAGATTATTAACAGGACGACTGAAGTGTTCTGATTTTCACTATACAGGTAGTAAATCCATTATAGGGCATGTGATCGCASCTCTATACTAGCTGTATAAAAGAATCTGCCTCTGCAGCAGTACTGCAGCCACAGCTCCTGCACTCAGCAGAATTCCAACAATTGCTTGTTACAAAAGGTTGATGGCAAACAGCCCGGCTCTCGGCTGAGAGCTCCTGCCTTGATCCCACCCAGCACCGACACGCAGCAGCTTTGCAAGAGCAGCAGCCAAACAACAGCTGTAGCAAGCTCAAAGCAGATCTTAAAAGGGGCTGACGCCTCTTAAATTCAGTCCTATACTACAGAGAGAGCCACAGATTTGCTGGATCCCATTTCAGAACAACTTGGGCAGTTTGATCCTATCTGGCAAATGGAAAACTACTCCAGCAAAATAACTTCCTGACACTTGCATGCCCACTCCTTCCAAGCAAAGCTTAGACCAGGCCAGCTCAGAGTTACTTGCTCTAGTAACAATACTGTCCCTAAGGCAAAAAGGCTCTGTGTCTTCTAGACATTTACCCCCTTGTCTGCATACAGTTCATTCACTTCAGACATTTTTTGCTGGGATAAAAGCAACCTTTTCTTCTCTCAGTTGTTCTGGAAGCCACCAAGAAAACTTGGCTTTCTCTTTCTTTAGGGTAGATGCTCAGAGCTGTCCGCAGTGTTTCAGGGAGGTTTCAAAGCACTGCACAAGTTTAAACACTGCTACAGAAGTGTGGCCTAAGCAGGGAATCTCATCATTAGAGTTCTGTATTTTGCAGCAGTTTTGGAAGCAGACTTGTACAGTAATCAGAGGTAGGGATACACACCAACTTGGCTGTGCATAGAGGTTATTTTTTCCCCTCCCTATTACTAGAAGTCAATCACTCAAGCCTTGTATGCATCTGATACCAGAAATGCAGGACTTGTAGCCACACAYTCCATTTTAAATGCTCTGGTTAGAGATTTCACTAACAATAAAATCTCTGCAGCAACAGTAACATGTATTCTTCAGCACATCAGAGGAGTTTAAAAACTTACTTTAAAAGCTTAACGTGCCACTCATACAAGCTGTCATTCACCAGTTCTACTGAATAAATCCCTGTGGAAAACAAAGAATTAGTTACACACTAACTTTTAAGAGAAGTAGAATTTAGCACAAACTTTAGCACAGAAAACATACAGAATTTAACTCCTGTAAAAAAAAAAAAAAAAAAACCACGCGAGTCAGTGGATGTTGCTCCTCAGTTCCTGTCACTTTCCATATTTTTAACTCCATCTTGCTCAGTTTAGCTGATATCCGATGCGTGACCCACATACTTAAAAAAACACTTAACACACAGTGCAAGTAAGCAGTGTTGGATTTCACAGGTTGCATTCGGCGGCTGCAGACCCACACAGGACAGCACACAGGGTAAGGAGTGGAAACAGAAGAGAGATTGTAGTGGATGAAGAACATTCCCAAGGGGAAGGGTGAACAATTCTCTGCCATTTTCCTTGGACATGCAAGTTTGTCCTCTGCAGGAGTTCACAAAGCAGCCCAGGATAAAGCAGATCTTTTACCATAAGAAAATATTTAGAAAGAGCAATAGGCAGAAATTTGGCCTCTCTCTCACACTATTCATGCACATACACACTCAATGGCCTTGATTACATTTGTTACCTGGGCTAGTTTTTAATAGCATATTTGTTGCTGAATTGATTATAAGCAAGTTGGAAGAGACTAGGTTTTCTGAAGGCCACAAACCGAAAAGACAGCTCAGGCACAGAGATCTCCAAGGAGTCAYGGGTATTGTAAAAGGTATTCATCTTACGCTTCTAACTTTAGCGCTGATACTTTTAATACAATTTCAAGATGTCCAGATGCTTTTAATTCTAGAAAAGTATAAAAATCAGTAATCAAGGTAAAGAAAACATGTTTGTGTCTCTACCAGAGACACAGACAAGCGGGTCCTGCAGCCAAGACGACGATTTCAAATGTCTCCCTCTAACCCCAGGACAATCAAGGAGAACCCCAAATCTACTCACTGTGCTCTCAATGTCCCATTTTAATCAGTAGCTAGTTCAGAGGCACCACACATTTGCCTGAGGATAAGCAGAAGGCACTATTGAGGCCTCATTTCAATTCCCTATATCTAAGGATGTTGCCCTTAGTGTAAGTGGAAATCAAGTATAAAATTTCAATTTTCACTGCTCTGGTGTAACCAAAGAGCTGGCACTCAGAACTCTTGCTCACGGTCAACAAAATTAATGAGGAATCTGGTCCCCTATTGTACTCAGAGTATTTTCTTCCATCTACATCCCAAAAGGATGGAAAAGTGGTCTATTAGAACTATGTCTTTGGTACCTATAACCAAAGGTACACAAAGGTAAAGGTATAAATGATACACACAACTCTGTCCTTTTAAACACAAATGAAAATACCATAGCCCACAAACACGATTTAAGACCTCTAGAAACAAACTAGAGGAGCAGTTCAGAAAAGCACAGGATACAACACTGAAGTTTAACCTGATTTTCTAACCAGTCTCCCAGCTCCCACCCTGACCTGCGTGAGGAAGTTCTCACCTCTGGGTACAGCGATGGGTTAGGCKATGGGGCTGACCTACAGGAACACGACTGCATGAAATCTATGCAAACTTCTACATGTTATACAGTAATTCTCAAACAAATCAATATGCCAAATATTTTAAGAAGGTTTAGACTGAGCCACTGTACACAGCAAATAAGCCAGCCAGCCGACTGAGAAAACCTCATTAAACTAACCAACAAAAAGCCATGAGTGCTTGCTATTCAAACAAAACCAAGCTTAACAGACAAGCTTAAGCTCTCACCGCTGCTTACTTTCTCCTGTGTTT
Organism: Nothoprocta perdicaria; assembly: GCF_003342845.1. Classification (NCBI taxonomy): domain Eukaryota; kingdom Metazoa; phylum Chordata; class Aves; order Tinamiformes; family Tinamidae; genus Nothoprocta; species Nothoprocta perdicaria. The sequence continues at coordinate 577,197 of NW_020455360.1, read as the reverse complement.
GTATCCAAAGAATATATGGAGCTTGGGGCCAGACCAGCACGATCACAAAAGAATAAAGTGAGGGCAGTATACTTGAGGCTTTTTYTTCATGATAACAAAACCTCCTACTGTTGAACACAAACCCTTCTGCAGCTAACGTGTTCTTTGCAAGCAGTACTGCCCTCTGGGACCGTCTCAAAGATTGTGCCCTAGACACCTGGAGAAGCGAATTCGAGCAGTTCCCAGGGCTCAGGAACTCCCACAGCAGTCACGTAGTGCTGCTAGGAGTCATCTACACCAAAAGCGTTCTYGTCGTCACTCCAATCTTGCTAATTTGGGCATGAAGCTTCATATAACAAGAGATAAGAACATGCTAGAAGAAATGCCTCCTGCCTTGCTTTTTTCCTCTGCAAATACATTGCTTCATTTAGTGAAACATGCATACACACATATACACATTATGTGCATACACTTACAGAACACAGAAGGATTAGCAGAAAATACTTACCAAGATAACTTTTAAACTATATTAAGAAGGAATATTTCAAGAACTTTACCTGTTTTATAACTCTGTGATCTATATATATCCCTGAGTTCTTTCATAAGTCGATCTGAAGCCTGAACGGACCCAGAGACTGCACCCTGAAACAAACAATATTCTGAATAAGTGGAAATATTCATATCATGCAGCTTTATTTGCATTGCAAGATATCAGTATCTTGAAGGCACTGTTCCACATCTTTGAAGCCATCTCCATTATGACAAAACTTTAGTATTTTATAGTTAAAGAGCTGTGTAGAAGAAAAGTTCTATATGGATCACGCGCCACAGTATGACACAGTAGAGCAGGGACCTTAGTTTTGTCTAACAGTACCAAAATTAAAAACATTAACTTCCAAGAACCTTCTAAATACAAGTTATAATCTCGAAGATTTACGACCACAGTTGCCTCAGAAACAAAACGGGCCAATGCTGAGATATGAGAGCTATCTGCTACGTGTGGCCGATGCCAAGAGGCAAGAACAGCAAACTGTGGTCGCTCAGTCTGCAAGCTGCCGGGTTTCAAGGAGCTGCCACCCAAGATCCCAGAGCTCTCCCGTACAGCGACCAAGTGAGTGCGGACGTCCTGTGACTGGGGTGCTCGCTCCTAACAACGTGGCCCTCAGCAGGGACGTCCTTGCTGCAGGAGCTGGYGCCTGTGTGGACAGCACTCCAGCCAGGGGCTGCACATAAACACGCAACTCGGGAAGTCCCAGAGCTCTACACACCGTCGGCCTTGAGATATACTTAGGAGATGCATCATTACAAGCTTGTCCTGTTCCCAAGTCTTCCTCTTTTGGATCTGCTCTTAGCACTGACAGAAGCAGGAAACAACTTTTGGTTCAAGTTAGTATRAGCATTACATTCTTCAGAAGTATTTTTTATCCTTACATCTGTATTTTAGTGCAAACATTAGAATGTRTATGAATACTTCATTGCACAGTTCAATCATAGTTTTGTACAGTTAAATCATAGTTTTCTTAGAAGTTGTTTACAATTCGAGCTTCTACATTCATAAGACAGTAAGAAAACTAACCATGCAGCAATGACCACAGCATGTGTCACTGCACAAGCTACTGCACTAAGTCTCCAGAGACCTGAAAATGGCTCAACGTTTTCTAGTTCCTGTTTCTATTCTTTCTGTGCACAACAAAACCTAAAGTAACCCAAAGAGAACCAGAAGTAAGACAAGTTAAGTGATAATAGAGTTAACATTTTCAGTATTTGTGCAGAAGTGCATTCATTCCTGAAGGTTAAAGTAGTGTCAGAAAAACCCAAGGGGCACCTTAAACTTCATAAAAAAATCTAAAAGASTAGAACAGAGACATTTGAGACTCCTGAAGAAAAGCGTATAAACTCCTCAGGTGGAAGTACGAGAGCTAACAGCATTACCTAAATAAGAAAATCATTAATCTCTAAAATGACTAAGTGAGGAGAAACCTCAGAGAAGCAAGCAGCAGCAAGTTGTTAAATATTTGAAGTTAATGATTCAAGTTCAAAGACCTTTCTCCACAGTAAGCAAATGGCTCCATAAACTTATTACAATGTCAAGAGGACGATTAATTCCCGCTCCAAGTTATATATCACACTGCATGCCAAATTTAAGGCTATTTCCTAATGCTAGTAAGGAGAAAAAGATTAGGGATACTGCTAATGAAGAAAACTTAATTACAAAGTTAGCAGATACATTCTCTTCCTGTAAGAGAAAAAACTAAAAATGTATATGAACAAAAACTCAAACAGCAGAAAAACATCTGCTGCAGAAAAATACTGATAGAATATGCAAAAAAAAAAAAAAAAAAAGGATTTTATGCACTCCTCTTCTGTGCTAAGATCTGCAACATGAGCAACATCTTCAAGCTACGTTTTTGCCAAGGAGAGAAAGGATGACCCACAGACAAGGGCTAGGGAACACTGGAAAGTTTCCTGGTTTCATGAGGCATCAGTTGAAGCCCTGTGTTAGACCTCACGTTCCCTCCTGCAGCACACACGTGGCCTGGTTTTGCTTTACATTCCCTGCTGAGGAAACAAAGTGCACCAAAGACTGGCAAGGTGTGAAACCGAGAGGCTGCTTCCACAGCACGCTGCAGTTTGTCAGACTCACAGTCCTTTCAGGAAACCCACTGCCAAGGAACAAATTTAGACACTGTTTTATCTTAAGATATGGAGCAGCCGAAACAGAGCCAGGTTTCTGTGCAGGATCCCATGCTCTGGCAGCAGAAGGGTGCRTTTAAGTGTTACTAGGTTTGTTCTTTACTGGGTCAGTAGTGCAACTATAGCTTTCAGCACTCAAGTACTAAAAGAGGAATTTCTCAAAGGACTTGTGAGGATTTATATAACCAAAGCAGCTATTTCTGGTGACCAACAAAAATACCATGGTTCCTCAGCAGCAGCTGAATACCCTGTTCCCTGCACTCAGCTGACCTTGTTTATGCATCAGCATCAACAAGAGTGTCTTGGCATGAGGAACAGCTATTATGTAAGTTGGATCTGCTGCTGTCAAACAAAACCCAACAGTGTTCATTTCAGCTCTGCTAGACGCGGAGCAAAAAAGCAAGAGAAAGGCCAGTTTGCCAAGTACGAAAGAACAGCRAAGGGGAGAAAATCTGCAGCTTTAAGAGGCTTTCAACACCACAGAATGCTGTTGACATCACAAAACGCTTTTCCAGTTCCACTGAATTTTTAGATGACGGTAAGCAGGCCATGGTTTTCAGGCTGCAAGAGGTTTTATTTTGTTTAGTTATTAAGAAGTTTTAGCCATTAGGTCTGGGTTGTAAATACAGAAATATATACAATCTCAACARGCTTCTCTGAACAAACATTTAAGTTTAAAGCAGTACCTTCTACRTATGGCAAATCTTAAAACAATGTTACGCAACAAAAACAATTTACTTATGCTTTCCTGTTTTTAAATATTGGATKGCTGATGACAGATTATATGCTTTTTCACACAACCTAATAAATCATCAAGCATACAAAGTGGAACTAACAAAGCTAGAGGACAAACAGAAGTCACGGGGCCCAGTGTTTATAGCTGTATATTAATACAAAAATGAAAACAAATGTCTCCAGGACACAGCCATATAGAAATTTCTTATTTCCACTGGCAGAAATACTCTAACACTGGTAGCAAAGCTGCAGAAGGATGAAAGTCTCTCGCTATGTTTGGCAAAACAATTTCTGTAGTTTCATAGATATTCTGGAAAAAAGTCATACACAAGAACAGTTTTAAAGTGCAAATTCCTGGATTTACCAAACATGCTAGGTCACCTGTGACTTCTGATGCTAATGCTTCTCATGCCATGGTCACTATATATGTGTGTGTCACTATATATACACATATTTGCTAATTTAGTAGCAGCTGAGCCAAAGTCATGCTTAGGACCTAGCTGCCAATTCTGCAGAGAGGACTACTGTCCAACACAGGTACCAAGCAASGGAAGACCAGGTAGCCTGCCCCAAGTGAAATGAAGGAGTGCTTAGCTATTGTGCCTCTGTGGGATGTGGCCTGGCACCTAGCTTCCTTTGCGAAGGCTTTTTGAAAAGTTACTCCACKTGCTGATGCAACTTTCTGTTCTTGCTGGCCTAACAAGATTTCTCCAGAGCAAACTATGTCCCATAACTTGGTGCTTTTGTCCTATATATGCTGGAAGGCAGCATACATACAAACATGCCTGTGAACAGGTTTATTTGCTGGAACCCGTTCCTACTTTAAGATGAGAAGAATTGCAAAGAAAAGAAGAAAACAACTCACATTTAAGTGATCTTGCCGTTGATTTTTTCTGATTTTTTCTAAGATTTCAAGGTTCTCCTTTTCAATGCCTTCATCCTCAGATTTCTTCCCATCGACTGGTTCTTCTTCCTTCATATCATAGTGATCCAGATCTTCAATGTCCTGCAGGAGAGAATTCACCGTAAGCAATTTAASCATGTTCTTTGCTCAGAAAGCTCTCTGCAAAGGCATTGAGGGACACAGTCACCTCAGTGCAAAGCACTAGCTATTAGTGATTGTTGGACATTTCAGTTTTGTTCAAAATTTACTCTTTCAGACAGCAGCATTCACTGAAAACATAGGGAGCCTTACAGATGAGACCCACATTCATGGCATCAATTTTGAGGTCTAGGCTAAGAGAAAAATCTTCTGTTCTTGGTGAGTTCTGCCACAAGGACAATCCTATTGCGGGGGAGTGCTGTGAGGTTAAGACAACAGCTTTAAGGTGAGACAAATGCTATTTATGGAGAGGAGGGAAAGCTGAAAAAGGTGGCCCTGCAGCAGCCAGGCCAGCAGCCCATACACACACAGCTACCAGACACACTGCAGCRTGCTCTAACACACCAGGTGCTCTGGTGCACTGCACCATCTGCTTGCATGGCAGGAAAACCTGGCCATAAACACAAATTCCAGCATGTCTTGCACAGAATCAAGCACACTTAGAGCATTTGGCAGCCACTTTTCCCTAACCYTAGCATGTTTTAGATAGTGTTTTATTTTTTGTTGGTGGTAGTAGTTTGTTTGGTTTTGCTTGTTTGTTTTTCAAACATGCCTGTTTCTCAAAGCAGTGACCTAGTCTTAGGAATAAATTACTTTTTTATTTAGAAATTGGACTAGATTAAAAGCTGAAGGGAACAGTACCACAAAGGGCTTCTTGACATAAGCAAAGACAATTTTCCTTCTGAAGTTACCCAAACAGAGTGCAAAGGGATGCTTAAAAGTCAGCAGCAAAAATGGTCTTGTGGCAACAGTGCGGAGAAGTGTTCACGCTACCTTTACAGAAACTATGACTCTAATAAATGCTGTCCAGCTTAGGCTAAATATAGTCTGAGGGAAGCTGCTTTACAGTCATTCCACTGCACAGGTAACATTTAGATATTTCCTGAAGGAAGATCTGTACTCTTCCTATTCACAAGAGAAGTTGTTTTTCATTCTTTCTACATATTTATTTATTTATTACAAATGTAAACCTGAGGTAGCGAGAACAGTTCTTACACAATAAAGTTGTTTACTGTGGTTTAAAAAGCCAGCATTTCTTGTACCTATTCTAGAATGCTGTAGAAGTAATTAAAGGGGGTGGTTCCCAGGCAGCAAAGAGCTCATTAAAAGGAGCATCATGTTGCCAGACACTGACATAAGCCCTGTAGCTTAGCATGTCAGCTGCAGATAACCTCTCATTTCCTTCAATATATTATAGATAAACTTCAGCTGTTTAATAAATCAGCAATCTAATTTACTCTCAACCAGACTGGTTCACCTGGGAGGCACTTTCAACTGCAAAGTCAGTTCATATGCTGCTTGAAATAGAAGTTTGCAGGCCTACTGATTTGGCATAGAATGTTATATGTTGTTCAACTTAAACTGTGAACAGWTGTCCCAGTCTCTACATGGAGGTTCTTTACATGCTGAGACCTAGGTTTCAGAAAAATATGTCACAGGTTTGTGTGGTTGAAATAAAAGGTGATATGCCAATATCACCTTCACAAATATGATACAGAAATTTTGAATTTTCTTTTCCATTGAAGTTTGGGGTGACTGCATTTTATACGTTGGCTGAATAATCAGACAACAACCACAAAACAAAAGGACAGCATGATGAAAATTCTGATTATGTATACATACTTCACCCATATCTTCTTCTTCCTCCTCTTCTGAGGTAACTTCTTCTGTTGTTCCATTCTGGAATATAACAATTGAAGTTTCAGCATAAATTGCCTCTGCATTCCCGTCCTTCAAAAACAGGGAGTCTGCTATCAAAGAATAAGCACTACACAGGAAAGTTGTATTTAATCAAAGTCTACAAAGGACTGCAAAAAATGGCCCAAAAGTTTTTGGTGAAGGATCATGCAYAAAGGTGCTTTCCTGAAGCATGTCAGTGACGAGACATCAGCATGAAAATAAGACGAATAAAATGCCTCAATTCATTTCACAGTAAGATCCAAACGAAAACTTAAAGAATTGGCTAAGGGTATCCTATTTTGAGACAGCAGTGACAAATGTAATGAATAAGTCAAGTGGGTTGTAGCTCATGATAACTTATTCACRAAATCAGATCAAAGCTCTGAATAGAATCCAGAATAGATTCTGGATAGAAACCCTATTCACATTATTTGGACCTCTGGAAATTAACAGATCCTTGGATCAACTACGTAGAACTTCTGGGGAACAACTCACTTCTATAGCCATTTCAATTAGATTATTTAATGAAAAATTAAAATACATGGAGTGCACTTTTCATAATTTTCCATTTCAGAACATAACTTCAAGCTCAAAGTCTGAGCTGCAGAATTACTCAAAATTATTATGATAATGCTTGTCCTCTGCTAAAATTTCTCCTTCGGGAAGCCTGACATGGCAGAGGGATTAGATGGATCTTTGGCTCAAAGAAGTAAGGTCACTGTTGTTTAACCCACCAACTATSTGAGGTTTTTGGCTAAGATAACCTTCCATGAGTCTTCGAGCACAGGCAGGACTCCTRGCAAAGCTACCTCCTAGTGTTACAGGCCTATGGCCTCATGGTTGCACTGCCACGTGGGTGGGTGGCTGAGAAAGAAAAGCTATAGGATTACAGTTTGGCATGTGACCAAAATTAAGTTATTTGTCATTGCTATATTGCTGTCACCACAGGAAAACCATCTGCTACGCTACAGGAGTTTTTAGAAATGTCATCTTAACACGTGCAAGTAAAAAAGGTTCCATAATCCTATTACAAATAAAAACATGCTGACTATTAGCTAACAGTTTGGTTTGCAGCACAACACAAAACACTCATTAACAAGAATATTTAGCAGCCCATCACAACATTTAATTTATCACGTGCATGAAAAGTACAAGGCACCTCAGACAACTCTTATSAAAAAAAAAAGTGCAGCATATGGTTGTGATATCCCACATCTTTACAAGGGAGTGAAAGAAAATATAAAAGGGTCATTCAAGTGCACACTGTAAAATGTAAACTCTTCAAGAAGAAGCAAGGAATATTTAAGCAAAAAAGGCATTTTGAAAAGCACCAAGAATGCAAAGCAGGCATCTTGAGCAGATTTTAGGTGAGGGTTAAAATGATCAATGGTGTGTCACTTCATATATTTTTATACATACACACACACACACACACACACCCCTTCAATCATAAAAAACAAACTTTAAAGGAAATTGTGCAATATCCTCTCATTAAAGTGGACTCTACAGCAGACAAAGGACCTACTGCAAAGTAACAGTGCTTCATATCTCAGCACTAGCTTACACAGATTTTCATCTTTATCACCATCTAGTTAGTCAGAGTTGAGCAGGATTTTGTTTCCATAAGCAGGTGCCCACAGCTTTTTAAATTTACCTGTCCAGCTGGCAATGGCTGATCTAACATTTCAACATCTGGATGCTGAGGAAGATTATATAATCTGCAGAGGTCACATATTAATCGCTTCAGCTGTTGAAGAAGCTATAAAAGAAAGAGGAAAATGCCTACATAAACGAAAGCACGGAGTCAGCAATGTATTTTGATGTTTCTCTACGTGTTAATACTGAACTTGCATTTCCAGATATCCCTTGATTCCTCCATGCTCACTGTTAAAAACCTCCTTGCTAAAATCCCCATACTGGCCAGCCCAGAAGGTGASAGGTCCTACAATTGCTTCCATTTACTTGTCGGTATCAATTGAGGAAGGTCAGGAGCTAAAGAGGAGTTTCCTGGGGCTGCACCATCCGTTGCAGTCACAGGACTCAGAGCCACAGAACACTAACAARTGCCCATGATGTTGTCTCTGGGCTCAAGTCTGCCCATCCAACTCCCCATCTCAAAGCACGAGGACTTCCAAAACCTGGGAGGAACACCCATGTCCCACATTCCTCCCYAGGAAACACCAGGGGAATCACCAGAAGCAATGCTGACACTGCACAAGACAGAGCTAGGCAGTTTCTGAGCTAGAGCCCAGGTCATCTGCTTGTGCTGTCTGGGTGAGATTTATGTACAGTTACCATCACCGCTTCCTCTTTCCACTGTTGACTGAGTTCTGTTAAATGCAAGTTAGGGCACAGCTTTTACTCACTCTCCTGCTATCCAGACAGTAAGCTTAGTGCTGCAGAAGCAAGTGTTGAGCTTGCTTCCTGGTCCCACACTAACTGTGCCGATTTYCATAGCTGCTAACATCCCAAAGCTCCAGGCAGCCTTCCCATTCCTGGTTAAAGCCAAGGCCACGGAAGACCACACGAGCATTTCCTAACTTCTCACAGCTTTCACATCAGCGTGTCAGGAGAGCAGAGACAGGACTGCAGGTTACATTTGCGAAGCGATCAGCACTAACTCTTGCCCAAGAGGCCGCCAGGAGCCTTGCGAAAGACGCCGCTCACTCAGCTGCGGACTTCGCTTCCCGCCCCGCGGCTTCCCGAGGCGGCGCCGCTCGCGGAGCCGTCGTCGGCTCGCRGAGCCACCTCTCCTCTCCGTGAAGGAGGGAGACGCCGGCAACGTCGACTCAGCCGGGGTACAGCACGGAGCGCGTCCCCTTGGAAGAGTAATGCCTCTGCACTACTCTGTGATCTGTGTGTGTGTATATTTGAATATTTCTGTGCTTTTCTATTCTCCTGCGGATTTCAGCATTCCTATTTAATAGGAATCTCGTTTATTCATCAGATGCCATGAACTGACATAGCAGCCTGCAAAAGTAAAAACAGCTACGAATTTTTTGTGTCTTGTCACATTTTCCGGTTTTGCATCACTCATAAAAGTCATCCTTAACTCACAAATTCAGCAGATGTCACCCAAAGAACTGATGCATCAGCATCACATTTCTTGTGAGTAGCTACACGAGAGGCGATAGCTGATGTTGCCATAAGCCTCCTGTAACCATCACATCCCTCATTGGTGTTAGGAATCTAAAGCTGTTTGAAACTTCTGAATTGCCAGGAAACCTTTTAGTGGGAAGAGAGCCGGTAAAAGAACTAATCAAAAAACACTTCCCAGTTAGGTCCACAGGGTTTAATGCTATTATTCTCAATACGTTTGAAATACCTAAGGTTACTACTATGTATTTTGTTGAGAAACTTTTATTCCCTAGCCAGACATCACTTCCTCAAAGACAGCTTGAGGAGAGGAGGGGAAAAAAAAATCCTCATTTCTTTTTCCACACAGTTGTATTAAGCTAGATGAGCTATGACAGTTTCCTTTTATTGCAAGGCACACATGGGGGGAGGAAGCTAAGTGAGAAAAATACTACCTCTGGCTGGTAATATTCTTTGGTTCAAAACTTGGGAAAACAGATATTAGACCTCTCCAACACAAGAGTAAGGGCTAGGAGGAGAATTCTTAACCCTCTTTGTTGGTGCTGGTACCGACAAGCCCAGAGCCATGTGAGAAGCGGGGTGGCATGAAGAACCCGCTGAGAACTAAAGCAGCAACGCGCAGGTTTCTGGACAGGTTGTTCATTCGCTCATGGGGCTGAACACCCRAGCACCAAAACCACCACGAAGGAGACCAAACAAGAGGGGCCTATCAGCCCATAACTGCTTCTCTGGAACACAGACTGTCTAGGGCAGAAGCTAAACTGAAAATACTGTGTGCAGTCCACAGGATATTACAGCAAGACTAGAAACACTCTGGGTGATTAATAATAATGCTCAAGCAACCAAATACAATTAAAATAACATAATTACATTGTTTTGTTGTTATTTTTAATAGTTATTAACTCTCCTCAGTTGTTCTGAAAAGGTGGTTGTTTTTAGGGATACCAAATGCCATTTTAGAACATCAAAGTGTCTCTTGGCTCTTTTTCGGTTTCTGTATTAGCGTCTTACAAATCAGCAGACACTTGTTCTGAAACCTGTCCCACGTCAGGCTGCCTTTTTATGTGCTGAGAGCTCTTTCTAAAGCAGTATGAAAGCATTAATAGTTTTTGAATACCTTTAATATTATTGCAGGGCTCACTATGAAGAAGCTTGTCCTCAAATTACTAAGAAATATGGTCTTAAAGTATAATGCCATAATACAGACACATTCCTGTCTGTATTGACATATGATTCAGGAAATCACAGCCTATCACTGAGGCTGAAGAGGGAGACAAGAGGAAGCAGAAGGAAGGARTGAGTGTTATTTGCAGCGTGGCCCTCCCGTTATCAGTTATTCCATGACAGTAACTAGTCCCAAGCACATTCAGAGCCCTGTGCAGCTTCAGAGGAAAGCTAAGCTGCTTCTGGCATTTTGTCTCTAGGGTCCTAGGCACACAACCAGCTGCTCCTGTTCTGGTAGTCTGCAACACTCCTCACTGAAAGGCCACCACACAGAACTCATCTAAGTTCTTAAACCAGAAGCAGGGTGCGACAGCAGCACCCCAGGCTGCAGACACAGCTGCACCAAGAATCCTACACTTCTGATGAAGTCTGTGATGCAGATTTAAGCCCTCAAGATTTCAGGAGTGGGAGAACTAAACTTCCAATCTAGATCTCATTCAATTTGGTCTTTAATTACAAAAATCACCAACTATTTTGAATTTAAAAAGTACAACCTCAAATCATGCACAGTTACATTCAATGTTAGTTTTAGGATCATGATGTAAGCTTTGAGATTTTGGACTTGCAACTATAACTTTTTTTTTTTTTTTTTTTTTCCCCTCTCAACAGAGCAACACAGAGCAGAAGTAGGATACATCTTCTACGGGGCACAACCACTAGAAGGCAGCTGTCAGTATCAGCTATCTACCAAGACTAAAGCAATGCTAATTTTCAGACTTCATAAATGAATTTAGGAGCACCACAGATGGGAGTCTTCCTTGTTCCTGCATCTACTGTTTACGTCATGGTCAATAGGAACAGTTAGTTAAACCAACAGAAATCAGTGCTAGCTATACTGACAACACTCAATGACCTTTTCAACATTTTCAGTGTTTTGAAGAGGTTTTTATTTGAAGGGTGTAGGATTTTAGCCAAGATTAAACAGCTCTCCTCTCACCTTGTCAAGTCACAAAGCTTCCTTACATGCAGCTCTGTCAAACACTTACACCTAAGCAGCATGGCTCTTTGGCTTCCCAAACTACTTGTCAGAAGCCGCAAAACAAGCAAAAAATACACAGAAATACCAGACAACTTCAACTTGGACCAAATGAGGTAGCAAGGTCTATAGCCAAATACACGAGTGCAGTCATAACTCTGCTGTTCCACAGTAACTTTACAAAGTAACTTCAGAACAGCATGGGAAGCGACTGCTTAAATGAAGTCAAATGAAAAACAGTCTGAAACCTTCTAAAAATCTAAGTTGACTTAAGGCAGCATTTAAGAGTTAGTGATCTATCAGGAATTGCTGCAAAACATTTCCACTCATCCATTCACTCCTCTACCACACTGTAAAATTGTGAGTTGCTCCAGCAACTCACGGGGGGGTGGGGGGGCAAATCCAGGCCTTGTGAGAAAAACAAAGTCATCAGATTTCATAGTGCAACTATCTGTCTCTTCAACCACTCCCATCTGTCTTCATCTTGGCCTAACATGTTGCGGGGTGGTTTCCTGAGACACCAGTGGGCCATGCTCAGGTGTCTATTACATCAACCCATCAGCCTTTACAAGGGCAAGTACTATCTTGATACCAGAAGCTATTTTCTTACCAGATACATAAGCGCTCCATGTGAGCAGGCAAATCTGCCTAGCAAGTCCTACGCATGTTTGCAGAAAGGCTTTCTCTCAGCTCAAACTTGCAGGTAGCTAAACACGGGGGAAACACCTTGTTTCACCAAACCTGTTAACCCCACACAGCTAATGCACTCATCTAAAGTGAGAGAAGGGGACAGATGCTACTAGCCACACACTGTTGGTGCTGAGAAAAAGAAAAGAAAAAAAGATTTTGGAAGAAAGTTTAGGTGGCCACATGTTCAGTCATTCTATTCTCCTATGACTTCTCTCTGAGTCACAAGAATATCAAGAGACAAGCTTACGATTCTTCTTAATATGTTTTAGTTTAAATTCAGATTGCAAGAATATAAAACTAAGGTGCACGGCTCCTGTAATCACATCCAACAGAAGACATCAAATCCTTAATGCTCTTTTGCAATGCTCGTTTGTGCATAGTTATGGCGTATGAAAGTTTCCCAGTTGCTTATTAGCTTTCTCATCATTTCTCCAAAAGGTCAAATGTCTCCTGGATATTATTTGCAGGTTTAATTTTATGCATACTTATTTAAGGTTCAGTATGCTTAACTAACGTTCCCTTAAACATTGCCAGTAAGTGATTTCATCAAAGAGAACATTCCCCATTTTTCTAAAAACAAGCAAATACGAAGGCCAGCATCCTGCAGGCTGATGTTTGTTTCGTACACATCTCATGCGCCCACGTTCTTGCACCCTTAACAGTTTTTAAGGGCCATAAAGCTGAATTTAGAGGGAATCGTTGTGAATTTGTCCTTTCCACTGTGAATTTGTCCTTTCTAGAAATAAAAGTATTTACAGTCTATTAACATTAAGTACATTTGTACTGAAATCTTCCTGTAAGCAATATTCAAGGACACTCTTTTCCTTTTCTGCACAGAATGGAAAGTCGAGACATTTTTCTACAACTCCTATCATCACATCAAAAAGATTTTCAGGTAAGAAATAAAGCCTGAAGCTTTTCTGGAATACTAAACTACTGTTAGAACCTGTGCAAAGATTTTCCTCAAAGAGCCACCCTCCAAAGTCACAACAACTGTTTCAGGAACTATTTCAACTTACAGCTATTTCAGGAACATCCAGAAGAACCAGATGCTATCAGGTCAAGTCATTTCCTGAAACCCTGAATTCTTGTTTTGGATTAGCTACCATTATAGTCAGGTTTTGGAGAATACACATTCTCAAAAAACACTGAGCTCTTACCTCAGTAGTTAGTCTCTGTGCAAAGAAAACACTGAACACTTAGCTGCATTCCAGAAGAGCTATTTCATTTAGTTTTATATTCTTATACATATCATTGTTCAGCTGTTTTCAAAAGGCATTAAGCAATTGTAGTCTTTGGGTTGAAACTTAACATCAATGAGAACCAGGTCACATTCTTCTCTTTGACCAAAACCTCTTGGATTAGTTTTGATCCACAGAATTTTCAAAAGAGAAACTTATGTTCACAAAACTCTAGAAATAATACCAAATCTGAACACACTTAATTGTTAATTTGAGAAAGCTAAAACAAAAAACAAACAAAAAATACCACCCCAAACAACCCCCCGGAATTTCTCACCAGAGTATTGCTCTTCTTAATATCTTCTAAACGCTCCAAGACCGAAGTCAGGTTGGGGTCATCTGATTCTACAAACCATATTGGTGATGAAGAGGGGTAAGACTCCTATAAACAAACAAAAAAAGCACCAAATAAACAGAAACCCACAAAGCTTTAGGGTTCAGTCACAGGAAAAAAAAAAAAGATACTTTTTGCCCAAAGTATCAACGTTACCTTTTTTCTTTCTCTAAGGTCAGGTAATATGAAAGCTTTTAACAAAATATTTTTAGGCAACTAACTTGAGAAATTGAAAGAAATTCAGCCAACTGGCTCCTGTACTTGACATCCTATTTTCACCTTGGCTAGCCAAGGGAAATACCCAAGAAGCAATGCTGAAAGGTTTTAAGGAACTGGAGGACGGAGCAGGAAGAATAAAATGTAGAAGTGTAGCACAGATAGTTATTGTCAAAATGGAATAACACACAGCACGTGCCAGAGTAAAGCCATAACCCTGCCTTTTTTTTTTTCCCCTTTCACAAAATACAGACTCTTCCAAACAGCAAAATCCTCAAGACAAAAAACAGTCTGTAAGTTACCTCTTCAGAGAAGGTTCTTCTAACTGTTCTACACTGATGTTCAGACTTAAGTGCCCTGCCTTGGAGAACTGATTGGGCAGATGGAGAAACCAGAAAGCTGCTATTTTATATCTTTGCTGTCTCAAGGCTCTTTCCCTCACTGAAAGGTTTCTCAAGCAACACATCCATCAAGCACAGCTCCACCCTGCCACTTCACCCACGTCACCGGACAGAACACAGCCCAGGCGCAGGGAGACCAGGTGGCTTTGCATGCACTCCTCTCGTACAAGCCACAAAATGCTATGTTTAGGCTTCYAGACTGCCACAAGACAGATCTCACTAAGTTGTTAGCAAGGTCCTCATGCTAACAGATGAACAGGAATTCTTTGCTTTTCTCTCTCTTTTTTTTTTTTTTTGAATAAAGGCTAGAAAATGTCTTCTCATCCATTCAGCGAAATTCTCATGGCTGAAGACAGATTGCTGAGCTTCATTATTATCACTCATACTATCTTCCTATCTAATAAAACACTATCGAGGAGTTCAATCTCATCCACTGCAGTTCAAGAGGAAAATCTCAGAATCTGGTCTCATTCAGAGAGGTACATTATCAACAATTAGTGCTTCATTCTTCAAAACCAAAATGGAATCAAGGTCCCCACTGCTATTCTAATAGAAGGCTCCAAAACATGTTACCGTGCTCATGTATTTATATCACTTCTTCACCAGCACGTTATTTTTTGCTTTATACCCCCAAGGCCACCATAGGACGTTTCACAGAAGGCAGATGTGATACCCATTAACGCCTGCCCAGTCTCTGGTGSTTCCCAAAACACTCTTAGAGCAGGCCAAACCAAAAGAAACAGAACCAAAACACCAACCCAACAGAGAACAAAACCCCAGATCTTCCCAACCTCAACCAGCTTCAATCACTTCCAAGACGCTGTGCTCAGCAGCATGCACAAGCTCAACTCTGGAGAGAAATAAAGCGTGTTGAAGTCACTTGTATGGGCAGGAGGCTTCCTTGGGGCTTCCTTCCGCACTGACCCCTGGGCTGCAGGGCAGATGCTGCACGGAGCAGCCGTGGCCAAGGGCTTGGGCAACGYGGCCCGGCTCCCAGCTGGCCCCGGACCACAGAAGCTCTAGCCCCGACAGTTTCACATTCTCACCTGCAAACTTGAACCTATCTAAAAACTTAAACAAGCTCCATCTCCCCCACGAAAGGGGATGCATATGTCTTTAAAATTATAACAAAGAAAGCACATCCCAGAAAACAACACGGTATTCCTAGAAGCTTTAGGAAAAAGCAAGACTTCTTGCTTTTCCGGTGCATACCACATGCAAATTCAAAGTCTTTTGAATTCTTAAGGCCTAATATCTCAAATGCTCGTCAAGAAAGTATAACATTCATCCCACAAAGCTTTTAAGATTAAGGAAAATCAGCATGTGGGTCAATGGRTTTGAGCACTTTTCCTTTACTAATTACAGGCTCTTCAGCTCCAGCTCCAGTTCAGGTACAGCTGGAAGAATGACCAGTTCTTGCTACTGCAGAAGCATGGCTGCGTGCCCAGCTGCTGTTTCCCCAATCCTACTATTGCTTTAATGAGGTGCTGCTATACCTCATTAAAGGTATTTCAGGTTTTAGACCGATAACATCTCACTGATTTTTTATTAGCGTGCAAGCCACTTGCCAAGTCTTCTGCAACAGCATAATACTCTTAGCCCAAGATTTTCCTAGCACACATGGGCTCAGTGGGGCACACGAGATGTGCCAACCACGGCCCTCCTGCATCAAGACTTGTTTCAACCAGCTCCCRTTGAGGCGTCTTCGTCTCTGGCTTGCTCACTAAGTCAGGAGCAAGGGAACAGGGAAGTCTCTGCAGCCATGGCTTTCGATTACACCAGCACTCCCACCCAAAGATACAAGAACACACAAAACCYAAAGATTTGTTGAACCATCTGTTTTTAAAATCCTCAGCCTCATCAGAGAAGAGAATGTTCTTCAGAAATATTCAATATTTGGACTCTACATACACATTCCCATTGGCTTCTACAAGAGTCRAACAGTCATTAGTTAGGTCTATTAATTTCAAGGATTTATAACCGGCCAGGTCACTCTATCACGCTGCATCAGGAACCTAGAAAGGCTGCTTACTGAGTGCAGCTCCACTCTGGCCTGTTCTCACTCTTCCCTGACRATGCTGTGGCTTTTCTCATCTCTCCACCAAAATGGGACCACAAACACGCACAGACCAGGACACGTGTGGCTCGCAACGAGGACCTAGYCCAGCCTGCAGGACCCATCCAACCCCCTCGGACAGGATTTGGCAGCAAATCCTTTGTCACACAGGGGCACGAGCGGCAGCCCAGGTTTGATGATCGCGCAGTCCCTCTGTGTTCAAGCACATGACAGYGGCCGCCTGAACGTGCTGATGCCTTCTGCGCTGACGGACAGTGCTCTCCTCATTCTCTGCTCTCATTCCCACTCATTCGGCTTTCTGCAACAAAAGCAAACGCTGCCATGTGCGAGAAAGCACATTAGGATGCAATGCTGCTGCTGCCTTTTTTGGCACGAGCAAACTGCATCCCACTCACCCAACACAAAATAAAAGAGAATTCCATGTTTTATTTCAAATGTTAATAAGCAATTTAAGTGGGAACCATGCATTTATCAGCAAGGCTTTTCTTAAGTACCGCGTGAGTGCACTAAAATCATCTTCATCAGAAAAAGATTTTAYTTTTTTAGACTGTGGGATTATGGAAATTTAATTGCATATTTGACTTTTTAAGCAACAGATGCTTAGTGTTAATAACATGCAAAATAGTCTAACCTCAAATTTGTTTTGATGCTTTTTAATTCTTAAGCAGACTTACCAGTGAACATGTTTGCGATATTTTAAAAAAGTAACTAGCACTTGAAATCTCCCTCCATTAGCAAGTAAACCATATTTTTGGAACAGCCAAGTTTCAGCCAGATATGAGTCACTGTTTTGAAACATGGAATTCACAAAAGAAACTCAAACATTCTAATCTGGAGATGAAACAAGCTCCTGAGGTTGTAGCACCATTGYGTATAAATGAAAAATAAAAGCTGGTGGCTTGAGAGGTCAACCAACTACACTTACAAACCTCGATTCCGTTGAGGGAATTATGGATTTATGCCAGGCTTTTCTTCCATATCTACAACCTATAGGTGCAGTTGAGGGACTAGGCTGCTGTATCATATAAGAAACAGAAGCTCCTCAGGCATAGGAGACATTAAGAGGGAACCCCACAATAACAACTCTCTTGCTGTACTAATTGCTGCTAGAAATACTARTTATTGTTATTTCTCAGGGGCCTAAGCACATTTGAAACCTCCTTTTCCATAGCTGACCTGCAGGGACGGTGTGCATCTTATCTGCACAGATACCCATTGCTCATATTAAACGGTAGAGCCCTTCAATGGAACAACRGGGACGTTTTCCTGCTCTCGGAGCCCCATCCCAGGATGCGCCGGCGCCGAGCGGAGCTTTGGCCACCACAACCACCTGCAGCCGCTGCCCCAGAGCACAGGGAGAGAGATCAGCCTACTCACAAACACGCAAAATACACGCAGAACAAACCCTATGCTCACGTCTCGGGAACCATTTCAAACCCTATCAAGGCACTTTGGAAAGTCACAATATATTAAAAGAAGCTACAGCTTCGCTGTGCAGACACCGTGACGCATCCTCTCCAAGACAGTCTGCTTACAGTTCGCTAATATTCTTGCTTTAAAAAGACTGACAGAAGCAGCCAGGCATGTATAGGTTTAAGAAAGCTTTTCCTAGGCAGAGAATTGTCATCTGTCTAAGTATATCCTACCTAAGCGTCCTCRTCCTCACCAAGAAGGTTGCTTTACTTGCAGTGTTACATAATCTTTACCCTGTTTTTGTAAATTCATGGCCATGTGACTCTGATGGGAGGAAAAGGAAACAARCTTTTTCTAAATGACTACAGCATCATATAGGTGTGAAGCAGCTAAATTACAAAGAAAAAAATATATATTTTTGCTCTCATTTTTGATTAAAACTAACAAACTGTACCAAGTACATTTAAGATATGACACAATATGATACATTATAGGATTTTAAGCTGCAGTTGCATATTGCCTGTTCTTTTTATCATTTTTCAGATAATCTTAAAACAAGAAAGTATTTAATTTCATTTGTTTAGTCAAGCCAAGCTCAGCCAATCTGCTCTCTCCCATTTCTAAGSTTTTGCAAAATCCCCATCACGGACAAAAACACGTCCTGCTTCTCACGTGAGCTCAACRGCGATGGCTGCGCAGAACTGGTTCRCAGGGCAGCACCACTCACAGCTCTCTCATTCCTGAGACTTCCTCCTCTCCCTGTTACTTCTAAATAATGTCAAACCCCTAACCCCTCTAAATACTGGAATTGCTCCTAGAAAAAATAGCAAAAGTCTGTTCTAGCTCACTCAGTCTTCATAATGGAGTAAATCTTAATGTAACAAGACATTTCAAGCAACTAATATAATCTCTCGAGATGAGCACAGTTGTGGCTATAAACACATCAAGTAAATTAAACACCTTGATGTTACCAAAATAAAAACAATTTCTAGGTTGTTCATTTGAATTAAGCAGAAGACTTAAAAACAAACACAAACAAATAAAACAAGTCCCACTGGCTGATTATATACATATCTTCTGCTAGCAACTAGAAAAGTATTAAAGAGTAACTACATAATTAGTGAAAATATAGTAGGTATTATTTGAAGTTGTTAACCATTCAGCATTTTTACAACTTCCAAGGGTAGGTATCAACCTACCCTTAGAGAAGGAGAAAAAAAACACATCAGAACTACCATTAACAAAATAACAGGATTTTAAAAGATTTTCTTAATACCATAACACTGCTTGCTCAAGGTTTATTATTAGCTTGACATCTTCTAGTCGCAGAGATCTCTAAGCAGAGATCTTCAACTACTCCTCTAGTAGAGGCAGCAGCCCTGTATCGGCTTTACCTCACTTACACTGTGCCAGAAGTCAAAGGCTGATGCACTCAGCGCAGCAAGAAAGCYTGCAGCCACCCATGCATTTTACAAGGCCCTCTGTCCAGTTGAATAAAATATTTATTCCTTTTTTAAATATAGAAAATGTGGGCAAATGCTCTCCCACGTTTAATGGTTATCTTGACTGTAGCCAAGGCAAGACAACCCCTGATGAAGCTGGCTGTTTCCACAGGTCCCCGGGGACAGCAAGAGCAAAACCACCTTGCTTGGATACAGGGGGTGGCTTAAAGAGGGAACCCCCTAATGCAGCCAGGGCAACATTTTCACTCCCACAACATTGAGGCCTTCAGCAGCTCACTGAACCACCAGCTTCCATGGCTGTTACGTGGTCACCACTGTCCTCGCTCAGGAATTGTGCGAGTGCAACAGGAGAATCTTGGTTTAGACTTGTTTGCTAATAGGGATAGTGGTACYAGCAGTGCCTCCCAGAAGAGAGGCCACAGCACGCCCCATTCTCCAGGTTCCTCTATAGAGCTCACTGTACAAATGAAATAGCTCCAAACAGAAACACRTGTCAGGTGTTGGCACAAACCAGTTCTCCTCATTGCAGCAGGCTGGCACACAAGGATGCTCCTGCTGAGAGTGCCCAGGAGAGCAGTGGGCACTGCTGCCTTCACAATGCACATCCCCTCAGGCAGGGCACAGAAATTCCCCTCGCTTCCTCTCACCACTTCAGCCTTTTACAGGATGATGTGCAACAAGCAGCCGCTTTGCACCATATACAGCCACCTTCCGGGCAAGTGTACATGGACCACGCATGGTCTAAGGGAGCTGAAAGATTAGGTTGTGAAACGTATTCTGTAACACATGGATTCAGTGGCAATTGCCAATGCCAGTATAACGCAGAGACCACAGCACAGCAGAGTATGAACAGGGCTGGTACCAGGATGAAAATTCCCTTGTGCAAAAGTTGTTCCAAAAGTTGAGGAGCTCGTAATGGCAAATTCACCTGCACAGGTTTGTCCAACTCGGCACTAGAGAGTTCCCTTGAAATCGTTACGGAGCCCTGAACTTTGTTGCTTTGGATGCAGCTAAGGCAGAACATAACACTTGTGGAGGACAGAAGAAGATAAAAAAAAGATTCCTGGAGAAGATCTGATCAAAGGGTACCTTCAATTAGGCACCTGCCAGAGGCCAATAATCCCAGAGCTCATAAAACACAAAAGCAGCCTAGATGATTTCAAATCCCTGTCTCTACCCAGGGG
Organism: Nothoprocta perdicaria; assembly: GCF_003342845.1. Lineage (NCBI taxonomy): Eukaryota > Metazoa > Chordata > Aves > Tinamiformes > Tinamidae > Nothoprocta > Nothoprocta perdicaria. Next base: position 556,692 of record NW_020455360.1, on the reverse strand, counting down.
CACACATTCAACACTCCCACAGCTCAAACGTCAACATTACCTTACAGGAGAGCAGAACATCCACAAATGAAGTGGCAAAGACACAAACCCTCACTGCAGGGTGTCCCATACGTCCAACACGTGGCTACAGCCTCCACACTGCAGCTCCTAGGCTCTTCTGGGAGGTCAAGTCCTACAGACATACAGCTCAGGAGAGTCATTCCTCAAGCTATTTAGTCTAGACAAAACACAATTCTGCTACACGAAATTGCACATTACCTTAGCAAAACTAGGTTTATCAGACTTCTCTATTACTTGCCATAGCCTCCTCCACGCTCCTTACCAAACACAGAAAGCTTTATGCTGCCCAGGGTGCCATAACCATTGAGAATTCAAATAGAAACTTTATCATTAAGTATAGAAGCAGAAAAAGTCACCTTTCCTAATAAAAACTGTTACAGATCTTCACTGAAAGCAACACTTTATTCTCCCAGACATCATCCTTCAACATGTCAGCTACCAACTCAGAGTATTTCTCATCTGTGAATTTCTAACACTTCTACAGGGAACTAAGTCCCACACCAAGCGTTAATATAGTGATGCTCAAGAGCAACTCTTCAGTTCACACTAAACACGATTTAGCTACAAGCCTGGCAAGCGACAGCTGCTCAAGAACACGGCGTATTCTGTAAGTTTAAACTATTGCTGAAGGTCAGCCCAGTTAAGCAGGCTAAAGAAACTCTTTTGCCAATACCATTAAAGAGCAACAAATAAAAGCTACAGATGAGCCACATTGAATACGAATTAAAGGCGACAGTATCACCAAAGTTAAGMGCATTGCTCATCAGGAAGGCAGCAGAATTGGGACTGGACCCCAGATTTTGAATGCAGCACCTCATACAAGTCAGATCAACTTATCTTGCTCCTCACACACTCAAAACTCCACCGTGCCTGTAACSCTCACCCTGACGTTTGTCAGCAGTGCTGTGTCAGAGCCTAGAGCCACATGGGGTGCATCTACTGCACCCAGGACTAGATGATCTCTAGAGGGCTAGAGAAGACTCGAGATCCTCTGTCATCTCTGCACTAGATGATCTCTAGAGGTCCCTTCCAAACTTAACCACTCTGTGATTCTCTAACCAATACACASGCACTCAGGTCAGCACAGGGTTATCTAAAACGCAGCTAGAGTCTTGAGCTGAGGAGAAGGGAGTTGTGGAAATCTGATCCCGCGATGCTCTTTCTTTACCAGTAGCACTGCAGCTTATGCATCCCAATTCCTGCATGGCTGGAGGAAAAATCTGACGACTTGAAATAGACCATTAACTTGATATAAATCATCAGGMGTTATTAATCATTTCTGCAACCATGCAGACAAGTATATTCAAAAAGGGATTGTCAACAGCAACCTCAAAGCTGGTGTGGCCAAAACTGGCTTTCAACATAGCTAAAGCTGACTGAAGTGATTGTAACAGAGCTCAGAAACTTCACTCTCTTCCTGCTCCAGTGCCAAGCTGAAAAGCAGCAGTTTCCTGGCAGACCGGCTCTTACCTCTATCGCTCAGACACAGACCCATCCACGGGGGCCACTACTTGATGTCACGTTTGTTCTTACTCACGAACACGGACTTTCTTACCCCACTTCACTTTATCTTCAGGAATCTGAGGAGAAGGGGRTTAATTATGCTTTATTTTAAAAGGTGTTCAGTTAGCTCAAGCTATGCTCTACTCACCGTTCTATCAGTGGCATAGCACCTGTTCCCATCTCCCAGCTAAGGAARTTTTCCATGTTTTTCCCCCCCGCCTGTCCCCTTGCAAGCTTTTCAGCCCTCCAGCCCCATCTCCAAAGGGAACATTCCCATTCTTCCTGGCAGGCAGGTCCTGCCGCCCCGCTGCACCCGAGCGCCTGGCAGYCACCGCCAGCGCTGCCACCCTTCAGAGCACAGCCCTTCAAAGGGGACTTTGCCCTCCCCAGGGGAAATTTTAGTACCACAGAGTTCAATTGGTGTTTACCATTAGGTTAAACGCCACACTCGAAATACAGTTATTTCCTGCTTCGAAAGTCAGAAAACCTCTGGTATCTTGAGCACTACTACACAGAAATGCCAGGCAACTTTTTTTCCTTGTTTTCTTTTTTCCACTCCACAAGTTGCAGCAGGGCTCGTGTTCCTGCTTTCTCAAACACACACAGAGGCAGTGACTAGAAGACCTGTTACCTTATTGAATCCTTTCTACAAGGGCTAAAGAAGTTGGACACCTGAAGGAAAGAAGATCATAGTCCAAAGAGCCTCTAAATCCCACGTACTGACCGCTCTGAATGCCAAGACGACTTGCAGACAATTAACATATATATAAACAAATGATGCAAAAACACATAATAAAAAACAAGGCCATGACTTTAATAGCATAGACTAACTGGTTCATTTGTTTCTAACACAGATTTAAGAAGTTATCAAATTCACCCGCAGCGAACACAGACAGGTTGATGCAACATTCAAACACCAGGTAGTACCTCTTCACTATCCCTCATTTAATTAATTCTCCAGATGGCTCATATGAACTGGCCACAGGTCATTTTCACTTCTCCTACAGTGCTTACAGCTGAAGATAGGCTGGGCAATGCCTATTATATTGTAAACTATCACGTCACCCAAATGATTAACATTTGCATTCTGTAAAACAAACAAGTCCAATTTCAGTGAGGAATTTAGGGTGTCATAACCTTTAAGTACTACAGGGAGGTAAATAACTGAGTAGTGCCGAGCATAGTCCAAGCTGAAGCTAACCACAGAGTGGTCATTTCTGTTGATCAGCTCCTAAAACCCTTTGCTCCTACCCAGAAGTAGCCTTTATAAATCCAAGCACTATCCAGAGGGTGCTTCTGTCCTGCTATCTTGAGAGGAATTCAATTTTAGAAGCAAACCTTTATTTCAGTTGAACTGGACTAGTTCTCCTTGCTACTCAGCCACCAGCATGTGCGCCCAGGCACCTGTGGGGACCCACTGGCCTGGGTAACCCCACAAAGGGGCAGCCCAAGTCCCAGCCAGGCCAGGGCAGAGCTCAGCATGTGGCTCCCTGTCAGCAGCGCTGCCTCCTGCCGCCTTCCCAAGCCAGGAAGGGATCCACATAAACAATAACCCGGGAAGAGTTGGTATATGCCAACCAGGTCCTTAATCCAAGGGCTCGGTGTTGGCCGCCTAGCAAGGCACACTGCCTCTGCAGGTCTGGGAGCAGGACGAGGGGATATGCAGGACACAGTCAGGACACAACCCATCTCTTCCCATCAACTGGAATTCTGAAATCCTTCTCACAGTATCAGCGTGTTGTCAGTAAGCTGCATCCCCAGCCGTAATACAGAGCAGACTCAYAGCTCCACTGTGCCTGAATGAGTCTGAAGATGCCCTTCTTTTACGAGCACATTGATCAATCCCATCCAGAAGTCCTGATTTYGCAGCATTTCAACATGGACAGATTAATTGCCACCAAGCATGTGGAAAGCCTATGTTACTTTCCAGAACAAAATGCACTTTCAATTCTCCTCCCTACTTTTTCTCACYGCAAACAAACCAACCAACAACTTCAAGAGCTGCAATCAGCACCCTTGCTTCTCCCAGCCCAAGAAAGGTCTCTGTCAGGGCCAGTTACTCTAGCTCTGGGTCCGTCGCAAGGCGACTGTTTCTGGCAGGCAACTGAAAGGCATCAGTACAGAGCTGCATTCTGCTCCTTCAGAAGAGGGGCAGTAAGAAGCACATAAAAATTATCAGCTATCTTGCAGGCTTTTACAAAGATTTCCTCATCAGTTAAATACAAAAGTGTACTGAGTAAAAAGTATGTATTAATTGAATGAGTTTCTTCTGATAGGAAAACGGAGAGCTCTTCTGAGGACTGCAGTGGTCCCCCTSCTGAAATTATGACACACTTCCAATTCACATGAGCAAGCCACCTGGTTTCTCCTGTACACACACGTGCTGGCTTAGGTGGAAGTGTGTGTGAAGCCCATCATTGTGGCCTTGTGAGATATTTCAAGAGCATTTTATACATTAGAGGAAGAGAGCAGCTGGCCTGCAGAGACCATAAGCACTGGCTGCAGCTTTTTACACCTGCAGCACAACCAACCTGTCATGCCAAAAAGATGCTACATCTTCTGGGAACAGAAGACTCAGCCTCTATCTTTCCACAATATTCCTTTCTCAATTACAGTCTTAACATAGAAACATAATCTAAAATCCTCAGAACTGTGTGTTTTATTTGCTTAGTTTTGTCTTATTAAATAAAAGGAGACCAAACTTCAATTTCCATTATGTAAGTGATATTATGATTGATAACAGTTACTTGGATATTCCTTTTTTAAGGGTCCTGAACAAAGTACATTTTATTCCATTACTGAGACAAAGCTGAATATRTTTTTGAATTTAGTACTTGCATCCATACGATGTCTACTAAGCAAAGAAAAAAAAATGTGGTTTGAACTGGGAGCCTCATTCACTATGTGGTTAGTTCTTTGTACAAATAACCTTTTAAAAAGGTTATCAGCTGTCTAAGCACTAGCTAGGAGTCTGTTTAATATTAAAATCTTATGCCTCTGAAGAATTATCATATGTTTTAATATTTTCTGTACATATGCAACTCATCAAAACCTTTCCAGGCAATATCTTTTCATACCTTCTGGTTTAAAGTGAAAATAAGGTCATTTCCCACTAAAAAAGTTACCTATAGACAACAAGCTTTAAGCCTTTCGTGGTGGTGAAATTCCAGCCCCTTTTAGCAGCAGGTTCTTGAGTGAAAACATCAGGTACACGTTCCCAGCAGAGAGGCAGGCACATTGYGGAGTCGGCCACCTCACATGGACTGATTTGTTCATGTGGGAAGGCTCTCACCTCACCTCAGAGCCCAGCATCTATCCAGGATATAACCAGCTCCCACGGAGTCTGGTGTAAACCCTGCTCTGCCTGTGAGCGCTACCTAAGGACACGGAACTCGTACTGAGGCCGTGTATGGGTGCAGGGATACTAGTATTTATGTAAAAGCAAACTACACAGGCTTCACAGGGCAGAAAAACATACTTCTATCTAGCTTTTTAGTAGTCCAGATCAGACCTTTCCCTTGCACTAAAAACGGAAATCMAACTGCAGAATGGAGACACTGCTGCTGGCATAACACAATGGGAATGTGAAGGTACACAGCCTGGACAAGTTCAATAATTAGGCCGTTCTCAGGAATAAGAAGCAATGCTTCTGACAGGGATGGCTCCACCCTACAGTGCTTTTCAAATAAACAGATTAACCATTTGAGATCCAATACAGGCCACTCCCAACAAAGCTAAAGGACACACAGAGCCAGACAACATTTGTCTGTCACTTCGTGGAACAGGAATCAGCTGCACTGTGAAGTACATCTAACTTGAACACCAAGCATCTGTAAGTATCTCATGCAGACTAGACTGTTCCTAGGCTGCTGACAGCAAATGTTCATCTTCAAGAGCTCTACAAACTTATATTGCAGGGAATCAAAACAGCATCTCCATGAGAAATTCCAGGGCAGACTTCTAATCAAACCCTGGAATTTAGTCTAAGCAACTTGTGGAAATCCATGCAGCCCCTAAGCAGATATCCTACCTCACCTCTGCAGGAAAGTGTTTCCTTTTTCCTTTGTCTTCTGTCTCTAGGCCAGAGAAAATAAAGAGATCTGTTGTGGAGATCAGAGCAACTTAGTGAACAGCTCTTTCCAAACTAATAGCAGAAGCTACTGAGAGTTTCCTTCCTACCAAGTCCTCTCCATCCAAAAACTCCCATACCTGCACACACAACTAGGCAGATTTCACTTTAAATGTCAAGGTACCCAAATAAGAGCAAAAAGAGGAAAAACGATCATTTCACACTGTGCCCACTCTCCCGTTAGCAGAATCCTTGGGTGTCCTGAAAAATAATCTAATATAAGGTTTTGTTGAATAAGGACACTATCTTTGAGGGCTTTACCAGGACTGTAAGTGTTAAACTGATTAGAAGCAGCAAACAGCTAAAGTTACATATTTGCACTGCAAATCCAGAACACTAASATAGCAGCTTCTGATGCAGAGGGCGAGTTTCTCCAGAGAAAACACGTACCAACAACTTTACAACCTCACCAGCTGCTGCTGCTAGCACCATGGTGTGCAGTTCTAGCTCCCACAGATTCTGCTCTCCAGGAGATCTGCAGGTTCATGGCAGCACAGTAAACAAGACTTACTCCTTACTAGCTCRCAGGACCTACAGAAAGAAACTGAAGGCAATGAGGGGTCAAGAGACTCAATCCAGGGAGAAAGAGAGCCACTTCTCGTGACCTCAAGCTCTAGCATTTGTGTCGAAGGCCCAGGACAGCAGCCCTGAGCAGAGCTTTCTCTTCTAGGCTCTGTCATCAGCTTCCCACTTGTTTCCAAGAAAGTCATCCACTGCATTTCAAGCTGCCCTCTCTCATTTATTTTTAACAGATGAGGAAATGAGCCACCTACCTGAGAGCCAAAAATTAATCAACAYTGGAAAGCATCAAGCTGCTCAGACAACCGCGAGACGGGAGTTCCAAGAAGCCTGGACTCAGCCTCGTTCAAAGCAGAAGACTCGGCTATGAGAAACAGCTTTTCTCCCCTGTCTTTTTGCAAGCAACATGCCCCTGTTGTATGGGCGCACACAGGAGCTGCTGACTGTAGTGCCACAGCCTGCAACTGCTGCTGCAGAGGGTTTCCTCAATAACACCACCTGCAAAGAGAGGCCGAGCCGCTCTGCTCTTCCTCACTTGCTCAGAAACACCTCAACTAAAGGCCTACAAAAAAAAAGTGGAGATATTTCAGTGCAAGCTAAGAAAGAAGCACTATCAAAAGGAGTTATGACAAAAGTAACCTAAAAAGCACACTTATACCACAGTGCCGATCTAAGGCGCCAAGAACTTCAGGCCTTCCTGTGGGCAACTCTGTCATTTGACAAGGAAATAACCCACCAAATCCAACCAGCAACCGAGGGTACGAAACCCTTAGTGCTTTGGTTGCTGTTTAAGAGATYTACAGCAGTGCCTGGTGTGAGGAAGGTGATGACCAGCCTCACACTACCCTGTGCTGACATAACACAACTTAAAGGAAGTCACAGAACCACCATCTGACGGGACATGTCTGAAGACACGTATAGAACTTATTTTACCATGAAAAGCACCTCACAAGCAGGTACAAGTGCCGGGGAGYGGCGGCGCCTGCCGCACCGTGACAAAACCGGCCTCTCACAGCAGCGAGGTCGCGAGGCCTCGGCCCGCGCGCCCTGCGGAGCTCCCCTCGGGAAGGGGCTCGGCCGCGAGCGAGCACCGCTCCCTCCCAGCGCCAAACGCGGCTCCGGGGGCTCCTTCTCCTCGCGGCCCGCGCCCCAGGCGGCTGCCGGGCCCCGGGCGGGCGGACATGAGCGGCGGGCAGCGCCGCACGCCCGCGCCGACCCGAGCGCAGGCCCCGGGCGGCAGCTCCGCCACGCGCGGGGGCTCCGCGCGGCTCGCTCCGGCTCGGGGAGGGAGGGGGAGCGGGTTGTTTTGCTAA